>NC_141686.1:368018679-368539449 GCF_964263255.1 Lissotriton vulgaris | reverse complement strand
GACACAATCAGACTCTGAAAACCCGTCTTGCTAAAATATGTGCAGAGAAAGGTGTAGATTGGATGGTAGCTTTACCCGTTGCCCTCTTTTATATGCGAATGGTAGCTCATTCTAGGACAGGGCTATCCCCGTATGAGGTGGTCTTTGGTAGGCCTCCTAATATGTGGGGGACGCCTATGCCCCGTAAGATTACTGATGTTGACCGCTCTATGCTGACAGATTACCTTGCTTCCTTGATGTCTGCACTGCTATCATGTCGTTCACAGGTCGCGGCAGCCTTCCCAGACAACACCGAGGTGAAACCACATGAACTTGTTCCCGGTGACATCGTCGTGGTACGCAATTTTGACAGATCAAGCCCTCTGGAGCCCCGCTGGAAGGAGCCTAAAATCGTTTCTGATGACCACAAGGACCGCCGTGAAAGTGGAAGGAAGAAAAGGCTGGCTGCACTCGAGCCATGTGAAGAAATTTTATGGACTTCCGCCAAAAACTGTTTCCCAGGACTGCCACATTCCAGACACTGATACTAAACTCCCCCTGTTAGAGAAAACTCCGCAACAGGAGTACAAGTCAAAGTTGAGGTCTAGTAAGTCAGACAGTTTAATTGTTTAAGTCCCCTCCTGGGTGAAGCGGTTAGACAGGTTCCTGACATGTATAAGATAGACCCCAATAGTGAGAGAGATAGACAGGAGATCAAGAAACGAAAATATTGTAAAAGTCTCCGAAGTCGTTGCATTATTACGTTACTTATTATGTTTTTCTGAGTCTTACGATAATCTGCATAAGTTGGATGTTACATACTTTTTTTCCCATTGCACATTCTTTTTCTAATAACACTGCAGAGCACACGTTTAGTGATCTGCCCCCACACAAATTGTCTTATCGACTTGCGCTGCGCAACAATACATTCATCCGTATGTTACACCATTCTCACCAGACCAGCAATGCTACTAATTGTTGGATATGTGGCCGACTCCCTCCCTATCAGAACTACAAGGGAGCTCTGCCCCTCTTTCCTTATCCGTTTACACACAATGGTTCCTGCGGTGCATGGTTTAGTTTAATATCCTCTTTAGACACAGAATCCAGAGTTTCCCAGGGCAATTGAATATGGGGAAATCTGAACACAGTTATGAATAAAGCATGTTTCCCAGACGAGGAAGGTCTTCCACAAAGGACAGGGACCGATCTAGAAAATGAAGTGTATGGATTAGGAAATTTTACACTTAACCTCATGATTCTGAATGTTCAGTCCGAGACTAATCCAGACTTGCCATCAATATCAGTCTTACCAGTAAAAGGTGAATTATGCGTCAGAAAGAATGGTTCAGTACATCTAGGACACAGTGACTGTACTACTGTGGTTGAATTCAGCGATAGAGGCAAGTCTACTTTCAAAGCTTCCCGACATTCCTATTTCATTTGTGGTCAGACAGCCTATATACGTTTACCTCTAGACTGGGATGGTACTTGTTTTATTGCATTCCTATTGCCACCTGTTTTTCTAGCCCCATCTGATTATCATAGGAATTCCCATCTCACTCACGTTAGACAAAAGAGAGGTCTCCCAATTGTCGATCAGACTGAAACTACATTAGAACAATATATAGATTTCAATAAAGGATTTTTTCCATTCTTAGGTACTGTCTCAAACAGTAAACTAATACGCAAGTTAACCAGAACCCTCGAAGCAGTGGTAAATGAGACTACTTCTGCTTTAGGTAACTTAACAGAGGAACAGTCTGCTATGAGACTTGTTGTTCTTCAGAACCGCCTTGTCCTTGACGTCATCCTGGCCGATAGGGGTGGAGCTTGTAGAGTCATCGGATCCAGTTGCTGTGTGTTTATTCCTAATAACGCACCATCAGTATACAAAGCAATAACCAGGCTTCATGAAATAGCTCATCAGCTACACCAGAATCCAGGCACCTGGACTTGGTCCGGTTGGCTCTGGAGTGTAATATCAGCCTGGGGATGGAAAGTACTGTCATTCCTAGGAATCATACTGCTCATAGTATTCAGTTGTTGTCTATGCCTACAATGTGGGCCAGCGATTTGCGGCTTGTGTGCCACAGCCTGCATTCCACATCCAAGTTCACGTCCCAGTTCCCGTATGCAAAAAGATGAGCAGATGATGTTATATGAACAGATAGATGGTCTCATGAAAATAGATATATCCTGAAGGGAACGTAGGGGACAAGGAGGGAATGAGGTAATTGAAATTTTTATGGTCAAGTATGTCCCCTAACGTGTACCCCAACGTTTCCATGTACGTGCTTAAAGTACATGTAATTTCCCTCCATGACCGAATATGAAGACGCGTATACATTTCGTCCAACGTTAACATGTCATCTACCAGATCCACCATGAATGGATTGATAATTAAGTCTTTAAACATGCCATGCCAACGTCTTTACATGGTATACTTGTTCGTTTCCTGGCTCTGCCGAGCTAGGCCCTGATTTCCGACTTCGAACCACTTCTGTCTCTGAAAGCTGCAGCATGGAAATGCATCCCTGACCTCTGCCTTACTTCCTGCCAAGCGAAGCGGTGCCTGGCTCAGCCTGGCCTGCCTGCCAAGACAGTATTTTGCCTTCAAGTTATCAGTTCAGCCTCCTCGAAAACACATTCCAGTCTAGTGATATAGGTAAACATATTCCCGGCTGCAAAGCAAAGGGCCAAGCCTTCCTGTCTCCTTCATGTAATTCATTGCTCCCGTTACCATGGTAGGCCCATGGCCCGCGCATTACACTTAGACACATATGCATACAGTATAGAATAGCCTCTGCCCGAGAGACCTTTTACTTCAGATAAAATATCCTCCAAACACAAGATATCAGATATGTTATAGGAACAGGTCGATCTGACATGCCAGACTTCTGTCTCCTCTACTAGTGCTAAAGTCAAGCCCCCAGCTCTCCGTAGTTCCACGTCAATCACCCCGTCATACTAATTGCGCGCGCACCCATGTCAAAGGTTTCTGCTGACCCTGCAGAATTTCTCTATGCATCCACCCACCTATGACACTTTCTGTGACGTTTCCAGCACACACCTCTGTGTACGCCCTTGTACACGCCTTCTTGCTACGCACATGTGTTCTTATCTTATTCTTTTCACTTGTCACGCCTACTGTATCCATCACCATTGTACAGTTTTACTATATATATTATGTACTGTTAATAAAACGTTGACATCATTGCATATCCCTTCCTGAACCCTTGTAGTGATGGATCTGATCTCCATTGGCTCGAGCCATTTCATTAAAGCCCGTATGACTCAGATACCACGGACTCTGCCTCTCATTTGATTGAGCTATTATTTTACCTGTCACTAATTATACGGAAAAATTGTACGGTAATTATATTTACCACACCCGCACCCCCTGATGATGGTGTGATGTCAGTACACCTGCCCCCTGCACCCCCTGATGATGGTGTGAGGTCAGTACACCTGCAGGCTGCACCCCCTGATGATGGAGTGAGGTTAGTACACCTGCCCACTGCACCCCCTGATGATGGTGGGAGGTCAGTACACCTGCCCCTGTACCCCCTGATGATGGTGTGAGGTCAGTGCCCCTGCACCCCCTGATGATGGTATGAGGTCGGTACACCTGTCCCCTGCACCCCCTGATGATGGTGTGAGGTCAGTACACCTGCCCCCAGCACCCCCTGTTGATGGTGTGAGGTCAGTACATCTGCCCCCTCTTCCCCCTGATGATGGTGTGAGGTCGGTACACCTGCACCCCCTGATGATGATGTGAGGTCGGTACACCTGCCCCCTGCACCCCCTGATGATGGTGTGAGGTCTGCACACCTGCCCCTTGATGATGGTGTGAGGTCAGTACACCTGCAGGCTGCACCCCCCTGAGGATGGTGTGAGGTCAGAACACCTGCCCCCTCCTCCTGATGAAGGTGTGAGGTCAGTACACCTGCCCCCTGCACCCCCTGATTATGGTGTGAGGTCAGTACACCTGCCCCCTCTCCCCCCTGATGATGGTGTGAGGTCAGTACACCTGCCCCCTGCACCCCCTGATGATGGTGTGAGGACAGTACACCTGCAGGCTGCACCCCCCGATGATGGTGTGAGGTCATAACACCTGCCCCCTCCCCCCTGATGATGGTGTGTGGTCAGTGCACCTGCCCCCTGCACCCCCTGATGATGGTGTGAGGTCAGTACACCTGCCCCCTCTCCCCCCTGATGATGGTGTGAGGTCAGTACACCTGCCCCCTGCACCCCCTGATGATGGTATGAGGTCAGTACACCTGCAGGCTGCACCCCCTGATGGTGTGAGGTCAGTACACCTGCCCCCTGATGATGGTGTGAGGTCAGTACACCTGCCCTCTGCACCCCTGATGATGGTGTGAGGTAGGTACACCTGCCCCCTGATGGTGTGAGGCCTGTACACCCCCAGGCTGTATTCACACCTCTTGGTTGTGAGAGGTCTCACTTACCCCTGATGTGTCTATGATTGAAACTGATGGTAACTGCAGCCAGGCTCCTCCTCTCCACTGGACGGACAGATAGACCCTCAGGGCTCCTCCTTCCACTGGACAGACAGACAGACCCTCAGGGCTCCTCCTTTCACTGGACAGACAGACAGACCCTCAGGGCTCCTCCTTCCACTGGCCGGACAGACAGACCCTCAGGATTCCTCCTTCCAAGGGACAGACAGACAGACAGGATTTCTCCTTCCACTGGACAGACAGACAGACCCTCAGGGCTCCTCCTGCCACTGGACGGACAGACAGACCCTCAGATGCTCTGGGCCCCGCTGCTAGTGCTGACTCTGCTGCCGCTGACCCGGAAGCAGAGATCGCCTTTGCTGCTGGTGCTGACTCTGCCCCCCGTGACCCGGACACTATTCACCTCTCAGGCCCGAAGAGAGCTCCATCGGCTCTGCTGCGTCTGTCGACTCTGCCCCGCGTGACCCGGAAGAGAAACCGTTCATGAAGTTCCCAACAGTGAAGAGAAGAGAAGAGACCCTGATAGAGGAGAGAGGGTGAGACTGAGAGGAGGGGGGAGGCAGGGGAGGAGGGGAGGGGGAGGAGGAAGGGGAAGGGGAGGGGGAGGGGGAGAGGGTGAGACTGAGAGGAGGGGGAGGGGATGAGAGGGGTGAGAGGGGGGAGGGGTGAGGGGAGGGGGCGCAGAGGAGGGGGCGAGGGGGTGAGGAGGGGGGGGGCCGAGGGAGGGGGGAGGAGGGGGAAGAGGAGGAGAGGGGGGAGGGGAGGGAGGGGGAGAGGGTGAGACTGAGAGGAGGGGGGCAGAGGAGGGGGAGGGTGGAGGGAGCCATAGAGGGGGCAGAGGAGGAGGGGCGCAGAGGAGGAGGGGGGCGAGGGGCAGAGGAGGAGGGAAGGGGGCAGAGGATGGGGGAGGATTTACAATGTAAAGGATGTTACATTTCTTGCTATGTCACTTCTAACCATGCAGCCACTTGTCTGATCTAGATGACGCTAATAAGGGCGCTCCTTGAACTACCATCCTGAGAAGGAGACGACAGGTGGGGGTTAAGAATGTTACACAAGTCTTGAGTTTGTACGGTATAGGTTACATAGGCTGCTGTAAAAATCGGCTGTGACCTTTTGTTCAGGGTTCTTTCATCTCTGTGATGTTTGACTGCCGCGTGCTCGGTCATTTAGGACGCCGTCGCTTAGGACTTGGATGCATCTGTCTGCTATTTCGAACTACACAATTCTATGTACTTCTTTCTATACTGATCCATATAGTATCACTATTGGTCCAACAAATTATTTATTTCTGTATTGATTAGCACTTCAAGAAGCCACTAAGACCGTGGCAATGCACTTCGACCATTTCATGTAGATAGTCTTTGTCCTGCAAAATGGTTCATTATTGGTAGTGAATAGAGGGCGCGCTAGCCTTGTTCTCCTGAAGCACCACTTCAGTCAAATAAAAACGTAAGTAAAATATAATGCTGCTTTTTTTACCAAAAGGTTTTGGCCAGATGTCACATGCCTGGCAACAGTTCCAATAATATATAGAAACGGCTGTAATCCTTAGAACCCTTGCTGTATCCAAGTCAAGTCAAGTCAAGTCATAAAATTTGTATAGCGCACTACATACCCAGAGGGTTTCAAGGCGCTTAGGAAGGGGAGGGGGATTATTTGTCAAATATCCACGTTTTAAGCTGCTTTCTGAACGCTAGGTGATTCTGGGTGAGGCGAAGGTAGGCGGGAGTGAGTTCCATGTTTTGGCAGCCAGGTATGAAAAGGATCTGCCTCCCATGGTGGTCTTGTTGATGCGAGGTACAGTGGCGAAGGCTTGACTGGAGGAGCGAAGTTGGCGGGAGGGGGTGTAGAAGGACAGTCGAGAGTTGAGGCAATCTGGTCCGATGTCGTAGAGTGATTTGTGTGCGTGGGTAAGCAGACGGAAAGTGATCCTCTTATTGACGGGTAGCCAGTGGAGGTCTTTAAGGTGACTCGAAATGTGTTCGTTGCGTGGGATGTCCAGAATGAGCCTGGCTGAGGCGTTTTGGATTCGTTGTAGTTTCTTCTGGAGTTTAGCGGTGGTGCCTGCGTATAGGGTGTTTCCGTAGTCCAGTCGGCTCGTGACTAGAGCGTGTGTGACTGTTTTTCTTGTTTCAGAGGGGATCCAGCGAAATGTTTTTCTGAGCATGCGAAGAATGTTAAAGCAGGAGGAGGATACGGCGTTGACTTGTCTGTTCATGGAGAGTGAGGAGTCTAGGATGACGCCAAGGTTCCGTGCGTGGTCTGTCGGGATGGGTGCTTTTCCGAGGGCTTCCGGCCACCAGGAGTCGTCCCATGCAGAGGGGGATGTACCTAAGATGAGGACTTCTGTTTTGTCTGAATTCAGTTTCAGACGGCTTTGTTTCATCCATTCGGCGACTTCTTTCATTCCTTCGTGTAGGTTAGTTTTGGCGGTGCTGGGGTCATTGGTGAGAGAGAGGATCAGTTGAGTGTCGTCCGCGTAGGAGATGATGTTCAGGTTGTGTTGGCGGGCGATGGTCGCGAGGGGGCTCATGTATACGTTGAAGAGGGTGGGACTGAGAGAGGATCCTTGAGGTACGCCACAAATGATTTCAGAGGCCTCGGACTTGAATGGTGGGAGGCGGACTCTCTGGGTTCTTCCGGTGAGGAACGAGGTGATCCATTCCAGTGCTTTTCCTTGGATTCCGATGTTTCTGAGGCGTTGTAAAAGGGTGCTGTGGCAGACAGTGTCGAAGGCTGCAGAGAGGTCGAGGAGGATGAGGGCGACTGTGTCTCCATTGTCCAGTAGAGTTCGAATGTCGTCTGTTGCTGCGATGAGGGCGGTCTCAGTGCTGTGTTTGGCTCGGAAGCCGGACTGTGAGGGGTCGAGGGATTTGTTGGCTTCGAGGAAGGCGGCGAGCTGGTTGTTGACGGCTTTTTCGATGACTTTGGCCGGGAATGGAAGAAGCGAGATGGGGCGGTAGTTTTTGAGTTCGGTGGGGTCTGCTGTTGGTTTTTTCAGAAGGGCGGTGAGTTCAGCGTGTTTCCAGTCTTCTGGGAAGGTAGCGGAGTTGAAGGAGCAGTTGATGACGTCTCGGAGGTGCGGTGCTATGACGGAGTCTGCTTTGTTGAAGATGTGGTGAGGGCATGGGTCTGTGGGGGATCCGGAGTGGATGGAATTCATCAGGCGGATGGTGTCCTCAGTGGAGATTGGGTTCCAGGCGTTAAGAGTGTTTACGGGGGGAAGATGGTCAGCAGATGGTGGGGTGGGTTGGCTTCCGGGTTGGTTGTCAAAGCTGTTGTGGATGTCAGCAATCTTGTTGTGGAAAAAAGAGGCTAGGGAGTCGCAGAGGGTTTGAGATGGGGTGATGTCGTTGGAGTTGGCCGCGGGGTTGGAAAATTCCTTGACGATGTTGAATAGTTCCTTGCTGTTGTGGGCGTTGTTGTCAAGTCGATCCTTGAATGCTGTTTTCTTGGCTTTTCGGATCAGTTGGTGGTGAGTGCGGGTGGCGCTTTTAAAGGCGTCCTTGGTGCTGGTGGATGGGTCTTTTTTCCAGGCCTTTTCAAGGGAGCGGCAGAGTTTCTTGGACTTCTTGAGATCATCGTTGAACCATGAGGCCTTCTTGTTGCCAAGTTTGTGTTGACGTTTTTTCAGTGGTGCTAAGGAGTCGGCGGTGTTGGATAACCAAAGGGTGAGGTTGGAGGCGGCTTCGTTGGCGTTAGAAGAGAGGGCTGGGGAGGTTTGAAGGAGTGAAGTGGAGATCTGATCTGTGGTGATTTTGTTCCAGTTTCTTTGTAGAGTTGGTTGGGGGTGGATGATGGGTTTCGGCTTGTTGTAGGTGAAGTGAACGCAGCTGTGGTCAGTCCAGAGGAGATCCGTAGTGTGGCTGAAGGAGACATGGTTGCTGGAGGTGAAGATGGGGTCGAGAGTGTGACCTGCGATGTGTGTGGGGGAAGTGACCAGTTGTTTAAGTCCGAGGTTGGCGAGGTTGTCTAAGAGGGTGGCGGTGTTGCGGTCGTTGCTCTTTTCAAGGTGGAAGTTGAGGTCTCCCAGAAGGATGTAGTCTTTGGAGGGGAGCGCGTGTGGGGTGATGAAGTCCGTGATGTCTTCACTGAATTTTGCGCGGGGTCCTGGTGGTCTGTAGAGGAGGGTGCCTCTGAGTGTGGTCTTGGGGTCGGTGTGGATCTGGAAGTGAAGGTGTTCAGAGTTGGCGAGGTTGGCATCAGAGCTGGTTGAGATGCGGATTGTTTTCTTATGGACGATAGCGATTCCACCTCCTGTATGGTCGGTGCGGTCCTTGCGTGTGATCTTATAGTCATCAGGGATAGCGATGGCGATGTCAGGGGCGGAGGAAGCGTTCATCCAAGTTTCCGTTAGGAAGGCGACGTCGGGAGAGAAGGTGTCTAGTAGGTTCCAAAGGTCAATGGCGTGCCTGTGGACCGAGCGGGTGTTGAGAAGGATGCATTGTAGGTGGTTGGGGTCGGGAATCTGTGGTGTTGTCGTAGCGGAGATGTTGTCGGTGCCGCTGAATTTGCAGGAGAAGCAGGAGAACGGTCCATGGGTGCGTCCAGGAGCGGCTTGGACGCAGTTGGGGGCGCGACCAGGGTTAAGGGCTAGGAGAGTGGCGGCATCGTAGGTAATGCGGGGGGGCTGGGCAGCGTGAGGGGCAGGGGGTCTGGCGCTGGGCGCGGTCCAGGCGCGGACGGGCGTAGACGGGCTTACCTTTGGCGCACCTTCGGCGCGGATTGGGCGCGGTCGCTGCGCGTGAACGCTGCGCGCGGGAATAGCTGTCATATATGGAAGGTGGAGGGGGAGGGGCGAGGGCTGCTCAGCTGGGAGGCGGGGCGGGCTCTAGGGATCACAACAACAACAAAATGGAGGCGGGGGGGGGAGCACAGCGTCGCGCTAGTTAGAGCGCTTAAATAAAGTGAAAAGCGGCACTACGAATTAATTAAATAGCGAGAGAGAGGCGGGCACACAGCAGGCAAATGAAATAATGCACAAAAAACAATGGTAGAGGCAGCACAATGATACCGAGTGCGGTGAAAGCGGCGCGCTTAATTAATTAAATAATTAAATAGCAGCTCGGCAGGCAGGCACACAGCAGGCAAATGAGATAATGCACAAAAACAATGGCAGAGGCAGCACAACGATACCGAGTGTCACGAGGGGACACTGGGGAGCGACCACTCAGCCTGAGGGACAGGAGCGAGTCACGGCGCTCTAAGGTTCTGCGGCGCTGATGAGGTCTGTGGGAGGGCTGCTCAGCTGGGAGGCGGGGCGGGCTCTAGGGATCACAACAACAACAAAATGGAGGCGGGGGGGGGAGCACAGCGTCGCGCTAGTTAGCAGGAGTTGGAACACAATACTACAGTTGCTGGTACCAGCTATGTTTTTTGCAGATCCTGACACTGCAGACAATTGATTCTTACAGTAGGCTAATCGAAGGCTCTGTAGTACAAAGCTTAGTTCCATTTAACTTCCTTTCTCGTGCCTTGAGCGTTTGGGTGTCTTTCAACCCGCTGGCTGATATCATGGTTCCATAAACAGGGCTTATAGTGGCAGTGGACAGTCACCACAACACCAACAATCAGGGTTTGCTGCGCCGGAATTGGGCTTCGCACTATTATATTTGACTCTTCAGTGAAGGCAACCATACAGGTTTCCTCCGATTATGTTACATAAAGCGAGTGAACATGGTTTGCAGCGTGAGCAGAGCAAGTGGCAAGCATAATCCCAAAATCTAGTTTTACTGTTAAATACACCATTATTATTTTAAGTTCAGGAATGCTATCTGACTTTCCAGTACAGTAGCAGGTCCCGTGAAAGCTGTGCTTGTAGTTTAGCAACACTGTCCAACAGTGCAGGTTCTGCCTTATGTGTGTACAAGTGCAGGCAGCCCTGCCTAGAAGTGCAGGCAGCCCTGCCTAGAAGTGCAGGCAGCCCTGCCTAGAAGTGCAGGCACTGTCCTAGTCAAAGTACAGCAGCCCTGCCTAGAAGTGCAGGTACTGGACCATTCAAGGTCTTGTTGAAAACGGAAGGCACTGTCCTATTCAAAGTACCGTTGCCCTGCTGAGAAGTGCAGGCCATGTCCTATTCAAATAGATCAGCCCTGCTGAGAAGTTCATTTTAACAACTCGTATAAGGCATGTCCGAATTAATGTGGGTCACTCCCAAGCCAATGTTAATTATTGTATTTGAAATACCAGTACATGTTAGGCCAACTAAACGCCTTCAGGCTTTGTTTGTGTCATATAAAACTTTGAACATAAAATACAGTGCTGGTACTGTTCCATTTAATGTAATGTTGAGAAATGGAGTTGCTGCACAATCACATAGGTCAACACTATTTAAGTGCTGCTACTAGTGTCGGATGAGCGCACGCAGCCTTGCTGAGAAATGCAATTACTGTCCTGTGTGTACTAAGACAGCCTTGTCATGATGCACTGGAACTTTCCAGTCGAAACACGTTCAGTGCTGTGATTCAGAGCATGAAATGTGACCTAGAGAAAGGCCTGCTTGTAGCCCAGCAAGTGCTTCTTGGGATCCGCTAGCGCACATGTGTTTTGAAAGGTTGTCATGGGTGCCATTGTTCAAACAGCAAGAACAGAGGAGAGAATGCTATCGATCCAGAAAGAGGAAGGCAGATGTAGCAATGCACTTGCAGGACCCAGACGAATAGAGATGTCCAGGAAGAAGCAGTATGAACAGGCTTCCTGTGAGAATGGCTCTTGCAGAACTTCACACCTGAAAAAGATGATGGCGAATGCAGGAGGGGTTTCTCTCCATTTGATGTTCACCGGTTCACTCCAGTGAGGGCATCTCCTCTGCCGATCCTTGGGTTTGGAAGCAAAGATGTTGTTTGGAACAATATGGGCACCTTGAACTTTTCATCGGGCGCGAGGCAGGCTCTGCAGGCCACGAGGCCAGGGCATGTTTGAATAGAGCATGCGCAAATGCAAAACATTAGGGGGTACACGGAATGATGGTGGGCGTGGTGGGACGTCATGTGCCGTAATGTGCACATGCGCAAAACGGGGAAGGGGGAGGGGGGTACAGAGCTCGATAGCACGCCGGCTCTGCTGCCTCATAAAGCGCCCTGACCCCCGAGCCCTCGCCGGAGGCGCTATAAATACACCAGAGCCCCCCCACGGGTCTATTCTGTGGCAGAAGCGCGCGACGTCCGGAGAATCCACCACACTCCAGGTCGGTGCAGCCCCACTATCCCGAATCTGACGTCACTTTTAAAGCCCCCCACCGGGGCTGACGTCACTTTTAAAGCCCCCCACCCCAGGGCTGATGTCACTTTTAAAGCCCACCACCCCGGGGCTGAAGTCACTTTTAAAGCCCACCACCCCGGGGCTGACGTCACTTTTAAAGCCCACCACCCCGGGGCTGACGTCACTTTTAAAGCCCCCCACCCCGGGGCTGACGTCACTGTTAAAGCCCCCCACCCCGGGGCTGACGTCACTTTTAAAGCCCCCCACCCCGGGGCTGACGTCACTTTTAAAGCCCCCCCACCCCGGGGCTGACGTCACTTTTAAAGCCCCCCAACCCGGGGCTGACGTCACTTTTAAAGCCCCCCACCCCAGGGCTGACGTCACTTTTAGAGCCCCCCACCCCGGAACTTACTTCACTTTTAAAGCCCCCCCTCCCCGTCTTCATATCACTTATTATTTTTATTTTTTTTATTTCATTTGATGCGTTTTTATCTCGCGCGGACTTTACCCGAAGGTGTCAGAGGCTTCACATGAGGAACAATTACAAGTGAACACATTACAAAAGTAAAGATTGACTTGTGTTAACTTTAGTTTATTGGTTTATAGAAACCAAAACCATCAAAGCCTTCACTCACCATCACTAAAGAAGTCTAAAAACCTGACCCGAGCCCAGGCTTAAAACTAAAGACAATCCGTCTAACTCTAGCAGCAGATGATAAACACAGCGCCTATATTCAGAGTATCGCAGACACAGCGCTTTATCACGACATATTCAGGGCCTCCTATGGATCCCTCACAGCAGCAGATGATAAACACAGCGCCTATATTCAGAGTATCGCAGACACAGCGCTTTATCACGACATATTCAAGGCCTCCTATGGATCCCTCACAGCAGCAGATGATAAACACAGCGCCTCTATTCAGAGTATCGCAGACACAGCGCTTTATCACGACATATTCAAGGCCTCCTATGGATCCCTCACAGCAGCAGATGATAAACACAGCGCCTATATTCAGAGTATCGCAGACACAGCGCTTTATCACGACATATTCAAGGCCTCCTATGGATCCCTCACAGCAGCAGATGATAAACACAGCGCCTATATTTAGAGCATCGCAGACACAGCGCTTTATCACGACATATTCAAGGCCTCCTATGGATCCCTCACAGCAGCAGATGATAAACACAGCGCCTCTATTCAGAGTATCGCAGACACACGGCGCTTTATCACAACATATTCAAGGCCTCCTATGGATCCCTCACAGCAGCAGATGATAAACACAGCGACTATATTCAGAGTATCGCAGACACAGCGCTTTATCACGACATATTCAAGGCCTCCTATGGATCCCTCACAGCAGCAGATGATAAACACAGCGCCTATATTCAGAGTATCGCAGACACAGCGCTTTATCACGACATATTCAAGGCCTCCTATGGATCCCTCACAGCAGCAGATGATAAACACAGCGCCTCTATTCAGAGTATCGCAGACACAGCGCTTTATCACGACATATTCAGGGAATCCTATGGATCCCTCACAGCAGCAGATGATAAACACAGCGCCTATATTCAGAGTATCGCAGACACAGCGCTTTATCACGACATATTCAAGGCCTCCTATGGATCCCTCACAGCAGCAGATGATAAACACAGCGCCTATATTCAGAGTATCGAGACACAGCGCTTTATCACGACATATTCAAGGCCTCCTATGGATCCCTCACAGCAGCAGATGATAAACACAGCGCCTCTATTCAGAGTATCGCAGACACAGCGCTTTATCACGACATATTCAAGACCTCCTATGGATCCCTCACAGCACCAGAAGATAAACACAGCGCCTCTATTCAGAGTATCGAGACACAGCGCTTTATCACGACATATTCAGGGCCTCCTATGGATCCCTCACAGCAGCAGATGATAAACACAGCGCCTATATTCAGAGTATCGCAGACACAGCGCTTTATCACGACATATTCAAGGCCTCCTATGGATCCCTCACAGCAGCAGATGATAAACACAGCGCCTCTATTCAGAGTATCGCAGACACAGCGCTTTATCACGACATATTCAAGGCCTCCTATGGATCCCTCACAGCAGCAGATGATAAACACAGCGCCTATATTCAGAGTATCGAGACACAGCGCTTTATCACGACATATTCAATGCCTCCTATGGATCCCTCACAGCAGCAGATGATAAACACAGCGCCTATATTCAGAGTATCACAGACACAGCGCTTTATCACGACATATTCAGGGCCTCCAATCGATCCCTCACAGCAGCAGATGATAAACACAGCGCCTATATTCAGAGTATCGCAGACACAGCGCTTTATCACGACATATTCAAGGCCTCCTATGGATCCCTCACAGCAGCAGATGATAAACACAGCGCCTATATTCAGAGTATCGCAGACACAGCGCTTTATCACGACATATTCAAGGCCTCCTATGGGTCCCTCACAGCAGCAGAAGAAAAACACAGCGCCTCTATTCAGAGTATCGCAGACACAGCGCTTTATCACGACATATTCAGGGAATCCTATGGATCCCTCACAGCAGGAGATGATAAACACAGCGCCTATATTCAGAGTATCGCAGACACAGCGCTTTATCACGACATATTCAGGGAATCCTATGGATCCCTCACAGCAGGAGATGATAAACACAGCGCCTATATTCAGAGTATCGCAGACACAGCGCTTTATCACAACATATTCAGGGCCTCCTATGGATCCCTCACAGCAGCAGATGATAAACACAGCGCCTATATTCAGAGTATCGCAGACACAGCGCTTTATCACGACATATTCAAGGCCTCCTATGGATCCCTCACAGCAGCAGATGATAAACACAGCGGCTCTATTCAGAGTATCGCAGACACAGCGCTTTATCACAACATATTCAGGGCCTCCTATGGATCCCTCACAGCAGCAGATGATAAACACAGCGCCTATATTCAGAGTATCGAGACACAGCGCTTTATCACGACATATTCAAGGCCTCCTATGGATCCCTCACAGCACCAGAAGATAAACACAGCGCCTATATTCAGAGTATCGCAGACACAGCGCTTTATCACAACATATTCAGGGCCTCCTATGGATCCCTCACAGCAGCAGATGATAAACACAGCGCCTCTATTCAGAGTATCGCAGACACAGCGCTTTATCACGACATATTCAAGGCCTCCTATGGATCCCTCACAGCACCAGAAGATAAACACAGCGCCTCTATTCAGAGTATTGAGACACAGCGCTTTATCACGACATATTCAAGGCCTCCTATGGATCCCTCACAGCAGCAGATGATAAACACAGCGCCTATATTCAGAGTATCGCAGACACAGCGCTTTATCACGACATATTCAAGGCCTCCTATGGATCCCTCACAGCAGGAGATGATAAACACAGCGCCTATATTCAGAGTATCGCAGACACAGCGCTTTATCACGACATATTCAGGGAATCTTATGGATCCCTCACAGCAGCAGATGGAATAAACCTAAACATGGCCACATGGGTATTATAATGTACATAAAGTGCATCGCAAAGCTCTGATGCACCCAGCTCCACCCACTGCCCGGGGCTTCTTATATCTGCCCATGAAACGTTCAGGGACCCATAACAGCATTTAACTCAGGTGGGTAAATAATCATTTACAAAAGCAAAAACATAATCAAAACACTGGCTTGGGCGCATCAGCTCGACCAGAGCAGCAGATATTGTAGAGAGGGCTTAAGCCTCATCATGTTAAAACACCCAAAGAGTCCCTCTCCCTGTCATAACATAGACAAGTGTTTATTAAAGTAAAAAGTTAATAAGGTGCCAAGTGACTAGGTGCAAAGTGACCGGGTGCAAAGTGACTGAGCACCAAGTGCCAGGGTGCCAAGTGACTAGGTGCAAAGTGACTGGGCTCAAAGTGACTGGGCGCAAAGTGACTGGGCGCAAAGTGACTGGGCGCAAAGTGACTGGGTGCAAAGTGACTGGGCGCCAAGTGACTGAAGCAAAGTGACTGGGTGCAAAGTGCAACCAGTTCCCCTCCTGAACCCAGGAGCGAAGAGCATGTAGGATCTTGAGGCCACCTCACCCGGGATTGAGGGTGCAGAATTCCTCTCAGGCCTCATGCGCCCCTGGCAGCTGTCGCCGGGAGCCTACTGTGCCCACACTCGCCAGACTGTTGGCACCCATTCTGAATGAAGGCCCTGCGTGGAGAGGTCCTTTACCCTAATCAAGCCTTTAAAATTGTCAAGAAACTGCATCAGCCAAATGTTCAATTGGATGTTTCGGGGGTTTAAATACCCCACGGCCGCTGAGTGGCAAGTTCTTATTGCTAAGGCTAAGAATTCATGAGGTGGCAGGTCCCCCCGAGGCCCAGTAGGCGCGGGCAGAGGATGGGCACGAATGTCTCCTTTGTCCAGTGGGAAGTGTCCCTCCTCCGGCCACTTAGGCTTAAAGCCCAGGCTAGGGAGCAACCCAAATCTCATTAACATAAGTTTCCTCTTGATGGTCACAGAATATGCTGCTTCAAATAGGGCTGTTGCTGTCTGGCATCGCACTTTTTACTTTAACACTAGCCACCCATGTGGGATCTTGGCTAGCGCCATTTTATCCTCCAACCGACTTTTCAGCCGGATACATTTGGTCAAGGAACAGCGATAACATCGCCGCTTTAGCGGCAGAAAGCTGCAGCTAAAGCGGCGATAAGGGGCTCGATAATATGTCCTTGTGAATTCCCATAGAAGGCCAGGTTTGATGTCCTTCATCATCAGTTTCCTGCCACTAAAGCGGCGATAATGTTAACGCTGTTCCTTGATAATATGGCCCTGCTTTCTTAAAAACGTGCTCCTTGTTTCCAGGAGCCATAAATCGCCAAGGTTCTCAGTACTGTCCTGTAAATACTTATTGAAGCATCCTTTCACTCTTTGTAAGTTAATTTAATTCAAACCTAAGTTGCCATCGAGTCATTAGGAGCGCTCCTCGTTGTGGCTGCATTCTCAGAAGGCCCCTTGTCTAGCTAAAGATTGCTTTACCAGAGAAACTCAAGTCTGACGTGCTCAGGCGAGGCCAACCGATGCAACTGATGGACTCATTATAGGTCCATATTATGCGCTAACGCAAGAGCTGTGCATCTTCAACAAACATTATTGCGCCGCCATACGATAAAGTCGGGAGCAATTTTGACTTTATCACTGTGATGAACGATTTAAGGTTATGACCTCAGACGCTATTAAATAATGTTAAAAGGCAAATTTGAGCGTAGTTGCTTTCCCTCTAATACTTCTTTTTTTTCCGCGTAGGAGCCCTTTGAGTCCAGCATAACACCCAGATATTTGTAGGGGACTGTTTTCTTCTTATAGGGCCCCTTTGAGCAGCCATTTCCCTGCTTAGCAATTTACCAGTTTAAAGACATTACTTTTGTTTTTTAGGTCGAGCATTTTTAAGAACTGTTGTAATTTCTCATGTTGGCATAAAGCCATCCCCCTGCTTTTGATTTGCTTGTTTCAGTGTCCTTCAAAAGTCCTTGATTGTCAGTGGTCATTCCTGCCTCTTTCACCCTCCTTTTTCTCTTCCATCTGAGGTACCGGGTTTTTAGGAACCCGGCGGTGCCAGGGGAGAACACCCAAAGACCTCTTGAGTCCTTCCTGTTTCGGACCACAGAAACACAGAGTCTTCTAGGTGATGTCAAGGATCGAGTTTTATTGGCTGCAACCAAGTAACAGGCGTCCTAGAAGTACAACAGAAACTTCTGCCTTATCTTCCCACCACTACAGGCAAAACCCTAATTTCAACGTTGGTGTTTTCTCGCACCGACTATTGTAATGCCCTCCTCCTCAATGCGCAAGAGAAGGTTATTTCAAAACTTCAAATGATTCAGAACGCCTCGGCAAGAATACTATTGGGCATTCCAAAATTCACATCTGTTTCCAAACACCTGGCTCAACTACACTGGCTCCCGGTCAGGAGTCGAACCAAGTTTAAGTCCTTATGCATTGTTTACAAGGCAGTAAATAACATAGGACCAAAATTTCTCAGTGACTCCCTCAAGCCTCTTCCAACCCCCAGAACTTTACGTTCGAATACTGCTCACCTGATTCAAATCCCCAGAACAAGGAACGTTAACTGGGGAGACAGACGTTTCACCATTGCAGCTGCAAAGCTATGGAATTCTCTTCCTCTTAAAATAAAAACCAGTCCTACACTGATCATCTTCAGAAAACAACTAAAGACATGGTTGTTTTCTCAGTGACTCATTAGCAACGGCTAACATAAAATTATTGCACTAAAATCTTTAAAATACTGGGACTAGACTTAGCTCACAGCGCCGAGACACCCATGGGTAATTGCAGCGCTTTAAAAATTGCATAAATAAATAAATAAATAAATAAACAGCATGTATGTTCTCAGGAGACTGCTCGTTTTTACAGAGCCAGCCTTCTCCTTTTATTCATAATATTACACTTCAGGCAAGAATTCTTTGGTTTATAATGCGGCCATGAACATATTTTCACAATAAAGAAAAAGCAAAGTCATGATGGCAAGCCCATATTTTCGTTTGTCCAGTTTGTGATGGATTACCCCGCGAGGCGCAGAACTTCCATCAGATATCGATGAAACCCCAATAAAATCGGGCACCTCCTCCTTGTAAAACTAGCCATAAAGAAGAAACAGGGACAGGTGTGTGTATGATAAAGCCATTGCTGGTATGTGGTGAATGGTTTATAACATGTTGTGCCTTGATGCTAATCTTGCTTGGCCATTGGGGTTGGGGACTGCCCGAACAGGTTAGGCTGGAGGCAGTGGAGTCAGCTCACCCAGGTCACAGAGGAGTCAGGAAAGGAGTGCGTGTCCTTTCAGATCAAATTTGGCTTTGGTCAATTGACTATGTAAGGGCAACCACAAGATGGATGCCGTTAACAAAATGGAACCAGAGGGTTCGATACAGAAACCATGATTTGAGGGTGATTGCGTCACTCAATCGTGACGCAAATGCATAGGTATAATGTCCCAATCATTACCGGTCTGCCAATACCAAATTCGTCGTGGTACGATGACTTTTTCGGACACGAGTGTAGAGCTTTGGTACCATACAATAGCAGGGTCCAGAATTTTCAGTGCCACAGACCCTCCTTTTGCCCTTATATAGGCAATAACCTAGGCTCATGCTAATCTGAGTCCAGGTCTGTGTGCATGAAGTCATTTAGATGCTGCTGTAGCATCATCCTGTTGCTTAGTTCATCTCTTGATACAGGCTTCCTTATACATGATGTAGGACAGAAGCCACATATTGCAGGAGCGCACTGTATACATAGGCAGAACATGAACAGAATGGCTAAAACCATCCCAATGAATATCAGGATTTTCCACCCCCAGGCAGATATCAGTTCCCAGAACCACCCCAGCAAGGACCAGTCCCCTTTATCCATGTGAATGGATTCAGAGATTTTATGTAGTTTAGAGATGGCCTGGTACACTGTCGGAGCATTGTCAGGGATGAAAATGCAGAAACTGGACTGGATCACTCTACAGACCCCACCACGGTCTGCAAGCATGACATCTAGGGCAACCCTGTTCTGAAGAGTCATAAGGCAGTCAGACTGGAGCTCCGCAGTCAAGTTACTAAGGGCACCAGCCGTTTCGATTACGGCAGATTCAACTACCCTCGTCAATTGGCGAATGTTCCTGCTGTTCACCATAGGCCCCCAAAACGGCAGAAAACCTTTTGCGAAATCTCCAAACTCCTGTTCCGCAGTGTTGTCTTTACTCACAACACCCCTAACTGTCCTTGTCCGGTGGTAATCTGCCTCGGCCGTGTAGGTGGGTGGCAGCAGAAACGAGATGAAGCATGTGCCTGAAAAGTCAGGGGGCAACCATGTGTATGCTCTATCATGGCAGACGAAGTAGGTACCCTTAGCGGCTAGGAATGAAGGAGATGTCTGAGACGAGAAGACATAAGTTTCGGTACAGACACTTTTCCCTAATTGAGCTCTGGGGTTTTTGCCATTTCCCTGCAGACATAGGTGACCTTGGTGGGGTACTATCCAGATTGGGGAGGATTTCTTTGTTTGCTGGTTCTTACTCAAGGAAATTCCATATTTAGTTATATTCCACCTGCTGTAAGGCGTCACTTCCTCACTGGGAATTGTTCTAACCGTGTCGATGTCTCGGCTCATATTTCTAATTCCCGCCACTAGTGCCTTGTTGCTTGAATTTTTCCCTGGGACAGATGGTTCGAGGGCAAACAGGAACATTGTTTGAAACGCCCACAGGGAACCATGGTAGCTAAATGGCAGGGTAAAATATGGGATACCCCTGTCTGTCGTGTGTGGCATGAGTCCACATACCCAACAATTTGTTGTGTTCACTACAGACTGGTGCTGGTGTAGGAGCTGGATGAATGAGTTATTTTTGAATTCTAATCTTCTGGCAGACTCGTGTTCAGGCAGAGGGTGAAAAGAGTGCGGGGAAACAGTAGGAGGAGGTGTGGGCTGTGTAGTGTATACAAACGAAACTCGAAAGGTGAATAAGGCATAGCCCACCAAAAACATCATTATACTACACAACATGAAAATGCACATTATTAGAAATCGTGTCTTTGCCATCACAGTGCACATTTTCGTTTCAAAGTTCGCTGATTCGGCAGGTCTCCCCATTTTGGGAAACTCCATCCTCTAAGTTGCTGCCCGCGGCGGGAGATTGATTCTGCTAAGGAGTGCTTCTGTTCAGTCCAGGGTAACTCCCTTAGACCAACCAGAACTGTCGACCTAACAGTCTCCAGCTGCACTCCAAAGACTGTGGCAACCGCGACCCTAGCAGCGGAACCCGGATGGCGGTTCGAAAAAACAAAAATGAGCAAGTTTCCTGGATGAGAGAGCTGCACAATCAAAAGGAAGAAAAACATGTTTTATTTGTCCATAGTCATAGGTCTTGACCTCAGGTTATAGCGGTTTCGACCAGGAGCTGTGTAGTCTTGAAATAGGAGTTCAGGTTCAGTAGTGTCCAACTGCATTGACAATGGCACAGATCCTTGCAGAATGTGATTGCTCTATTTGTCTGAGGTAGTTCCTTTCAAACGTGCATCACTGAAGGGTAAGAAACGAGGCACAGTCTCGGTCTCTGAGTCTGCGACACCCACCGGTCATAGGGCAGAGGCAGGGGGATCCGTTTACAATGGATCCCGTGGATCCAGTTTTTCTTTCCCTCCACACGAACGGCTGATCTTGTGGAAAGAAGGACGAGGTGTGGGCCGGTCCACCTGGGCTGTTCGTTCTTTGTTCGCTGGAATTTTTTCACAAGTACCTAGGATCCAGGATCAATTTGATGGCCTGGAGCTTCAGAGACCGGAGGCAGAGAGTCATGGACCTGTTGGTGTAAAACACGCAATTTAGCCGTCAATTCATACAAATAGTCAAGCAAAACAGGGTGCTCTATTTCACTAAACTTTGAGGGTCTGGGCGCCCCCCATATGTTGGCCGGACGGCCGAAAACAATTTCGTAGGCACTAAGTTTTACTCTGGCATGCACTTTCATTCTGGTGGATAGGAGTGCTAAAGGCAGAGCGTCAGGCCATTTAAGACCAGTGCTCGCTTGAATCTTGGCTAGTTTTAGTTTTAGGGTGCCATTATAGCATTCTACTAATCCAGCTGATTGGGGGTAATTTGCAGCGTGGAATTTTTGTCTGATGCCTAGCCCTTCACACACTTCTTTCATCACCCGTCCCACAAATTCACTCCCATTATCACTCCAGACCATTCTAGGCATTCCAAACCTAGGTAAGAACTCTTTCACAAGGGCTTTTGCTGTGGACAAGGCAGTATTGTCCTTAAGGGGATATGCCTCCACCCACCTGGAAAAGGCACAAACAACAACGAGTACGTATTTCAGGTTGTTGCACCTCTCCATGTGGATGAAATCTAGCTGCAAAACCTCGAACGGATACGTTGGAGGCGCAAAATGACCAGCTGGAGTTGGGGTTCCCCTGCCAGGATTGTATTTCAGACACACCATACAGTTCTTGACCACATTCTCTGCACATTTGGGTATTCCACTATTCTGCCATACTGGAGCCAACAACTTACAGCTCCCTTTCACACTGATGTGAGCCATTCCATGGGCCATTGTCACCACTGCAAGCACATACGCATCGGGTAACAACCATCTTTGATGTTCTGACAATTCGACCCAACAACCATTCGCATCCAATTTACCCTTGCTTTCTCTCCATTCATTCACCTCCTTCTCTGTGGCCTCAGATTGAATAGACTTCACACTTCAAATTGTGTCTTCACACATACCCACATCACCAATCCATCTCGCAGGGCCTGCAACATACATTCGACTCATCACATTCCTTGCAGTTTCTCTCGCAACTCCATCGGCAAATGCATTCCCACGACCAACATCATCTTGAATCTTTTTGTGTGCACTGCATTTCACAATCGCAACCTGTAGTGGCAAGGTCAGTGACTCGAGAAGCTCACTTACTAGCTGACCATGTTGTATCTTTGTGCCATGCGATGTCAAGAACCCACGTTCACGCCACAATCGTCCAAAACTGTGAGCCACGCCAAAGGCGTATTGGCTGTCCGTGTACACATTCACTCGTTTTCCTTTGCCAACACACACGCTCTTGTAAGTGCTATCCACTCTGCTGCTTGCGCAGAATTGTGTGGGATACGTGCAGCTTCAACGATCGTGTGTAATGTTGTCACAGCATATGCTGCAGTCGTATCACCATTCGGCAACTTGAAACACGAACAATCAACCCATAAAGCATTGTTACATTCAGGAAGAGGAGTGTCCTGCAAGTCTACTCTCCCTTTTGTCTCTTCTTCTGTCCTGAAACAGCAGTCATGTTTTTCAACCTCATCTGTCTCTGCTGGAATGGGCAATAACGTGGCTGGGTTGAGTGTATCACACCTCTTTATGTGTGCATGACTAGCTAACAGTGTCAGCTCATAACTTGACAATCGAGCACTAGTTGAGTGCTGTGTCCTCGTTCTGTTTAACAAAATGTCTACTGCATGTGGGACCATAACAACTAGTGCATTATTCATTACTAACCCAGCAGACTGTCGAATACAGACAGCTGCTGCCGCAGTGGCCCTCAAGCAACTCGGTAATGCCTTAGCTACAGGATCTAGAGTTGCTGAAATATACGCGCATGGACGCTGTTTGCCACCAAAAGGCTGTGTCAGGACTGATAATGCACAACCTTCCTTCTCGTGGACATACAACGTAAATGGCTTACTGTAGTCAGGGGTACCCAACACAGGAGCCGAACACAATGCATCGCGCAATTCGTGAAAACTTTTCTGACACTCTTCAGACCACGGAATGGGTTTTGGTGTATCCTTGCAAGTTAAGGCCACCAAAGGTTTGGCCAACAGGGAGAAATTGGGTATCCATTGTCTGAAATATGATGTAATGCCTAAGAAAGCACGCACTTCTCTCTGTGTTTTTGGCACACTTAATTTTGCTATTGCCTGGATTCTTTCTGGGGTCAGCTTCCTTCCCTCCTTCGATAAGATGTGACCTAAGTAGGTTACTTCTTGTCGACAAAATTGTAATTTTGAAAGAGAGACTTTGTGCTTCATATCACACAAGTGACACAATAATGACAAAGTGGCTTCCTTGCATATTCCCTCAGTATCCGCAGCGACCAGCAAATCATCGACATACTGAATAAGTGTCGCACCATCGGGTAGAACAATCGTGTCAAGCTGCGATTTCAGAGCCTGACTGAATATCGATGGACTCTCAAAGTAGCCCTGAGGAGCGCGTTTGAAGCGGAAGCTTCGGCCTCCTAAATTGAAGCCAAAAATATCTCTGCTCTCCGCGGCAATCGGGATGCTGAAGAAAGCATTCTTCAAGTCAATCACCGAGAACCAAGTGGCTGACGCTGGAACCATAGTCAATAAGGCAGTAATATCAGGAACAGCTGGGAATTGTGGCACAAAAATCTTGTTCACTTCTCTAAGATCAATCACGAATCTATACACAGGTGGCTGGGAAGGATCAGTACGCTTCAAGACCGGCAGAACAGGACTATTACAGACGTTACCTATTGTCTCTTCAATGACATCTTTATCAATCAGATCGTAAATGATAGCTAACAACGCTTTTTCACCTTCGCTAGAGATCTTGTATTGGGGAATACGTGGCAACCTGACATTGGCTTTCAATGTTATAACATATGACGCAATCTCCAAGAGACCCACATCATTGGATCCAGTAGCCCAAAGTATACCTGGAAGACAGGACAATTCTGTTGGAATATTTTCCCTTGACAAATAAATTGAAGAAATCCCTTTCTTACCTAGCGTAAGTTGTACTCCCGAAGGAGAACAGTATAATGTCGCATATAGTCTCTTTAACAGATCCAATCCTAACAAGTTTTCACCACAACCTGTTGTAAGAATGAGGGGTGCTTCTAATTCACATGGCCCAACAGAAAGGGACATAGGACTAGAGATCGGGTTCCTAACCGGGGCGCCAGAAAAACCTACTGAAACATTTATTTCGCCGGACAGAGGTGCGCCAGGGAGCTTTGAGTGCATCATAGAACTCTTTGTAGCACCAGTATCCAACAGAAAAGGCTCTGACACACCTGATGTAATCACCTCAACATAAGGTCCATTCTGATCTACTGGAACTGAAACAACTCCCTCTCTCTGTCCATGGCTGTCCTAGCAATCATTACCCTCATTCTCGTTTTCGGCGTAGTAGTCATCAGTATAGTACTGAGTTGTCCTAGAAAACGCATTATTCTGTTGATCAAAGCTGTTCATGTATTTCTGGGGCGGAAGAGAAGGAGCGTTCTGGTGGACATTTCCACGGCCCCTACCTCTAGGAGCCTGCTGAACACCTCTACCCCTTGCTCCAGAAACACCATTCAAACGTCGTAATAAAGCTGGACAATTATTTTTGAAATGACCTTCTTCCTTGCAATATGCACACTGATTCGGACCATACGGTAAACGCTGTTGAGAAGACTCATTTCTTTGCGAGTTTCTTGAATACTGCTGAGGTTGCTGATAGTCTTGCTGACTAGCGGTACGAGGCGGATAAGCTTGCTGTAGAAGGACTTTAGTTTTCAATTCTTTAGTCTTTTTATCTGCCTTCTCTAGCTCATCTTTGCGTCTATTTTCGTAGTACTGGGCTGTGGCTAAAATCTGCGCTGACGTGGAAACAGCCCAAGCACTCTCTGAATCTTTCAATTTATTACACAGTTCAGGAAGTAGATTATGTACAAATTTGTCTACAAACAATCTTTGGCCACCCTCGGTAGCCATATCCTGACCACTATGATCGACAAAAGTTTCTTCGAACCTCGTGAAATAGTCAGACACATTCTCGTCTTTCTTCTGTTTGCATGTAGACAACTTGTCCCAATTTACGTGCAATTCGGGCATTAAGGTCTTCATATACGTGATGATCCTACCAGGCAGTTCTGCTACTAAGGGCTCGGGTTTAGCACCACCAACTTGTCTAGCATCAGCAGCGGCAATATTCACCCATGTGTCGCCTAGCTCTTGGTCATGATCTGCATGACAAATCTTTCCCCATAGAGGCTGTGGAACGTTTCCAAATAACATGTCTACATCGGCTAAATTCATGATACAGGAGCTGGCAGTCTGTGATAACTCATTGTAATACCCTGCAGGATTCTTACGAGGAGCAGGCAATGTCTGCTTTAAAGCCAAAACTTCAGATCTTTTCCAGGGAACATGTACCCATACACGCTGGAAATGCGGCGGAATTCGCATCACCTTCCCTCCAAACTGGAGGAACCTCTCTCATGGGATACTGTTGCGCCTTTTTCCTACCTGGCATGTCACACTCAGACAGTGATCGAGAATTGCTTCCCTTACTCCTATAAGACAATAACATCTCAATTGCTGGTTCGACATCGGCACCCACAATCATGCCTTCTGCGAACTTAAATCGTACACGGAATAATTCATTTACGTCGTATTCTGGATCATTTCCCCTCAAATCTTCACGGAGATATATACACATCTGTTCAAATACATATCTCTGTGTAGATGCTTCCCATTGACGGAAAACTTCCATCACTGACTGAACATCATATTTTACAGTATCAATAACCCATTTACGTGCTAACTCGTTCAGCACCTCTCTCTTGTGATAATCAGGCAATCGACTCCGCAACTTTCTACGTTCTGTCTTAGGGGTCGTGTTAGGCGACCCGAAGAAAGGTGAGAAAAGACCAGTAACAGTATTTGCTACTGTCTGTCGAACAGAAGGAGAAGCTGATGGAACGGCAGAAATGCCAGAAAAGACAGGCTGAGGTAAAGCAGAAGTTGAGGCAGTAGTAGAAAGAGTATTGGGATAGGCGGTTGGAGCAGTAGGCGAAGTCGTAGAAAAAGTAGATGGCGTATGTAGTAAAGGCGGCGGCCCTTGAGAGGGCTGCGCCGGAGAAGTAGAAACCAGCTGAAGAGGAGCTGGTGTTTGTGGAAGAACTGGGATTCGTGCAGCGGGGCGTGGTATAGCAAAGCGTTGTGGGGGTGCCGTAGCATCTTGTGCATAGGGGGGTGGTGAACTCAATAAGTGGGACATTAGAGGATCGCTATCAAGTTTCTCAGTTGATCCTTGTCCTTTACGTGGCAGAACTGGGTAGCATTTATCTACTGCTAACTTTGTACCTCTAAGCATTTGTTCACTCTCTTGCTCTTCCTCGTTATCCCTGAATGCAATGGCAGCTTGTACCATCGACATACCTCTTTTATTCTTCTTTGCTAATTTCATTTCTTTCTGTTTGGTTTCTTTGCGCCATAGGCGAAAGGAGTCAAACATCGCCGGCCGGGCTTTCTTCTTGAACAGTTTCACCTCTAGATTATCTAAAATCTGTGTGTCAAAACTACCATATTGTGGCCATTTTGGAAAGGGAAGACCACTCGGTCCCCCCGAACGTATGGATGGGTGCCCCGATCCCCCGGGAAACCATTGTGGACGGGGGGCGTGTCCCGGCTGGTATGCCCGAAGCGGCGTAGCCGGAGCGCGCCCTTTCCCGCCCAGAAGGGGTTGTCCTAAACACCCGCTTGGAAGTCCGCGCACGGATGGGCGTACCTGAGGCGGGCCCCCGCCCTCCCGCAGATGGATAAATAGAGCGGGAATCCAACGAAGCTTCCTCTTGTTCCAGTGCTCTGAAGGCTGCACCACTCGTCGCTCGTGAGCCCTCTAGGGAACAAGCTGCAATTTTTGAGAACTTGTAATCTTTGTTATTTCTCTTTCAGTGCCAGGCGTGTGGAAATTGAGTCAACCTTTCGGATCAAGTCGGACGGAGTAACCGAAGTCATGTCTGGCAAGAAAACGGGAAAGAGCTCCGAGATGGAGAGGATGCTACGCACCTTGGTGAACCGAGTAGCGGTGATGGACCGGAAGATGGGTAAAGTGGATGAGCTCGGTCGGGGCGGCCTAAAAGAGTCGTGGGACCGGCCTTGCCGAATGTCGCCCCAGGGGGTAAGGGGAAGAGAAATAAGGGGAGGGCAGGTCCCAGTGAGGTCCCAGTCCCAGAAGTACCTCCATCGAGCCCGGGCGCAGACTACCCAGTCGCGCCGGTAGACAGCCCGGTACCAAGAGCGGATGGGGGTTTACCAATCCCCATAGTGATCACGCCAATTGGGGATGACCAAATGCCCCCTGAACTGGCACGTCAGTTAGCGGCAGTATTACCGTGGCTAAAGAAAGGAGCGGGGGGGTCAGTGGCTGTGGGAGACCCGGCTGAAGAAGCCAGATTAATTATTGAGCAGTTGCGGCAGTCAAGGGACGCTGGGACGGCGAATGTACCTTCTATCCCTCCACAGGTAGCGACGGGGGTCACGACGGACGGTCGGGCGAGGACGACAGACTCGGCTGGGAAGACGGCGGAAGTCGGTAAGAGAGCGTTGCCATTGGTGTGGGAGGGTTCAATACCTTCAAGGCGGGAAAGTTCATCGCAGCACATTCCCATGGCTACGAAAGAGATGGTATGGGGAGATAAGTACATTAACATGTTTTCACTCTTAACTGACCATCGTGAGTTGGAATATGTAAAGACCCAGAAAGATTTGTGGCACCCCAGCGTATGGCGGGCCAAGATGGCGGAATTCAGAGTCGATGAAACCATGGTAAACTGGGTCAGGGCCTTTTCAATTTTTACGGCAATTATTGGTGAGCGTAAACCAGAAGTGTTGACTGACTTAGCATGTTATCAGAACAGGATCATGAATTTCCATGCACTTTACGGGGGGAATGAATGGAAGGGTTACAATGTTGTCTTTAGAAAAGCTAAGGAGTTTAACGAGGCTTTGACATGGGATTGTCTGGACACAGTGTCATGGCACGCTCAGCTCTTGCTGGGACCGGCGGGTACGTCGGTACCGAGCACGAGCGTCTCTGGGTCATTCCACCAGAGGCCGGCACAGCCCTTTCGGGCGAACGCCGGAGGGGATCCGCATCCCAGGTCCGGCGGGAATGGAGGCAAGCGAGGGGTTTGTTGGGGATTCAACAAAGGAACCTGTACCAGACCTCAAGGGACATGTAGGTTCTGGCATGCTTGTTCGGGCTGTGGGAATTCCTCACACCCGGAAGCCAGCTGCTGATCCAAGACCAATGGTGCGGGAGGAAAGGGGGGATCCAAGCAGGATTGATGTGGTGCCTTGGAAGCAAACATCTTCGCCCATTGATATCTTGGCTTTGACCCCCTGGCTGAACCGATACCCAGATCATGTGTCCGCTGGGACTTTGAGGAATGGCTTTCTGTATGGCTTCAAGATCCCGGCGGGAAATTTTCGGGGGAGCCCCTTGTGTAAGAACCAACTGTCTATTCGGCACAACCCGGCTGTGGCCGCCAAAAAGATAGCGAAATAAGTCAGCTTGGGGCGGGTAGCAGGGCCATTTGTCTGCCCGCCAGTGGCGGAATTTGTGTGTTCTCCTTTAGGAGTGGTGCCGAAGAAAGACCCGGGGGAGTATAGACTCATCCACAACCTGTCGGCACCTAAGGGGGCCTCGGTAAATGAGGCTATTGACCCCGAGGTATGCTCAGTGAGTTATGCATCGTTCGATGACGCAGTCGTTTTGTTGAACCGCCTGGGCCCCTGTGCATTGTTGGCAAAATCAGACATTGAATCGGCATTCAGGTTACTCCCGGTACACCCTCAGGACCAGCGCCTGCTGGGATTCACGTTTCAAGGGAAATATTACATGGATAGATGTATGCCCATGGGTTGTTCAATTTCATGTGCATATTTTGAAATGTTTAGCTCCTTTTTGGAATGGGTGTTCACCGAGGCCACTGGGCATAGACAGGTGATGCACTATTTGGATGATTTCCTTTTCCTAGGTCCGGCAGGCACTCGGGACTGTGCACAAGCGCTATAGGACTTCTGCACACTCATGCGGGGGTTTGGGGTCCCGTTGGCCCCAGGTAAGACGGTGGGGCCATCTACCCCACTGGAGTTTCTGGGGATTGAGCTGGATTCAGTGGAGGGGTGTTTCCGTCTGCCAATCGAGAAGGTGGCCAAGTTCAGGGCTTCCTTGGTTCAATGTCTCCAAAAAGACAAGGTGACCCTACATCAGTTGCAACAGACAGTGGGTCAGCTTAATTTTGCCTTGAGAGTGATGCCGATGGCTCACCCTTTCTCACGTTCCATAGCACAAGCTATGGTGGGCCTTAAGGAGGGACACCACCGCACTAGACTGTCGGCAGAGGTTCGCCAGGACATGCGCATTTGGTTAGCATTCCTGGCGGATTTCAACGTTCGAGTGGTGTGGAACAAACCCCCAGCCTCGTCGGACGAACTGGGGTTGTGGACCGACTCGGCGGGGAGCATAGGATTTGGCGCCATCTTTGGAAACCGATGGTCGGCACAAACATGGCCGGCGTGGTGGCACTCAGGCGGCCTAACAGGTAACATTGGATTCTTGGAGCTATTCCCCATTTGGGTGGCATTGATGTCATGGCCTGAAGACTTTAGGGACCGCTCAGTGGTGTTTTGGTCAGACAACATGACAGTGGTCGAGTGCATTAATCAACAGGCTGCACGCTGCAAGTGGATCTTGAGACTGTTGAAAGAAATTGTATTGCGATGCATGAGATTGAATGTACAATTCAGGGCGAGGCATGTGCCAGGTGTACTGAATAATGCGGCTGATGCACTCTCTCGTTCACACATGCAGGCTTTCAGGGGTTATCTACCCACAGCGGAACTAGCGGCGGCACCGTTCCCCGACGCACTATGGCAGATCGGTGCCCCAGACCACAGGACCTCGTGGCAGCCAGTTTAGCGCCCAGGACGAGGAAAGCTTATGAAGGGGCGTTTCGTTCATACTGCGCCTTTTTAGGGCCGGTAGGGGGTCATGAGTGGGGGCAGGAAGAGTCCTTCCTCCGGTTTCTGGTGGCACTTCATGAGGAAGGCCGATCGGCGGCAACCGCCAATAGGTATAGGGCTGCCATATTATTCATGGCGCAGCTCCACGGGATACGGGACCCGACGGGTTCCTTCTTAGTCAGGAAGGCGCTCCGCGGTTGGCAGCGCCTGGAGGGTCGCAGACAAGATAAAAGGCACCCGATTGGGTTAGACAGATTGTCCTTGCTTCTAACGAAACTGGATGAGACATGCTCCTCGCCCAGCGAGGTAATTCTGTTCCGAGCGGCTTTCGCATTGGCATTCCATGGGGCCATGCGGGTAAGTGAACTCGTAGCAAGGAACAAGAAGGATGAGGAGGGAGGTCTATGCAGGGATCATGTTCAATTGCGGGGCGATTCTCTGCTGATTGCAATAGCCAGGTCAAAGACAGATCAGGAGGCCTTGGGGAGTAGTGTGGTGCTGCAGCGCGCCCGTGGGAGCCCCAGTTGTCAAGTAAGGTATTTGGAGGACTACATGGCACAGAGGTTGACAACATGGGGGGGGACCCTGCTTAGAAACAAGGACGGCACCCCGCTGACAAGATTTCAGTTTCGCAGGGTGCTGGAAATTACAATTGCTGCGGCGGGCTTGAACCTGTGTGATTTTTGGACCCACTCATTCAGAATAGGGGCCGCTACTGAGGCTACGGCTCAGGGTCTGGGTCTGGGTACAGAGGAAGTGAAACAGTTAGGCCGTTGGTCCTCGAATTGTTTCAAGAGGTATGTGCGACTGCACATGTTGTAAAAGACTAATGAAATGCACTCACGCTTGTTGTCTTTTGTTTGGATTACAGTTTCGCAAGCCTGTCACGCGGGGCGAAAATTGGGACCGGCCCAACACCAGAGGACCAGTGAGAAAGGATCACCGGCTGGGGATCAAGTGGTATGGGTCGTGGGCCACTCATACGTGAGGCGTGCCGGGGACATATTCAAAGCAGGTGACGCGATTCACGCATCTGAGGAATATGGGTTCAGAGTGTCCTTCCATGGGGAAGGAGGCCTCTGTTTTGACCAGTTTCAGAGCTTTGTGGAGGAACTCTTAGGGCGGCAGAGGTCACCGCCATCTGTAATCATAGTGCACCTGGGAGGCAATGACTTGGTAAGGCTGGGAAGACGGGTGTTGGTAGAGCACATATTATCAGCAGTCAGTTGGTTGGCCAAGAGGCTCCCGGGGTGTACGATTGCCTGGTCCCACATGATTCCCAAAGCATTCCTCATGGGTGTATTCAGGGTGATCACTATTATTTGAATGATGGGGTGCACCTGTCCGGGTCTGGGAATGACTTACTCATAGGAGACTTCGTAGCATGGCTAAGGGCATTGAGGAGACATGACCTTTAGGAGGTGTGGGGGGGCCGGATAGTCGGTCAACTATCCGGCCTGTGGCGGTAAGGTCATGATCGGTGAGCAGTGATTTCAAGGTCCCTAGGGGGGCGCCACCCAGTATGGATGGGAGCGCACGGGGTACGGCACCCACTACGGATGGGTCGCCCAGGGGGAGACGGCCATAGGCCCCTCCCAGGGGGAGACGGCTATATGCCCCTCCTACGAATTTCCCGGGGGCCGGATATCCGCTCCGGCGGAAGAGAGTGTGGGGAAGGGGGGGGGAGTCCACGCTGTCCTTCTTACGGATACCTCGCACGAGAACTCGGACGACCTTAAGATGGCGTCGAGTGAAAGGGGGCCCCTACGATAAGGGAAGTTACAGTTGGCTGCGAGGGTAAAGTCCTCTGCGCATGCGCCACTCACACCGTGAGGGCGGGAATTTGGTAGTAGGGATCTGACACCGGTTAAGACGTTGCCGTTGGCCCTTAATGCTAGGTTGTACAATTTTACTTTAGAATGTTATGCATTTTCAGGATGCTAGGCTCGGCTAGGAGACCTTTGTATTAGAGATTTGTTAAGGTTAGCCAAGAACTTGTCTTCATCGAAATGTAATGGAAGAAAAATTGTACACGATTATGAAACGTTTTAATTTAAAGTTTTAAATTTTGTTTCATATTTTAATAAATACGGCCGGGGGGTAACTCCCCCCCGCCTTCCAAAAGTTCAAACCTGTGTCTGTCTCCTCCCATGGGGAATTGGTGTTGGGAGGTTTGGCGGGCATCCCGGCCCATATAAAACACCGTCATTACGGGTGTATTTGATCCACACTTCATTGTACGTGATAGGGCCTATGCGGTGCTTCACGTAAAGCTCATATGTTGGAATTCCAATCGGAGGAACCGGACACGAATCTCGGGAGTCCCTACTACAACCAAGACAAAACAAGTTTCCAAGTCTGCTAAGACCAGGCATCTTCGCTCACTAGTGCCTTGCAGTGGAGACTCGGCGCCGAGGACAACGAACTTAAGACTTATCAAGGTCTTCAAGAATCCCTACCCCAGTAAGACAAGATTTACCTCCACGCAGCGAGTCGCACCCCCTCAACAAGACATTCTTCTAGCAATGTCGTTTTGTTCTTTCAACACTCCACGAGGGACACAATAAAAGGAAGGTACATAGATGGAACTCACATCTGGAATATCTCACTGTGTTCAATACATCCGATAGGTTTCGTACAAAACAACGCTTCACACCCCTATCCTTTCGAACTCTAGACCTCTCCGACGCCAGATCAACATAGACTAACTAAGATAGCCTTGAAAAAGCCCTGGAGAGGGCGAAACACGTGTCGGCAGTGTAAAGCTGGGAAACTTTTAATATATTTTGATCAATAAAGAATTTGAAGCACAAGATTTGATTTTGGATCCATACTTTGAACTGCCATTGAACCAGTGATTGATGTTGGTATAATAATCTTGGAAATAATACCACTATCCTACAGTTATGTTCGTTGAAAACTGACTTTGAAGAGGGTGCTTGTGCAACTTGGTTGTTCTCTTGATTCTTGGTATTTGCATTTAGTTGCATTGCTCAAACACCCCTGGTGGTGGGTGTCCTATCAAGTCCTCAGTGCACCTCTTTTTGATACCTCACGTATTACGTACCCAGTGGGAATAACTTTAACAGTAGGTGCGGACGTTTTCTCTGAGGAGAAACACTACCACCAAGTCCTGTGTATACATCTTCGCTCACTAGTCTAGCTTCAAACTTCAAAGGATTATCGATTATGATAGTCTCGTGAATACACGAGTCCTTCGGCTTTGGCGCTTGCAAGTTCCAAATCAAAGCGTATCTCAAAGGATACCAAAACTAAGAATCAAACTAAGGACTGGGAGACGCTCCTCTTATACTTAACTGAAGTATTGATGATCGATGACGTCACTAGAAGACTCGTCTATCGTTTCGCTCTACCAAGCATCGATGGGTCCAAAACAGGGCGATAGTCAGGGCAGCAGTCCTTCGTAGCCGTCGGGACGCGGGGAACCTCGCACCAAAGACCTTCGGAACCACGTCGATATACAGGGGTCGCTGAAGTGGCTGGCCGTCCTCTGGAATTTTCACACGAAGCTCCTCACGAACATCTGGCTTGGACCGACACCGCTTGATACCGCCCCGAGTTGGGCGCCAAACTGAGGTACCGGGTTTTTAGGAACCCGGCGGTGCCAGGGGAGAACACCCAAAGACCTCTTGAGTCCTTCCTGTTTCGGACCACAGAAACACAGAGTCTTCTAGGTGATGTCAAGGATCGAGTTTTATTGGCTGCAACCAAGTAACAGGCGTCCTAGAAGTACAACAGCATGTATGTTCTCAGGAGACTGCTCGTTTTTACAGAGCCAGCCTTCTCCTTTTATTCATAATATTACACTTCAGGCAAGAATTCTTTGGTTTATAATGCGGCCCTAAACATATTTTCACAATAAAGAAAAAGCAAAGTCATGATGGCAAGCCCATATTTTCGTTTGTCCAGTTTGTGATGGATTACCCCGCGAGGCGCAGAACTTCCATCAGATATCGATGAAACCCCAATATAATCGGGCACCTACTCCTTGTAAAACTAGCCATAAAGAAGAAACAGGGACAGGTGTGTGTATGATAAAGCCATTGCTGGTATGTGGTGAATGGTTTATGACATGTTGTGCCTTGATGCTAATCTTGCTCGGCCATTGGGGTTGTGTCATATACGCTCCACAGGATCCGGATGATGATCATAAAGCCCACCTCCAAACGTCACAAACACTCCGATATATATCAACAGAGTATTTGAGCCATTAGGTGAGGGGTAAATACAAAATAATAAACAGGGAAGGAAAGGAAGGGGTCAGCTGGGAAAGGGAAGTACCTGAAACGACAAAACATACAGGGATAAGAACACCGTTCATTCAGCAATGCAAACACCAATGTACTTCCATAATGGACCAGATACCTGTGTGTATGAACTGGACTACTGAAATAGGCTTCTTAGATTCCCCTTTTGACAGTAGTGCTTATGTCCTATTCAAAATAGAAACATTGTAAGACCATTATCATGTCTACAACTGAAGCAAGAGAACCTGGTAATATTCCCCCTAACCTACCTTCGGTCTGTATTTACTCTCTTTGTATAAGGGGTTCCTGTGGTGGATTTCCACCTATGATATAGAAAATGGACTGAGATGATAAAGTATATGAGCAAACACAGAACACGGTAATGCGTGGGAGGCAAGAACCACAGCACTCCGCTCTGCTTAAACCACTGCACTCTACCAAGTCAGCAAAGAACACACAGATGACATAAATGAAGATGTTCAAAAGAATGACCGGAATGTTGTTGAATAGTATTATACCAGACTAATACCATAAGAGCACAACATCCCCAGGATCCACAGTTTGCTCACACAGCAACGCGTAGCTGCGACCGCCACCGCGCTCCGCATGCAGGTTTAACAAGTCCACACACACCGTAACAAGACGCTTGTTCTGGTTACACGGTGCTGCGACCGACACCGCACACCACCTACTCAAAGTAGTTATGGATATGTGAAAATCAACGTAATAGTACACAAAGTACAAGAAGACACGGCGGCGTGTGGTGCCCTCTACCACTCCGCTCCGCTCTTCTACAATGAACTCCACACAAGGAAGTATCTTCCGATACTTATAACGAAACGGCAGCGTGTGGCGGAAATACCACCACGCTCCGCTCTATCAAGAAGCAAACTAAGGATAAGGCGCGGCAGTTCCTTCACTCCTCGCAACAACGAAACGGCAACGCGTGGCAGCAACCACCGCGCTCCGCTCAATGACGGTCTCTGAAAGGCGGAGAACCGCTCCTACCTAATGCCGATGATCCCAACGACAGCGCTCCAGGCGTCCTCCACAGAACCGCGGGGAAGAGACCTCCTTCTCTGCTCGAGTCCAAACCCAGAATAACAGGCAACAGGAAGCGTGTCTCACAGTCTAAAGTAGCCTCAGCCGAGGCTTCTGGGAAATGTAGTCTTTCCTGCCTGAATCTGATTTGTAATCATACAGTCCTCCTAGCAATGTAATGCAGGCGCTTAAACGGACCCTGACAGGTTGGGGACTGCCCGAACAGGTTAGGCTGGAGGCAGTGGAGTCAGCTCGCCCAGGTCACAGAGGAGTCAGGAAAGGAGTGCGTGTCCTTTCAGATCAAATTTGGCTTTGGTCAATTGACTATGTAAGGGCAACCACAAGATGGATGCCGTTCACAAAATGGAACCCGAGGGTTCAATACAGAAACCATGATTTGAGGGTGATTGCGTCACTCAATCGTGACGCAAATGCATAGGTATAATGTCCCAATCATTACCGGTATGCCAATACCAAATTCGTCGTGGTACGATGACTTTTTCGGACACGAGTGTAGAGCTTTTGTACCATACAATAGCGGGGTCCAGAATTTTCAGTTCCACACATCCTTCCCAGCAGCAGGGACTAAGTACTGTATCATTATTCTGTTGCTCTGTATCTGTTCCTTAGGGGACTATTTCTTATTGGTTTCCTTCTCTGTTACTGTTTACCTGTGTTCAGCTTCAGAGTCATTGCTGCTTACAATGTAATATATAATTTCTCCCTCTCATCTCTTCTTAATGTCACATTTGTATTTGTGCTGTCTGCCGCGCCTTTGCCCGCTCCGTTGCTTGTATTTTTTATTACTTTTTTTGCAATCTTTCATGTCGATTGTCAGTTGGGATTGTTTTGGTTAGATGTTAGTTTGATTTTGGGCTTCCTTTTAAGGGGGTTTGGGCTTGTTTTCCGTGGAGCCCACGATTCATTGCGGTTATCGTTAGGTGAGTTGTTACCACCTTGTCCTTACAATGATAATGGTTTTTGGCTGGTGGAACACACCGTGACTTCCCTAATTAAATGTCCCTAATGCACGTTCTATCTGACTTTGCAGGCTGCCATCCCTCCCCCCACCACAGCCCTGATGAAGACCCGCCTTAACTACACAATATGCTGCATATAGGGTTGAAACGTCCACGATATTCCCCTGGTCCAGCTCAAGGCTCTGCTTGCAGAAATACTGAAATGAAATAGAGTAGCAGGGTGATTTTTAGGTGGAGCCTTCGCAGTGCCTGCGCTTCAAAGGAAAATTACCTTTTCCGAGCGCTCTATTTTCAGCCAAGAACGTGCACGCGTTCTATTGCCTTCAATGCACGTCAGGAGATCCACTCGTGGGCGTGCGTGGACCATCTGGTTGCAATTATTGCTCCCGCGAGTGAATCCCACCCCCCTCCTGCTTTTTTTCTTGTTTCACATTCTCATAGCCACATTCTCAACTTTAATTCCCCTGCCCCTCCATGTTCTATGTTTTCCCTTTGCATCGCCTCCACGTGCATCCATTGCTGTTATACCCTACTTGCTCTCACTTTATCTCCCTATTCCCCACCACTCCTCTGCTAAATGGCATCAGCCGCAAGCATTTAAAAAAAAAAAACTTTTTGCAGATTCACGTCAATAAAAGGCCTGCACCAAAGCATGAACTATCGACATTGCACAATGTCTGTTTAATTGCAATCGGGTACTTGCAGTCCTCATTTTGCACTGAAATAAACAGCAGGACTGCCAGTCCCAGACTTGGAGCAGCTGAGCTACGCACCACTGGAAATAGGAAACTTGCGACATTTGTCGCCCCACTTCCTAGCTCGGAAAGAAAATATTTGCAGGCCGTTGCAACCAATTTCAATTAGCAGCCCTGCCAAGTATCATGCATCACGCATTAGACAAATGCATTTCAGTGTGGTGATCCGCATCACTGCACTGAAATGCATTGTCATGCATATTAGGCAGTGCTCGCGCCTCTGCTGTCAAGCCGGTGAAATTTAGAAATGAAATGAAATTTAGGTTTTATATAGCGCATGGCTGCCCGTGAGCGTCCCAGCGCTGGGATTGCAGAACATCTGAGGGTGAAGTCGGAGAGAGGGAGGAAGTTATTGCGGGAAGAGGTGCGTTTTTAGAAGCTTGCGAAATTTCATAAGATTAGTCTCGGAACGAAGATGAAATGGCAAAGCATTCCAGGAGGTGGCCGCTGTAACCGAGAAACGGCGTCCTCCAGTTCGGGCTTTTCTGGTTTTGTGGACTGTGGCCAGATGACCTTGAGCTGAGCGTAGGGGCCTGTTGGGTCTATATGGGAAGATCATAGCTTTTAGCATTGGGGGCCCTTGATTTTGCAAAGCTTTATGGGTGGAACAAAGGGCCTTAAATTTGACCCTTTCGCGGATCGGCAGCCAATGTAGTGCCTTAAGGGCGGGTTTGGCTGAGACTCTACGGGAGGTCCCTGTAAGAATCCTAGCAGCGGCATTCTGTGTTCTTTGAAGAATGTTGATCGTGGATTCTGGGGCTTCCCAGTGGGCTTCTATTATGACCAAACTATGCTGGAGTGAATGGCTGGCATCGGGCTGTGGTGTGCGAGCTGTTCACGCACCGCTTGGGAATTGGCTGAGGTAGATGTTGCAAGTGCTACAAAGTTTCATTGAGACTTTACGATTCCCCCTCGGCGCAGCATAGTTTTGAGTGACATCATAGACGTTACGCCCTGCAACCTGCTCCGTCTGCAGTAAGTTTGTGCAATGGAAATCACAGCAGTACTGCTCGCACCGCCGCATGGTGGTAAATTGGAACCCATGACCCTACTACCGCCGGACCTAACCCCACCTGACCGCAGCGCTGTGGATGCCACTGTGCAGCAGTGGCACCTGATGCTGAGCTTCAGTGCGTCAGATGCCGTGGGTGACACACCATGCACGTTTACAGAGGGAGAGACTGTTGTTACAGCGGCCGAGAATCTGAGGAGAAATGCGGGTGGCTGGCCCACAAACTAAACTGCCAGTGCAAGCGTCTCCGTCAAGTAAGTGACAGTGGCACTGTGAGACTCAGAGTCAGGCGAGACCAAATCTATAAATTAGTTTTTTAGTGGCAACGCGATCAGCGGCCTGCAGGTCGGTGTCTGGACTGGGGTCTCTTTTCACATGCTTCATGTAAAACAGGAAATGTAACTCGAGTCCAGAAAGGATCTTGTAACCTTCTATATATCGTTTTTTAGGTCTCGCTGGTGATGCAGCGCGAAAGCGCTGTTGCCAGCGAGATCTATTGTGATCGTCCTGCCTGCCAAGTGGTACAGACTGGGGCACGCGACGATTGATGTCTGTGGATGCGCTTCTAAAGAGTCGCGCTTGCGTAGTCACACTTCCATATACCCACACAGCCCCTGATTTCGCTTGGCTAGCATGCACTAACGGCGCACACACACAGCCAGACCCCCTTCCTTGAACACACACACAAACACGCACACACAGACACATACATGCACACACACACATGCACACATACACGCACACATACACACACGCACATGCGCACACATACACGCACAAGCGCATTCCCCCTCCCCCACCCCACTCACCGCATCGGTGGCCTCAGCCGCAACTCCTGACTTCTGCCGCCACCGCGGGTCTCTCCCTCAGGCATGGGAGCCCCGCGTCAGTACTGCTTCTCTGGGCCAGCCACTCCGTGGGCGCGGGCTTCCCATAGAAGACGGAAGTCCCGCCCCACGACAGGCGTGACGACCCAAACTTCCGGTTTCGGGATGTGCACGCTCACGGCTGCACATCCCGACATCACGGCCTCTGGCAGGAAGTTTTCATTTTTACTGAACACGGGCACGGGAGCTCGCACCGAGGAGCTGGGAGCAACATCCGCTCGGAGTCCCTCCCTGAACAGCCAACGCCGGCCACTGACCGCTCTGACCCGGGCACCCGCGAGCACCCCGTAACGGAGGCACCATGGGCGGGTCATCATGCAGCCAGCTGGACGAGAGCAAGTGCGCCTACATCCGAGGTACGTCACTTTCGGGCGGGTGGTGGGGAGATGGGACTAGTTCTTAAAAGTCATCACTAGTGCCCGTGCGTAGCTCGCAGCATGACTCAGGAGTTGGTCGCCATGGTAATATGAACACACTTGTTCTATAATTGCAATGGTTTTTAATAACCGCGCGAATAAAGATGTGACACATGAAAGTGTATAAGACCACCACAGAGCACACACTAGAAGCTGAAGCAGGCTGGGTTCCAAGTGTCTCCCTCGTAGGTCTTTAAGTGGGATGAAAAAACTAGGGGGGTCTCTCAAAGGGGTGTAGCCAATGTAATTAAGGACGTGGCATAAAAAACACCTACGCCCAAAATCTGTGCTTAGCATAGTGTGCCGCCCAATTTGTATTTTGCTGTTTGGAACACGCTTGTTCTTTCTTTTGAATGACATGTGAGTTGGCTTGTTGGGAGTTGCCATGAGCAGAGTGCCTGGAAGGGTGAGGATGGGCCCTCTCGGCGCTCCCTGTCTGTTCACCCCACCCCACCCCAATGACGGATCTTCGTGTGCGCGCGCCCTGGACATCTTTAGGGAATCCTGATCCTGCGCCCACCTCGTCCTGAAACACTTGAGTAAGGTAAGTCCCTGCGCATACGCCCAGCCCTGAAAAACCGAGTGAGTTGTGAGCCAGAGAAGGTGCTGTCAAGAGTGGAGCAGGCGCAGTGGCACCGGGGCCGACACTTTGACTCTTGCACTGCCTCGCATGTCCATGGCTAACCCATTGGGTCACAGCGCTTTTCACGCAGGACCCGCCGTCCCGACTTGAGTAGCGCACCTGCCAGCCGCACCCCCAACCCTTCACAGCATTAACACTGACTCACCATGAAACACCCGGAAAGGCAATCCGTTTACGCCAGAGTGATTGCATCACCCCCAACTCCCCATCACACCCTGAAGTACTTCCTCCAATGACCTGACCGATTAACCCCCCCAAACCCCCCTTCCCGCAATGCACCGACAGGCAGGGGCAGAGCTCCCACTCCATTCACTTTGATGCCGGGTGCTAATTACCGCACTTCCTGTGAGTAATCCGGGCTGACCTTTCACTACAGTGACAATCATCAGGCCTTGCCCGTTGAATGCAATGGGCACCATTAAACACCCCATGTATTAGCATGGCAGTAAAGTCTACAGCTGTGTGTGGGGGTGTAATACAGTATTACACCCCCACACACAGCTGTAGACTTCACTGCCATGGATGGGATCGATAATCCTCCTCAAGTGGCTAGTACCGCACCCAGGGATGGGGGGGAATGCTTGGTGCAGTGCGATGACTCTACAGTGAAGGTTCTGTCTCTTACACCACTAAAACGCACATGCACTATGTGAAAGCAGGCCAGAGGGAGACTTTGAGAAAGTATTTTGAACATAAATTCATGGGGGGAGGGGTGCATTTTTGCCTCGTTGACGTCTGATTTACAGCGCTCTGACACCTTCGGGTAATGTCCGCGCTTTATAAAAAATACACTAAATAAATAAAATTGTAACTCATGAAATTGGGGGCCTTGAGTATTGACGGCTAATGTTTGCTGTCGGTAGCGGCAGCAGAATGAGGCCTGCGTGAATGATGGTTGGAGGATTTTTTTTTTTGTATTCTCTTAACCAACCATTACTTTAATTTATCGAGAATGGACCCTGGATTCCCGCATGTTAACAATACCTGGTCCATGGTATTGTGTTCTGGGCTGAAGCATTGCCATAGGCTATTGGCTCCCCTTTCAGCCAATGGCAGTCTCCTGCTGCTACTGTGTGAAAGGTCATCCCATTGTCTCTTGTTTTCAAAAGGGCCCAGCCCGACCTCTTCGACTTTCTCCTCACTCAGTTTAGTAACCGGAGCAGCCAATAGGAAGACAGTTTTGTTAAAGCAGCAAATGGGAGGACACATACACACACAACTACACACACAACCACACACATCACACACACAACTACACACACGCACAACTGCACACACACAACTGCACACACACAACTGCACACACAAATGCACACACAACTGCACACACAACTGCACACACACAACCACACCGTCAGTGCACACTTTCACTAGGCACAAACACCATCAGTCGTCGGTGAACGCTTTCACCGGGCACAAACACCACCAGTCATCAGTGCACGCTCTAACCAGGTACAAACACCACCAGCCGTCAGTGCACACATCAATTGTTAACGCATCCACAATTAACTATTGTAGCAATCGCAGTATGGCGCACTTTACTTTTAAAAATATTCATCTAAAGCGCAGCATGCCACCATTGCTACAAAAATAAATACACATTTTTTTGGCCTACAATTTATAGACTTTTGTTGCAATTGGTGTTGCAATATTTAGCAATGCCAATAGCTCAAACTTAATTAATGCGAGACCTATTGCATTGCAAATGCTTGTTCTAGAATGTTTCCATTAACGCTTTACAGATACACACGCATTTATGCTTAATCCCATTAAAAAGATAACTCATAATTTCCCTTTCTCTATTCTCAACTTGCCTATAAACAACAAAACGATTACAATTTCTGGCTAAATCAGAAAAGAAAATTACATGTTTCCAGGATAAACAAAGTAAATGCGACCGACCATATGACAAAACATATTGAGAATAATCGTTGTTTTTAACTATTTGCTTAAAACAATGTGATATTTTCTGTAAAAATAAATATTTAAAAGCATTTCATTCAAAGTAAGACCTTTTGGTCCTATTGTTATCGATACATAATTTTAAGTAGCTTTATTTTACTTTGGATCCTTACACCTGGAGGAGTCGCTCTGCAGCGATAGAGGAAATGAGGTGGCGTTGAGTGCCAAATGGTACGGGTGGGGGTACACGGTTTGTGACAGTTAGCAGCACAGCTTGATCAGTTCTTGCAGGGAGAGGGTGAAGCACGAGCTTCTCCTTAAGTCCACCCATGGGAGATCTACCCTGTTCTTGTGGGGGGCGTTATAGAAGATGAGGTCATTTGCGGGCGGTACGTGTGGCCTCTCACATCCTGTGTGGTAAAGTGCTACAGTCGGGTCCCACTGTGCCTCTGGATTTCTGGTGTTTGCTGTATTTAAAAAAAATTCTTGGAGTTTCTTGTTGCTCGGATTGGTGTAACTTCTATGTTTCCCTCGTCTTCATATCTTGATTTTGCTCACAAGAATGTGTCACTCATAGTCATTGAAATGTCACTCCTATTTACACTGAAATTGTGAAAATGTCACACACAGCAATCTGAAACCTTGGCAGCTTTGAACTAGGCATCCTGTCGATTCCAGTGTATAGTGGCAGCTATTGTCACTTCCACATCATTAGACAGCCTCTACTTGTTAGGGTAGGTGTATGGGATTTCCAAAGAGAGGAGTACAGTATTGAAACGCAAAACTACAGATCCCATCCTATTGGAACGCGGAAGCGACGCAGCCATATTTAAAACAGAAGCCAATGAGGTGCCGTTGTGCGCATAATCTTCGCCCACCGCAATGACGTACACTGGCTCTAACCAATCGCTGCTATGAACGTCCTTTCTGCCGGGTGGCATATCCTGTGACCAATGGTTTGTCATCCTGTGCGTGTAACTGCACCAATCAACACAGGAGGCCAACCAATAGCTTTGGATGTAAACAAACCCAGGCGGTAGATTTCAGGTACCGTGGGGCCCGGACGCACAATGGTGTCCGTGGGACTGGACGACATCCGCCACGGCCTGGAAGCGGAGCCAGCCATTTTGAGGAGGGAGTGGAGCTTCCAGACTCCAAAGTAAGCGCTACCAGGCAGCTCTTTTCAAAAGATGAAAGCCAATCACTCACTTCCGGCCGAAGACCGCCAATCACTCCCTTCCGGCTGAAGACCGCCAATCACTCCCTTCCGGCCAAAGAACGCCAAACACTCCCTTCCGGCCGAAGACCACCAATCACTCACTTCCGGCCGAAGACCGCCAATCACTCACTTCCGGTCGATGACCGCCAATCACTCACTTCCGGCCGAAGAGCTCCAATCACTCACTTCCGGCCGAAGACCGCCAATCACTCACTTCCGGCCGAAGACCGCCAATCACTCACTTCCGGCCGAAAACCGCCAATCACACACTTCCGGCCGAAGACCGCCAATCACTAACTTCCGGCCAAGGACCGCCAATCACTCACTTCCGGCCGAAGACCGCCAATCAGAGATAGGGAGCGCTGGCACGTGGAGTAGGCCTCTCTACTGCGAAATATATGCCAGGGGTTCAAAGTATTGAAGGGCAGCCTTCAAGGAGGGCAGTGACCGCTTGGCGTCTGCTGTGTGAGGACGCAGTGCTTGAGGCAGGGGCTTGTCTGTCGTTTATTGCAGTATTACCCTTTTATCTGTGCTTCGTACCAGGCCCGGCTCCAGGAATTTTTATTTGGGTGTGCCAAGGGCGCATTCGGGTGGGCCACTGCGGGCCCAATTTATCGCTTCTTGAGATAGCCTACAAACCCTGATTACATCATATGTACTTGCAAACAGGCAGCATGATACAATGGACTGCATCTGTGTATACACAGAGCATGTGGAGAGGTATTTGATAGTATGACCAAGGTTTAGACCTAACTGCAAACCCTCGAATTCCAGCCGTCCAGGCTTCAACACAAGTACTTGAATGCTAAGCATATTATAAAGGTGCCCTTCATCGCTCCATAACCCTCCCCATGACCTCCTCCTCAGACTTCCTCCCTACCACCCTCCACCAGTGCCCCTCATCGCTCCATAGCCTCTCCCTCATGACCTCCTCCTCAGACTCCCTCCCTACTACCCTCCACCAGTGCCCCACATCACTCCAAAGCCCCTCCCCATGACCTCCTTCTCAGACTCCCTCACAAACAACCTCCACCAGTCTCCTCATCTCTCCGTAGCTCCACCCCATGACCTCCTCCTCAGATTCCCTCATTGCCACCCTCCACCAGTGCCCCATGGCGCTCTATAGCCCCTCAACCCATGATGTCCTCCTCTGATTCCCTAATAGTCACCCTCTAACAGTGCCCATCATCTCTCTGTAGCCCCTCTCTTGTATGCATTTTATTTGTTGTCTAGAGCTACTCGTAGTGTATGGCTTTACATCACGCTCACATTATGCAGAGACAATGAATCATACAAGTATGTAAATCAGCCTATAAGGAATGTCACATAAGCTAATGAGGATTACCAGGTGTAGGAATCACATGACATCCATACTGCTGGGCTATATGTTTTAAGAGGGTTAGGTCTGAAGAAGCACAAACACAGGATTTAAAGCACACCCCAGTGGTGCCCAAACAAACTCTTTATTGCAACATTAGAATTATGAAAGACTGGGAAAATGTGAACTAACTAGCAATACAAAAAGAAAAAATCTAATGATACCATTCTGGTTTGAATGCAGGTCTTTGATGACAGTCCATAGATCACTGTCCTATGTTAGGATTGTAACTTCTGAACTGCAAGTAATCAAAGGATCTCTGTGACAAAGGCAGTAACCCACTGAGCTATCCACGTTAACTACAGCTTTTCTGCATTTAAGAACTACAAAAAGACAAAAGATTGCTGTCCAGCAGGATCATTCATCCCCAGAGTTATCTGAACGTTTTAATAGTTGTCGTGCCTCCTTGGCAGAACAAGTCATGATAATGATACTAACATTTTAAACAAACGATTTAAATAAAATATACACAGCACACAAAGTAAGTCTTGCTCACAGATGAAAAAAACGCAACAATAGCCACACATTCTCTTACCTGCTCCTTACAAACTCTGTCAGAGCCCTATCTGATAAGGAGCTCAAGGGGTCAGGAAAATGAACCCGCATAAACAAACTTCACCAGCGCTGAAAAGAATGAAATATCCACGCAGCAGGACGGTGCACAAATCCAGTGCCAACGAAAGGATTTGTCACCTTTGCATTGCCCCTACTGTACCTGCACAATTGGGGGGGGGGGGGGGGGAACAGCCCACCTTTCTAATAGGAGATGCAGATACGTGATTAGGGGAATGAGCCGAGGCCAAATCAGGCACCTCCTCAAGAAAGAAGGAAAATAAGGTTTAGAGAACGTTTTAAATTGCAGTGGCCATTTTCTGTTGACCTTGCTGATGTCACTGCCAGGGCCAAGGTTCATGTTTGGGTGGGCCAGGCTCATGTTTGGGTGGGCCTGGCACACCCGGCCCACCCTCTAGAACCGGGCCTGTTTGGTACTCTTTTGTAACATGCACATGTCACTTTTCTCTTGTAACACACTGTTTTCTACCTCTTACATTTTGTTTGCTTTCGATACTTGCACACGTGCCACCATTGCCTACGTAACTTTTGTTCTTGTGTTCTTGTGTCCTCCATTTATTGCAGTATTATACCTCTACTTGTACTTTGTACGCTTTTGTAACCTGCACACTTGTCACTTTTTCCTCCTGTAATGCACCGTTTGCTACCTCTTGTATTTTGTTTGCTCACGATTGTTACTTTTGCCTCATGTAATGTAACGTTTGCTTTTGTAATTTGTACACTTGTAATTTTCTCCCCATGTATCAGTTCTTTTTTTAATTTCAAAATATTTTAGTGAAAAAGGTATTGTGGCACCTCTGGGTTACCTTGGTCACTAGAAGGGTTCGTGGCGGCAGATACCGCACTGTCTAACAGACTTACAGACACGGGTACTTTGGGTAACGCTGGTTTTATTGCTTTCAATAAACGTTTACGTCGTATTGCTTTCCGGTAATACGGTAACGTGGAGTCGAACTCGTAAGAGAGTCTTTGATAGCGTTTCTCAGCAGCCGTTCGTCGTATATCCCGAGGGCTTCTGGGACTGGTGGTCCAGGCCTTCTCCTCCACGATGTCGGGTAAACTCCGCCGGCAAGAAAGGAAACAAACAGCGTTTTAGTTTAACTGGTTGTGGACCAACGCACAGGGTGGGGAGTGAGGACTCACACGTGCACACTTCTTTCACTAGTGTTGGATAGTGAGGGGAGGGTAGTGCATAGGGTGAGTGATAGTTTTACTTTCGTGGTCTAAACCACTTAAAACCCCCCCAGCCTGAAAGCCGTGATCGTACCTCTGGTAGCCACACTTCCCTCGATGAAGTGTGGCTGGGCGAAGCGCCTTCCTGTTGGCCTCCTGGCTCGTCGTCTTCCTCGTTCTTCCGGTCCGCTCCTTGTTTGTCCGCGTCGGGTTTTGTAGACCGTTGTTGCTCCGTGGTCTTTACTCCTGGACTCCTTTCGTCTGCTTCTATTCCTTGTCCGTAGGGTGGTCCTCGGATTACGTCTGCTTCTCGTCCGGGTCCGAAGTGCAGTCCTCGGGTACCGTCTGCTTCTCGTCCTGGTCCGAAGGGTAGTTCTCGGTTACCGTCTGCTTCTCGTCCGGGTCCGAAGTGCAGTCCTAGGGTACCGTCTGCTTCTTGTCCTGGTCCGATGTGTAGTCCGGCGTGCAATCTTCCTTCATCTCCGGGTGCAACACACACCTGTGCCTCGTCTTGGGCGGCTTTTAGCGGGCTTGAGTGGGCGTAACCAACGTCCTGTTCTATGTCCAACTCCGCCCAGTTAAAGTAACAGGATTCCGCATCGTCCTCTGGTTCTGAGTCGTACGGTTCTTCGCTGCGCCGCCATGTCCCAGAATGCTGTTGAAAGAGAGGTGAAACAGGTAAGTCTGAAAGGCCATATTCCCCGACCCCGTCACATACCTCCCCCCTAGGATTCTCCCGTTCGGGGAGAGGATATCTGGAGAGAAAATCAGCGTTGGCATTGTCTTTTCCCTTACGATGTAACACCTGGAAAGAAAAGGGTTGTAAGGACAAGAACCACCTCATGACTCTGGGATTGTTGGAGGCATTGCGACTCATCCACTGGAGTGGAGCGTGGTCAGTGTATAATCGGAAGGTGCGACCCTCTAGGTAGTATCTCAATTTATCCACAGCCCATTTAATCGCCAAACACTCTTTTTCGATCGTGGGGTACTTCACTTCCCTGGGAAACAGTTTCCTGCTAATGTACAGGATGGGATGTTCAAGACCTTCTTCCGTTAGCTGGGACAATACAGCTCCAACCCCGAAGTCCGAGGCGTCCGTGTGGAGGATGAAAGGTTTGTTAAAGTCTGGTGATGTCAACACCGGACGCGAAGTTATCGCCTTTTTGAGGCTTGCAAAAGCGGTCCTCATTTCTGGTGTGGGATACAAAAAGTCTGTTTTCGAACTGTGCTTCGTTAGAGTGTTGGTCAGTGGAGTTGCAATGTCGGAAAAGGAAGGGATAAATCTCCTGTAATATCCCACTAATCCGAGAAAGGCCCTCATCTCGCGCACATTGGAGGGAAATGGAGTGTCTGCAATGGCTTTTACTTTTTCATCTTGAGGTTCAATGAGTCCACGGCCCAATACATATCCAAGATATTTCACTTTCTGAAATCCAATCCGGGACTTTTTGGAATTGATGTGTAATCCTGCTTTGGCGAGTTGTCGTAAGACTATCTCCAGATGGTGAAGGTGACTCTCCCAGTCTGGACTGAAAATGATGATATCGTCCAGATACGCAGAACTGTATGCCTGGTGTTCTCGCAAGACTTCGTTCATTAGTCGCTGGAAGGTCGCCGGGGCTCCATGCAACCCAAACGGTAATACCGTGAATTCGAACAACCCGTCTGGTGTTGAAAACGCGGTTTTCTTACGGTCTTCCTCCCGTAATGGTACTTGCCAGTACCCTTTTGTTAGGTCTAGGGTGGTAATGTACCTGGCTTCTCCCAATTTCTCGATCATTTCATCTATCCTGGGTATGGGGTAGGCGTCAAACGTGGACACAGCGTTGAGGGCGCGGAAATCCATGCAGAATCTGCTACTCCCATCGGGTTTCGGAACCATCACGATCGGCGATGACCATTCACTCCTTGAGGGACGTATGACACCTAGGCGAAGCATCTCTTTTACTTCCTTGCTGATCGCCTCTCTTTTGGCGGCCGGTATCCTGTAGGGCCGTTGCTTTACTATGGTTCCTTTAGGTGTTTCAATCTTGTGTTCAGCCATAGTCGTGGAACCTGGTAGGTCTGAAAATATATTTTCACAGTTCTGTAGAACACCTTGTAAGCGTTCTCGTTGTTCCTGGAGTAGTTCCTCGTTGATTACCAACTGGGATACTGTGTTTTCTTTTCGGGTTTTATTCTCGGCAAAGACTATGACTGGAGGAGCTCCGAGCCATTTCTTCAGGACATTGATATGAAAAACCTGGGTTCTTCTGCTCGATAGTCTTAGTCGATAGGTAGTGTTCCCAATAGTTTCAATGACTTGATAGGGTCCCTGCCATTCCGTTTGAAACCGTTTTGATGTGGAGGGTAATAGAACAAGGGCCCAGTCGTTTAGCTCGAGTTTTCTCCATTTCTTCCCCTTGTCGTAATGATGTTTTTGTTTGGATTGACTTTTTTCTAACTCTGCGAAGGCGAGTTCCCGGATCTTGCCAATCTGGGTTTTTAGAGATTGACTATATTCAAGCAAGGTTTTCGTTTCTCCAGTAGGTTCAGCCTCCCAATATTCCTTCGTCATGTCTAAAAGACTCCTTGGCTGTCTCCCATACAACATCTCAAAGGATGAGCATCCAAGACTGCTTTGTGTTTGGCCTCTGATAACGTACAAGGCCAAAGGGAGAAGACGGTCCCAGTCTTTTTGGTTGGCTGTGAGCATTTTTTTTAATATGCCTTTCAGAGTTCCATTGTACCGTTCTACCAGACCGTCTGTCTGGGGGTGGTATATCGACGTCTTGATCTGGTGTAGGTCTAACAATTGACAGACCTCTTTCATGACTCTTGACATAAATGGGGTCCCCTGATCTGTTAAAATCTCCTTCGGGAATCCAACACGTGAAAACAATTCAAGGAATTTCTCTGCAATGTTCTTAGAGGTTGGATTCTTTAATGGAAACGCCTCTGGGTATCGGGTGGCATAATCCACAATGACAAGAGCATACTGATTACCCCTACTTGTCCGTGGAAGTGGTCCGATAAGGTCCATTGCAACTCTCTCGAACGGTGTCCCTATTATGGGTAACGGTTGTAATGGGACAGCCGCAGGTTTCTGTAAGTTTTTCCGCTGACAAACGTCACAGATCTGGCAGTGTTTCTTGATATCTTGATAAACTCCTGGCCAGTAAAAGTTCTTCAAAATGTTCTGGGTCGTTTTTTCACTACCTGTATGTCCAGCTAGGAGATGTGTGTGCGCATAGAACATGATTTTTTCTCTAAAACACACTGGTACTAGTAACTGTTTCTGTTCATTCTCTTTTGCTTGTCTGTACAGCAAGTCATCCTGGATTACAAACCGGGGATATCTGGGGTTTGGGTTACTTTGATCGGCATGTGCTTGTTCCCAGGCGTTGTACAAAGTATTATCATTTGCTTGGGCAAACCGGAAATTGCGATCCCCCTCCCATGGTTCTGGAGCTATTAGTACTGGTTTGACATCGCTCTCATTGTTTAGTCTTTTCGAGAACAGATCTAAAAAATGTGGATTATCCGTTCCGAGTAAGGGTTCCTCTGGCAGATTGTTCATTATTCCCACTTTCACTATTACCTGTCGTCCTCCTTCCAATTCTAATGGTACACAAGCGACTCGGTAACTTTTCACATCTCCGTGCACACACTTAATGTTAACTAGTGAGTCGGGTACTAACTGTGATTCACACACAAACCTGCCCTGTATTACAGACTGTTTACACCCTGAGTCTAACAGAGCTTTAACGGTTTTGCCATTGACTTGAACACTCACGTGATATGCGCCTCCGAGTTCTGCTGAAAACATGACGGGTCGGGGTAGGTAACCGACTTCCATGGGTTCTTCTTGCATTCTTTTCTTGGGACAAAACCTGGAAATGTGACCCCATGTCCCACATTCAAAGCATTGAGGGCCTCTTATTGGGGGGACCTCTTGATTCGGTGGTCGGGGCATAGGTACCCCGGAAGGTGGCTTAACTTTTCTGTCAATTCGCATCGGAGGTTTTGTATTTTTTTCTGTTTCCATGGGATGTAATTTCGGCTGTGCTCTCGCATACGTGGAAGCCATCTCCATGGCTTGTGCGGTTGTCAGATTTGAATGTTGCCGTAACCAGCGTTGAGTACCGAACGGCAGTGCTTCCAGATACTGTTCTAAGTACATTTTGTCCATTATGTCTTCTTTCGAACTTTGAGCTGGAGTTAACCATTTATCAGCAGCGGCCTTTAAACGAAAGAACAGGGTCTTTGGATTTTCACCTGGGTTTCCTCCCTCTTTCCGAAATCGGACTCGATATGCCTCTGCGTCCAACCCCAGGTGGTCTAATATGATAGTCTTGATTTGTGCATACGGCGTCTGACCGTTTCCGTTAGCTACTTGGTATGCCGCTTGAGCTTCTCCAGTTAACAATGGCGCCAAAAAAAACGGCCACTTCTCTAACGGCCAACCACAAGCCAGTGCCACTCTTTCAAAATTAATTAGGAAAGCGTCTGGGTCTTCTCCAGCTACATATTTTTGTAAAGAAATTCCTGAAGGGGTAGGATTTGTTTGTCTTACTTCTCTCACTGGAGTTCCGGTGGTATCGATCCTTATGGGCTGTAATTCCCCGAGGGTTTTTACCACACTGTCTCTGAGAGCGTCTCTGTCGGCTTGTGCAGTAGCTAATTGTTGTTCTACAGCCCAGCCCAACTGTTCTTGGCCTTTCACTAGGCGTTGTAGTAGTTCTTCCATCTTTGGTTCACAGATGGCTATCGGCGTGCCCGCATTCTCCACCACTTGTGGCACCTCGGGGTTACCTTGGTCACTAGAAGGGTTCGTGGCGGCAGATACCGCACTGTCTAACAGACTTACAGACACGGGTACTTTGGGTAACGCTGCTTTTATTGCTTTCAATAAACGTTTACGTCGTATTGCTTTCCGGTAATACGGTAACGTGGAGTCGAACTCGTTAGAGAGTCTTTGATAGCGTTTCTCAGCAGCCGTTCGTCGTGTGTCCCGAGGGCTTCTGGGACTGGTGGTCCAGGCCTTCTCCTCCACGATGTCGGGTAAACTCCGCCGGCAAGAAAGGAAACAAACAGCGTTTTAGTTTAACTGGTTGTGGACCAACGCACAGGGTGGGGAGTGAGGACTCACACGTGCACACTTCTTTCACTAGTGTTGGATAGTGAGGGGAGGGTAGTGCATAGGGTGAGTGATAGTTTTACTTTCGTGGTCTAAACCACTTAAAACCCCCCCAGCCTGAAAGCCGTGATCGTACCTCTGGTAGCCACACTTCCCTCGATGAAGTGTGGCTGGGCGAAGCGCCTTCCTGTTGGCCTCCTGGCTCGTCGTCTTCCTCGTTCTTCCGGTCCGCTCCTTGTTTGTCCGCGTCGGGTTTTGTAGACCGTTGTTGCTCCGTGGTCTTTACTCCTGGACTCCTTTCGTCTGCTTCTATTCCTTGTCCGTAGGGTGGTCCTCGGATTACGTCTGCTTCTCGTCCGGGTCCGAAGTGCAGTCCCCGGGTACCGTCTGCTTCTCGTCCTGGTCCGAAGGGTAGTTCTCGGTTACCGTCTGCTTCTCGTCCGGGTCCGAAGTGCAGTCCTAGGGTACTGTCTGCTTCTTGTCCTGGTCCGATGTGTTGTCCGGCGTGCAATCTTCCTTCATCTCCGGGTGCAACACACACCTGTGCCTCGTCTTGGGCGGCTTTTAGCGGGCTTGAGTGGGCGTAACCAACGTCCTGTTCTATGTCCAACTCCGCCCAGTTAAAGTAACAGGATTCTGCATCGTCCTCTGGTTCTGAGTTGTACGGTTCTTCGCTGCGCCGCCATGTCCCAGAATGCTGTTCAAAGAGAGGTGAAACAGGTAAGTCTGAAAGGCCATATTCCCCGACCCCGTCACAGGTATAATACAATACAGTACAGTAACTATTCGGGCACTTACAGACGGTAAAAGGGTTACGCGTTGTATACAATGACATTTGGTTTGCTTGCTGTACTTCATCGCCGGCGGGTCTGTTGGCCCCGGCGGTCTCGCGGCGAGTGTGAAAGAGAGAGGGAAGAAGAAGGAGAAAGAAGAAGAGGGGGGGGGGGTTGGTGCTTCAGGTAGGATCTCCTCATGTATCAGTTCTGTTCCTATTGTGAAGCCTCTGACACCTTCGGGTAAAGTCCGGGCTATAGGAAAATGTATAAACTAAAAAAATTTAAAAAAGTTAAACACATTTTTCCGTTGTGTTGATTCAGTTGAGAAATCACACCCGAATACATATTGTTTTTTCCAATGCGCAGGAGTGGGGCATTGTGTGCTCGCTGACATGGGGTTACCTGGTAACTAAACATACAAGTCAGTCTTACCTGCCTCTGTAACATATTGTGATATTTTCTTTGAGCTTTACTGAACAACATGTGTCATTCATCCACTTTTAATGTTCAGTAAGTTCTGCTCTTTTTGCTGTAGTCCAGGCTGTTCCAACATTCTAGTTTTTCTATTCGTATTTGCGGTTTCAAGTGTTTGTTTCAAAGGGGCAACAAATGCCTTTACTGATTTCCCCTGCGTACCAGATTTTAGGTAAAAATGGCAGCTTGTCATTACAATATTGACAAGGTGGTAACCACAGAGGAAAGTGGAAATGATTTCACCTCAAAGGAGGGGGCAGTGAGTGTGGAGTTTCCATATCGAGGTGGATTAACACTGCTTTGGAAACACCATTTGTTAATTTAACCTGTATTTAGACCATACTTGTGGCACAGCAGTGACCAAACTTGACATGGCACCTGTCCACTTTTAACCTATACACTTATGGTTTGGGCACATCTGTTCAGATTGCCATTTCTAAAATTGACACATATTGTGCTCCAGGTGGGATAACACTTTTGTTTACGTCAGAGTAATCGTCATCTGTAAGTTCTTTAGTGCTTCTTTTGTGCTCATTCCTGGAGAAACCATTATATATGGCAGAAGGTATACCCTACTATATATTTCTAAGGATAAGGCTGGTTCCAAAAAGTGGTGACCATATTAAGGAACAAGGCTGACGAGTTCTTTACACAGTCGTGTAATCTCAGGAAGACTTGCAATGTATTTCTTAAGGCCACCTACGTGGTGTGTTATGGTGCAAAAAACATACCCAGCCTAGGGTGGCCAGTACTTTGAAACCACCCAGGGTATACTTTGGGTGGCCTCACTAGACTAAGCTGCTGTAATTACAACACAGTGGCGACATCGTTAAGATCAAGGAGACTGGCACTGATAAGTGTCTATTCTGCTTTCCTGAAGAGACTGACATTACTTATAACATGTTTTGCAGGTCCTAGGTGCCCTTTGCATACACAAACTAAGGAACCAAAATCTACTCATTCCTATTTTGGGGAAAGTCCCACACTATAAAGAAGTTAAGACAAAACATCAGCACGCTGATAAGGAAACTGGAGCCCCTTTTGGGGTGTGGTCACCTCAACAGTAGCCACAGGCCACCGGCGCAACACTTCACTGTGAGAACAAGGAAGAATTATATGAGATGACAAAGATTCATATTTGAAGTGGCACTTTTATTCGTAAATCACAAGCATATCAACAAAATGCATATCATTTCATGTAACTAAGCAAAACCATTGAGATGATCGGACTTCACACCGTCCGGAATAAATGCTTGATGACAAATGCTCAAAATCCTGTGAAGGCAAGCTAGAATACGTATCTTTTAAAAGGCATAATTGAAAACAGCTAGAGATCCAAAGATATAGAATACATTTGTTATAAAACTCTAGTGCCTAGAAGCTAGCCTTTCTGATAAGAAGCAACTATACAAGATTAAACATTTTAAGAGCTCCTGAATACAGGGAATGGAGATCTTTTTATAAACAAGGCGCAGTTAGAAGTTAGTTAGGGAATGTAGAACACATTTCTATGAAGACTCAGTGCCTGGAGGCACCTAACTAGGGAGACTAGCCATATAAGATCAAATCATTTAAAGAAACCTTAAATGCAAGGAATTGGGTGTGAAGGAAAAATATCGAGCATAGTCAGATTTCAAAAAGGCAAAAATATTATCCAGAATGGGAGCTGATCACCTGTGAGAAGAGGCTTGAAAAGTCCCAAGTCAGATAAACGGCCGGCCGGAGAACCCACGCATGTGAAGGACACAGCAGAAGAGTTCTAGCTTCTGATTGTGGTTTTGGATCTTTATACCTGAAAAAAGCAGAACCAACACTGTTCTGACGCACTTTCTGACGCAGGTGGCTGGACCGCATGTCCTAGGACACGGGAAATGGTCAGGTGGCTCAACAGTCGGTTGGCCATGCTCGACCGCAAGATATAAACAAAGAACATCTTTTCACGTACATATCTCTAAAAATATATGTGAGAGCGGAACTTACGACAGGTGCTATTATTGCAAGACATTGTGGCTTTTATTTCGTGCAAGCTATCTTTCAAAAACAATATTTCAGCAAGAGTCCAAGATGTACCAACTTGTACCAGCTGGGCCTGTGTACGTGTGTGGGGGCGTTGGTCTTGGAGCTGTGGAAAATTACTGTACTCTGTGATAGCCCAAATTACCTCGTTGTTTTCAGTGCAACAGAAATGCATGTTTTGAAATCATCAGGCCTAGTGGAGCTTAGTATGAAAGACTGATATCATAAGATGGTGGCCTTTGGCCTTTGGCTTAGGCCTATGTATATTGGGTTCATGGAATCTGTGGGCTTCTATTTACTGACAGTATATGGTGAAAATTGGTCATTTTAGCATATTTTCAGATTTTGTCAAGTGGGGCCCACATCAGACCTTTATCCTATCAAGGTCGATAAAAATGCCCTTTCTGGTGATTAAATGGGAGACCGTGAGCCTCCATCAACCCACATACTGATGACTCGGTGTCTAAGATCACACATACGGTTGGAATATGGACTTTTCTGGATTGCTGAGATGCATGTTGCTTTAGCTATGTTCTAAAGCGATTGAGTGTATCACTTATGTGTTGTGTTTCACCAAACTTTGATGCAAGGACATAACGGTGTGAAGTAAGTGAAGTACCTCAGTCGACTAGGGCAGCCAATGCACAGATATGTCTGAAGGTCACACGTTTGAGTCTTGACTGGTTCACTCTTCTCTTGCTCTAATTCGGTTAAAGGTGATAAAATGAGGGCTGTTGTTATTGGCACCCAGAGAAGATATGATTTGGTTTGTTTCGTCGGCTAAATAACTAGTAATCCATATTATATGACCTGCAATCCTTATAAGCTTGCAATCTCTGCATATTGTTTTCTTTATATAGTTTTAATAGTGACAATACTGTTCATCTGTAATAAGGCATGATTCCTCAACTGCAATAAGCTTTGAGCTGCCACCCTACATTCTTCTTGAAATAGTGCAGCCCTCTTTTGCATCTCATCACAGACGTCCGAGAACAGACTGACTCGCCCTTTGTTCCTGCCTCGCTAGTCACTGACAAGTCAGTTCAGTTCAAACGTCTTTATTTCAATACATTTCATCATAAAAGACATCATCAAACACTTTCTTCTTCTTATTACAACATCATTTACCCTCAGAAGAGAAATATTTAAAATATCTAAAAACTTAATATAACCATAAATACCCAGACTCATCTCCTACCAATACAAAATTACACATTAACACTGTGATACTAAATGGTTAATTGATTAATATACATAAAACAAGATTAAATCTACATATAAAGATGTCCCAAAAAATACATTAATGTTTAAAACATCAATTAATCGACAAACAAGTAGCAGTCGGGTGCCTCGCTCTAATAACCCATGTCCAGCCCAAGAATTTAGCAACAGCTATGGCCACCGGGGCTGATGTTATCGTCCTCAGCAGCCATAAAGCCTCCTGTCCCACCCGTGTTCTCAGATTTTTACAAATTGGTTTTACCCATTTTCTCCGGGGGGCAAGGTATTGGGGGCAGACAAAGAAGACATGGTCGATAGACTCTATCTGGTCTTTACACCACGGGCAGGTAGCCGTGGTCTGACCGCCCCATTTTTTTATAAAAGATCTTAGTGGTAACGTCTCAACTCTAAACTGGCGGTACAGCTTCCTGTCAATACTCCTAGTGATAACATCCCAGTAGGTTTCAAACGATGGGTCGAGCTTATGTTTCAGGAACCTACCAGTCAGGGAAACTGAATCAGACTGGGCAATAAGCTGATTCCTTTGGGCCGACCAATATAGATCTTTATATGCCCTTTTAGAGGAGAATACATTACTACTGGGGTTCAATCACAGCTGACTTAAGCCCATATTCTCTAGTATGGTTTTAACAGTCTTAAACCACGGGAGACTGCCTGAGCCTACTATAGATCTAACATCTTGCATTTCCTTCGCAAAGGATGCAAGTTCCGGAGTTGTCCAAATCCTCCTCCACAGGGCAATAGTCCTAAAGCGTGCAGCGTCAGGTTGACAGCCTAGATCCAGTAACAAGGGTTTCATGGGAGTAGATTGGGGCAAACCAACTAGGGAGCGCAAAAATGTATTTTGTACTCTGACTAGGGGGGACAAATCCGAGTAACCCCAAAGGTCCGCAACCATACAATATTGCCGAATTAATTTTAGCATTGTATATTTTAAGTGCAGGACCAATTCTTTTTGTTATTGAGGATCTCTGTTCCTTGATAAGACACCCAGTCAGATGGGCAAACTTCAGAGAAAGGACAACAATCTGAGCTTTCCATCTAACCCTGTTTTCAAGGACAACCCCCAGATAGGTCATCGTCTCCACCTGTTCTAACCCAGTACCATTCATATTGACATAACCCGCCAGCGGCCTATTTTTCGTTAGCACCATAAATTTGGTTTTACTCACATTGACCTGAAGGTCATTGATCTTACAAAACTCCTCAAATTTATTTAGTGCTATTTGTAGCCCCTTTTGGGTTTTGGAAAGGATGAGGGTATCGTCTGCAAAAATGAGGAGTGGGAACTTTGTACCACCTAGAGCAGGAGCATTAGTCGGTGTGTCCGCAAAAAACTGCACAACTCTGTTGATAAATATTAAAAACAGGGTCGGAGCTAGTACACACCCCTGGCGGACACCACGAGTGACCGGAAACCTCTGAGTAACCTGCCCCTGCCTACCCCATCTGACTTGTGCAAAATTTGCCTCGTGCAGTCTTATAACCAAATCCAGGAGATTACTAGGCATTCCCATATTCCCCAAGGCCTCCCATAACTTGGCTCTGGGGACAAGATCGAATGCAGATTTTAAGTCTACAAACGCAGCGTAGATTGTTCCTCCACCCAGGGACACCACCTTCCAATAGATGAGGATAAATCTGAACACCTGGTCGATCGTGCTGACACAGGATCTAAAACCGGCCTGCATGGGGGATAAGATGTTCTCAGTATCCATCCAGACCTGGATTTTAGCCAACACAATCCTAGAAATAATTTTTTGGATTGCGTCTATCAGACTAATTGGACGGTAGTTCCCCGGGACCGAACGATCCCCCTTTTTAAATATCGGAAGAATTTCAGCCCCCAACCAAGAGTCCGGGATCGGAGCCCCATTTGCAATTGCATTCGCAAAAATAGTAATGTACGGCACCCATATCCCGGGGGCATGTTTAAATAAATCTGCCGGGATACAGTCCATGCCTGGGGCCTTACCGGCTTTTGTTAGACCCAGAGCAATCTCTGCATCTTTGGACTCAAATACTACGGGGGGGCACCGCAACCTTGGCAAAGCAACAGAAAATTCCGATAAACCAATAACAGCTTTTTCAGGGCCCTTGAACTGGGATTCGAAATGTTGTACCCAGTCCTCTTCAGCAACATGACTAGAGGGGGTTTGCAGTTCAAAACTCCTCCCCCACTTTACAATCTGCCAAAACTTAGTCTGGTTAGTAGACAAACTAGCCTCATATAAGTCCAACCAATGAAGATCCTCCCATTCCCTCTTAGCCTTTCTCTGGATCTTTTTATACTCGAACCTTGCCTAGTGAGGTAGTGTGGCTCACTGGTTAGAGGCGGCAGACCCGAGAGCAGAGGACGGCCCGGGACCACGGTTCGATTCCCGGCGCGGCAGGTTTCTGGACCAGGGTCAGCGGACTCGATAATTCTCTCGCCTCGGTGCCCACTCTGATCAGCGATCACACTCGGCAACTCTGGGCATTAGCTTGCCTCATCCTCACTAACGGCCCCACCAGACCGCCGGGGATGCCTGGTCTCACCCTGGAGATACCCATTAAGGGACCATCTCTCAGGGAAGCCAGGAAGGGTTTCGCAGCGGTCGAAGCGCCTTGGGACCCTACGGGTAAGTAGTGCGCTATATAAATGCCTATACATTTACATTACATTTGCCTTCCTTATATCTGCACTAACACGAGTTTTTAATGCAGTAAACAAAGCAAGATGTGCCTGCCGGCACTGTTTGTTATACCATTTGTGTCCTGGTTTCACGGCCGAGATATCCACAGGCTTAGTATGTTTGGAAAAAAAGGCTTTCAGGGATCTAAAGAGGTGTTCATGTAGAACACTTATATGCGCCAGATTATCCAGGGGTTCAACCAATGCCTGCATGGCATGCTGAGTATTTAGAACTGTGTGGGAGATCTTATCCAGAACTGCAGGATCTTCCACTATTCTAGTCCATCTCACCCTCCGCCTGTCATTTGTTAAAATGGCCTCAGCTGTAGCATACTCGGTATCTCTAGTATGTACTGGATTATTTTCGAGCTTCAGACTAAGGACCAGAGGGTTATGGTCGCTCTCTGGACGGGCAAGAACAGACATGTCCACCAAAGTTGACCAGCACTCCACTTTTAAGAGAATATAGTCAATTCGACTCGTTCTCACCCCATTGTCGAATGTGGCCCTATCAATTTTGTCTAAGAATGATCGGCCATTTACTGCTCTCAGCCCCCATTCGAGACGGAAACCTAACCAGTGTAGTGCCGCTTCAGTCCTATTCTTGATAGGTTTTAACTCGAGGGGTGGGACATCCCAAAGCTTATCTTCTTCTGTAGCGAAGTCCTCCCCGACCCCCACATGGGGCTCGAAGGTACAATTAAGGTCCCCAGCTGCAATTACAATCTTGTCCCTCCCTATCGAACTAAGCAGAGAGTCAAGCTCTTTGAGGATGGTCGCAGGACTCCATCCTCCAGGTAGGCCACGGGCATAAACATTAACAATAAAGATTTCTCTGTGGTTAGGTCTAGTTAGCTTTATTCCAACAATATCTGGGTTGTACACAGTCACCTCAGTGGGCCTGTATTTAACTGACTGCCTTACCCAAATAGTTAGGCCTCCTGATGCTCTACCCTTTCTGGCCCTTATGGCGGGTTTGTGAAAATTAAGATATCTTACACAGTAAATTGGATCTGTAGCCCAGGTCTCCTGGAACAGTAGGATATCATGAATGTCCACAAATTCAACCCATTCGCCAATTGCTACCCTGCTTTTCAGCCCTGCGATATTCCACGAAGCTATTTTAAGTGGGGCTTCCTGGCTGTCCAACTGGGGTGGAACTGAATTTGGATCTGGTGAACTCTCAACCTCCAACAGGGAATCTTCACCTGACAACTCTACGGTGCTACCACCCACAGTTACATTCTCCCCCAAAGAACCCATCTCTGAGTGTGGGCTGCTGGGTTGCCTAAACAAGACATTTCCACTGGAGACATCGGGGAGTCAATCCACACTCTCTAAATCTGAAAGAGGATCAAACCTATTAAACACGGGTAAGAGATGCGCCACCCGATTTGAGGGAATTACACCATAAGGTCCTCCCTGGCGATGGTTTGGATATGGGTTTAGAGGGCCGTATTTAGTGCAGGGATAAAAATAATCAAGGCCCAGAGATTGTATGTCACCTTCTCTTCCAAACCCAGGCGCTCATCTGATGTAATCTACCACCCAGGGATCCCTGAAGTTCACTACGACGCAATCCCCCTCTAAATCCTTGGGGTTATGGCCCACCCAGTTCACTCTTCTAACTCCCAAAATCTCTGTATTTGAAGAAGGAGGAATAGTTCTATTCCTATTTAACCAGTAGACCACCTTCTTTTTCAACTCCCCATAGGACTCTACTTTCTCCCCTCCTATTGCTCGTACTCCCACCAATATAATCGTATATGGCGCAGACTCTGGGGGGAGATTTATACAAGGGAGACATTCTTTGCGGACCTCCTTCCCCTGCGAGGATTGCCCATTAGTCTTTTTACCAGCTTTCAATTCACTCGACACAGGCTGCAGCCTGGGCACCGCCTCCATCAGCCTCCCCTCCATCCCGGTGGTAACTGAAACATTTTTACATACTGGCTGTTTCTTCATACACAATTTTTCCGGCTGACTGTTACACTTTACGCCAGAAACCTGAAGGGCCACCCTAGAATTATTGCCAGATCCCGGACCCTTGTTAATAATATCTGGGACCTTGGTAGTGACCATGCTTCTTGCCAGATCAGCCAATGTAAGTGAGTTATCTGTGACCTGTTTCTCAATCTGGTCTAGTTTGGAGTTAATCATGCTGGTTCTGTCTAAGAGTGGTAACATCAAAGATTTCACCAAAATTTCAATTTTGCCCAGAAATCCTCCATCATCAAATACACCGAGGGGAGAATGATGGATAACTTCTGTTGGAGACCTAATTGGGCTAGGGTGCTGAACAACAACTGGTGGTGGTGTCAGAAAGTTGGATTTCTTTTGTATTTTTACCCGACCACCCTTCAGAGGACCACCCCCTCTTTTCTTGTTGTTACACTTACTCTTAACTATTGACCCCATGTTCTGGGTTATCAGAGATGAACTATGATTCAAAGGAGAATTAGATACTCCTAAATTGTTGCTATTAGAGACCGGACTGGAAGGAGATGCAATTACAATAGTACTGCCCACATCATCAACAATGTCCACAGGCAGGGGGCTAATGTCAAGACCTGGTTGAATTGAAGGTACAAGGGAGACCACAGTCCCAATACGTCCTAAGGAGGAGCGCTTCCCTGTTAGGGACAAGCGCTTCTCAGCGAAGGAAATCTCCTTTTCAATAATTATGGTAGCTCTTTTAAAAAACTGATCCAAGGTACCAGTAACCACCCCACCTGAAGATGAAAGAGTTACATGTCTGTCCTTCCCAGACCGTAACGACATGATAGCTTCTTCCTTAACGCCGAGACACAAATGTAAGAATCAACAAAATCAAATAGAATACTTAGCTAGAGTGGAATGGTACAAAGGATCATGGGGAGGATGCAGGTGAAAGAGGGGGGGCCCGGCCTGACCTTGAACGGCCTTAGACGGCCCACCCTTTGCCCGGGCTTCGCCCGGCGCGCGCCGGCGCGCGTCCCGCGAAGCGGGATGCAAACCCAGTAATATAGGGAAATGGCGTTGGAGGCGGGAAGAAGACGGGAACGTTGCCGCGCAGGCTGCCGGTCCTTGCAGTCCCGCCAATGCAGAGTAATGCCCCAGAAAAGGGTCTTACACCAAAATGAGCCTACGAGCGGCCCCCGCGAAGCGGGGGCTGGGAGGCGCTGTGTAAAGGTCCCAGGTGCGGTGGGGCGGGAAGAAGACAGGAACGTTGCCGCACGGTCTGCCGGTCCTCGCAGTCCTGCCGGTGCAGAGTAATGCCCCAGAAAAGAGTCTTTCACCATAATGAGCCTCCGAGCGGCACCCGCAAGTCACCTATAGGCTTCCTTGAGCCTCAGGCCTCAATACACTAGTAGCACACCGCAACCAAACATTGACCCAATCATATGATAACTCGCATTCAATCTTCATATCGCACGCCCCAGCCAATCAGATGTTGAATCTCCTCATGACCTGCAAACAATCCTTTCGTACAGTTCATTCTCTCCCTCTGGGTCCCCCTTCTCAGTCAGACATGCACTCTAGACGTGTTGTTACTCTGAATGCATACAGACCCTATGGCTCCAGAAGGGGTTGTTCGGATCCCCTCCTGAATCCTATTCTACTCTGACAAGGGGCTGTACCTAATCCCTTAACCCACCATAGGAATCTCTTTATCATGATGTATCATTTACTCTAGAAATTATTATCGGTTCTCAAAAAGAAAAAACCTATGTTTGTTTATTATAAGTCCTTAAAAATGAGAATCTTTAGCAGAATACTAGGGTTTTAATGACATTGGTAAAACCATCAGTATCAGTGCAGAGTGAGATTGAGGATATTTATTTGCACAACAGCTTCGGTTCATTAATGATCCATGAGCTATTTATATATGTATCGACTGGAGCATTAACGTTTATACAGACGGGAGGCATTAATGCCAGTGGCAGTAACATTGGGGCCATTTTTAGCTTACTGATGTATCTTCCTGCGATTATTGAAATCAAAGGTCATGTGATGTAAATTCCTGTGATGTCCCTCATATGGATATCATTATTCACTCCTACAAATTTTGAATGATGGAGTGATCTGGTGAAGCCACAGAGAAAACGTTATCCCAATGCCCTACAAGGAACAGCTTAAATGACCTTCCATGTTAGATAGTAGTTGTTAACTGACCCTGCTTTTCCCTATGACATGCGATCCTTTTTAGTTTTAGTAAAATAGTAACAGACAATTCTGCAACCTGGTTTGGTGAAATATCAACTGTCATTGACAGTACAATTGCTGATCACCCAACAGTTAAGTAAGGATGCCTACCAGCCGCTTGACTTGAATATAGTTCCCTGGTTGAGAATAGATTCTGTTTGACAACACTCCCATTACAGCTGCTATGCCAATCTATTGGAAAACACTCAAATGCATTAGATCCTTCAACATTTTTTAAAGAAAATCCGGTACACCCTTCTGAAAGTCTAGAAATAGACTCATTGCTCAAAAAGAGTTTGGCTAGCAGTAGGTCAGTTGAGATTACCCTGACAACACAATAGTAATTTATTAGGTCTTCTACAATCACTAAGATAATGGTGTACCCTTTGACAAACCAAATATCTGCATGAAATCCAGAAAGATAGCATTACAAAGCCTTACTGGTACTAGGACAATCTGACAGTCCTTCATGTGTTGTGTGCTCATTCCCCTTTTTGTATTTAGAACATCTGATACAGCTTTTTATAGCAGTCCATCAAATCGTCCACCAAAAATGCTTTTGATTGTGATCCTCCGTTATTCAGCTACTTAGGTTTACAACACCAATGAGGATGTGTATAATACAAACTCTTGAAGCTTTTTCTTAGGTGGGTACATGGCTAAGCCACATCTTTGGTGAAAGTGAGTTCTTTTCAGCTACTGACTTCTACATTTAAGGGAGGTAAAATCCAGAGGGATCATATTCTTGAAGTCCTTTTTGATGTAACATTCGTCAAGCCTCGGCTTTAATGATGCATTGGATTGGCATTTCTTCCAATGAGTCCTTGTCATTTTGAGTTATTGCTTGTGCTTTTCTATTGGAATGTTCTAGAGTGAGAGAGTAGTCAGAGAACAAGCATTGGCATAGCCAATAGGTCTCGCCTTGGTGACCTTATAAGTGTTTTGTTATTCAGCACAATATCCTTGGTGCAACTACATCTACTGTTGCATGGCTAAACACTTATACGGTCCGAAAGGCGAGAACTATTGGCTATGCCAATGCTTGTTTAGTATTTTTGTTTACCCTGGCCTCTTCCACTACTTGAAAATATCTTAATCACCTTGTACATATCACGCATCCAGACATGTCACTGAGCACAGTATGTCACTTGATCACAACCCACCTTGACTTTCAGCTTGTTGGCAGCCGTGTATATGAAATTTATTATATGTGGGTATATATAAATGATGCAATTTATATAAAATATTCCAATACCTTGAAACCCTGATTCTGTGCTTTTATTGTGTGTTCCAGAAAATGTTTTCACATTTAACCTGTGCATAAAATAACTTGTTCCTAAATTGAATTGTATTTATAAGAAATATTTTGGTTACACCCGACAGAACCATTGTACTTTTTGCAAGACTATACCCAGGTTCTAAGGGACACAGGGTCACCCCATTGTTTATTGAGCATGATTCATTGCAGCCACTCCATTTCTCCCTTGTTCAGCCTGGTGGCGGATTCCCATGCCATGGTCCTTTCTTATTTCCTACACGGCCCGCTTGTTTATACCCTCTGCTTCCATGCTGCTTTGTTGTTCTCACCAGTATATTCCATTCTTAGCCGTTTATGGTAGCAGGCTACTCATTTAGGAGGTTAATGTTTTTCTGAATACACAGTTTGTAAATCGAGGCAACAAAGTCTTGCGCTTTGTAACCCCATTGCTGCTTCTGACGGCCAACAGCCGTCGCGCCCACTACCTGCGTAGTGCTGCGCACGTTCGTTGGTCGTCTCGACCCCGCCCACTAAACTAAACCACCGCACTGCGGCGGAATAGCTGCCGCGGTTAAGCAACTAAAATAAACAGCAAGGATTTGTAAACCTTGTTTCTAGTATAGTAATTTCCTTACTAATGTTTCTCTTTGAAGACAACCGCCAATGTTGTTCTCCGCCAACATGGCCTACCCAGCTTGTTTCTCTTGTCCTTCAATGTCTATGGATCGACTGCAAACACAACAAGCTTTCATGTGGTTGCGCAGCAGCAGCAATTGTCCCCGCAAGTGCTGAGCTAGTTTCAGCATGGCTGCCACACGCCCTTCTTTTATCAGCACGGGGCCCTTCCCTTGTCTCCCTGACTAGGAGTGCAAGTAATTCACTTCCCATCAAACCATATATTCACTAAAAAAACAAAGGTTACAGGGACATTGCAGTTAGGATGCGGATGTGGCCTAACAGCTAGAGCGGTCAACATCGAAGCTGGGGAACGGGGTTCATGTCTCATCAATGGCACTCAACATCCTGTGATTCTGGGCAAATCACTTAATCCTTCTGTGCATAACAAAATGAATGTGTCCATCTATAATGCAACTGGCGCTCATGTAAAGTGCTCTGATGCCTTCGGGTCGAGTTCACGCTATAGAAAACTCCCTCCCAAAAATAGCATTAAAAATGTAGAAATTCACTGAAAAAAACAAAGGTTACAGGGACATTAAAGTTAGGAAATTGCCAAATGACTATAACTTGTGCTCTAAGGTAACCATAACTCTCATCCCAGTTTTTTAATCAATCATTTTACAACAAATGTTGCATTGATATTATTAATAATGCCATAGATGATGTCATGAGTGATGTAATATGTGCGGTAATTAGCAGTGCATGGCGAGTATTCACCTTAAATACTAATTATGTGCAGAATAAGGAACACTCTTTGCCATATTTGCAGTAACTGGGAGTGTTGGCTTCACAGTGATTCACAGAACATGAATCAGACGGCCCAGAGTGGGGTGTCGTAGACAATGGGCCCAGCCTAACTGGCCTCTGTGTCGAACATGCAGAATCAAAGGCAGTTAAATCGAAACATGCCTTCAGTCCCAAAACCCCACAGCCTAATGCAATATATAATGCCGAATTCTCAACAAATTTAAGATTTAAAAAAATTCCTTAGGTGATTATTAATGATTTTGCACAATTTACACCTACACCGGGAGCTCCTATTGGACAGAATCAGACACCGTGACGGAGCCCGAGACGGGAGAAGGATTGCATACTTGGTGCAGTCCTAGAGGTGAAACCAGAGTAACCCTTTTGTGGAAGGAGAAGTAAATGGCCATCCAGCATCACTTTTAATCTGTGAAGGTGCTGCCCATTCCACAGTCAGACTTCTGGAAGCTCCCAACTTACTCCTCTTGGGAAAAGAAGTACAAGTTGTAGGCACTTTGATGACCAACTAATTAATAAGCTGCCAGCAAGTGTTCCTGTACAAATTGTGTCCATAATGAATGGCCACAAAGTTATACTTAGTGAGACAAGCTCAGTGTTTTTAGAGCGTTACCTTCTTTGTAAAATGAATTGTATAATTTACTGTACACCGGATGTTGTTGTCATTCAGACCCAAAATGAAGACTTTATATTACATTCACAAGACTCAAGAGTTCATTTGTAACCAGTCTTCACAAGAGAGGACTCGCCTCCAGATTTAAATTGCACAGAAAATTAAGAGGCCTGGAATTTTACAGGAAAAGAAACTGGATTGATTGACAGTGCAGAGCCAGTACAACCATGGTGAATCCGACTGCAGTGTATCCACACACTCCTCAGTGCAACCACGGTGAAACCGAATGAGGTGTATCCGCACACTCCTCAGTGCAACCACAGTGAAACAGACTGCAGTGTATCCGCACACTCCTCAGTGCAACCACAGGGAAACCGAATGAGGTGTATCCGCACACTCCTCAGTGCAACCACGGTGAAACCGAATGAGGTGTATCCACACACTCCTCAGTGCAACCGCAGTGAAACCGAATGAGGTGTATCCGCACACTCCTCAGTGCAACCACGGTGAAACAGACTGCAGTGTATCCGCACACTCCTCAGTGCAACCACAGTGAAACCGAATGAGGTGTATCCGCACACTCCTCAGTGCAACCATGGTGAAACTGAATGAGGTGTATCCGCACACTCCTCAGTGCAACCACAGAGAAACCGAATGAGGTGTATCCGCACACTCCTCAGTGCAACCATGGTGAAACTGAATGAGGTGTATCCGCACACTCCTCAGTGCAACCACAGAGAAACCGAATGAGGTGTATCCGCACACTCCTCAGTGCAACCACAGTGAAACCGAATGAGGTGTATCCGCACACTCCTCAGTGCAACCACAGTGAAACCGAATGAGGTGTATCCGCACACTCCTCAGTGCAATCTCACAAGAGCAGTAGAGGAGGGAATTGTACCTGTCATTGATAAAATGATTGAGCAGGGCATTCTAAAAGGAGTGCTAGGGAGTCCATGCAATCATGGGAATTTAAAAAAAGAAGTGGGAAATGGAGGATAATACAGCACCTGAGAAAAAGTAATATTATTGTCCCAAGTTGATGTATTGTAGAACATGCAATATCCATTGTCACCCCCTTGCTTTTAGTCACAATTATTCATTTTGTAGGTGTGTTTTGTAAAATTGCATTTGCAATAATGTGAAAACTTAGCAAATGTACTGTTTTTGGGATATTTGCTGACATTTTTTGTACCCTTTTCCAAGAGGCAGACTTTATGGCAGACCTCTTACAGATTCTTTATGGTGGTGGGCGAAACTCGCTGAGTTCTTCTCCACGGAGTTCCAGTGACATTTACAAAAACTCTGCAAGATTCTGCAGTGTTCCACCCAACCACCCTGACTACAACACAGAACCACACAAGAAACAAAGAGTTCTTTCCCCCTACCCCGACTCCTGGGCTTTGGGCTTTACACAAAGGGCCAATGAGCAAGTGCAGTCCACTTGCCATGGTCTGTTACCTGTGATTTTCTGCATGTCAGCATGCTGCCTGATACGCCAGAAGGTGCAAGGACACCACGTTGCAGACCAGCACATATACATAATAAAGATAAGGCTGAAATCAAATACTGCCTGGATCAGAGGGGAAAACTTGCCTTTCCCCGTATAATAAATCCTACTCCTAGCAGGTGAGATTTTCGGTGGGAATCAAAGAGCTGCTAGGAAGCAAAATGACAAAAATGAGGCCTTGCTAGTTTTGGCATGTGATCCTGCGAGTTGTGACACCGGATACTAATGCCTGTGAGCTCTGCCTTTTTTGAACATCTCAACTCCTTCTTAGGCAGTGAGGCTTTGGCGTTAGGGAACACCCCATGTCCTACCTGATAACCACATGACAGAAGAAAGCACCCAAAAGCTGGACCCCTGATGTCAGTGCGAGTGGTGCAATCCTGGCGCCTCACACCCATCCTACCAAGAAGTGTTGAGAATAAGGGTACGTTAGAGGGCCTATTCTTATCTGTATGAGTACACTCTTTGGTAAATCCAACTCTGCGCCCAAAGACTTAACGAAGTATGCACACTTCGCCTACCCACAATAAGCGCCTCAGCATTCTAAGTAGAAAGCGCTGGGGCCCCATGTGCTAAGGGCACATCTTATGATCTTTTAATCTTTCAATTCTTCCCCCCAACCCTTTCCATTCAGGGGCTAAGGCAACGCAAGACATTGTCAACATAGGGAGTGTAGCCTGTCTCATTGCAGGAAGGATTGCTATGAAACCCTTTCACTTTTTTTAAAATAATCTTTAGAAACTTCTGAAAACTCACATTTCGACTCCAACGTTTTCTGATGGCTCCAAAGGGCAAGAAAGTTTAGTCCCTCTGCAAAAAACACATGCTGGTGCCAATGTGGGGGCTCCAGGATTCAGAAATCATTCTGTAACCGTGAGGCGGAGCTCAAATACCACTCTACATAGAATGAAACAGAAGCATGCATACCATCGACTCAACCTCACAATTTGTACTACTAACACCCCTCACCTTTGCACAGACTGACCCTTAGGAACTGGAAGCAAAACCTCAAAGAGTAACATGAGGGTCAGGGAGATTTACAAACAAACAATCTTACTACTTAGAAATGTCAACAAACTGCACTTTAGGGGCACTGGCAACAACAGCCCCATGTGAGTCAAACCAAATAAACCTCAACGAAAGGTCACCCCCAAATAAGAATTCTCACCCCATGTTCACCAACCACTGAAGCCTTACCCACTCAAGAAGAAAGTGTCATCCCGCAAAAGATACTGTGTTCCGGACAGAATGGAGAAAGCACAATGTGTGACATGGAAACAAACTCCAGCTCTAAGCCCATAACTACCACAGCACTCCAGGCCAGCACCCCATCACTTCTCTGTGGCCGTGCTGAATGTGTCTTTCTCCACCCCCATCTCCGTAGAAGCAGAGCTCTCCAGAGATTGAAGGGGGATGATTAGGACTCCCCTCCTCGCAGCAGGGAGATGACCCAAGCACAGCACTCCAGGCCAGCACCCCATCACTTCTCTGTGGCCGTGCAGGCTGTGTCTCTCCACCTCCATCTCCGTAGAAGCCGAGCTCTCCAGAGATTGAAGGGGGATGATTAGGACTCCCCTCCTCGCAGCAGGGAGATGACCCAAGCACAGCACTCCAGGCCAGCACCCCATCACTTCTCTGTGGCCGTGCAGGCTGTGTCTCTCCATACCTCCATCTCCGAAGAAGCCGAGCTCTCCAGAGATTGAAGGGGGATGATTAGGACTCCACCTCCTCGCAGCAGGGAGATGACCCAAGCACAGCACTCCAGGCCAGCACCCCATCACTTCTCTGTGGCCGTGCAGGCTGTGTCTCTCCATACCTCCATCTCCGAAGAAGCCGAGCTCTCCAGAGATTGAAGGGGGATGATTAGGACTCCACCTCCTCGCAGCAGGGAGATGACCCAAGCACAGCACTCCAGGGCCAGCACCCCATCACTTCTCTGTGGCCGTGCAGGCTGTGTCTCTCCCTATCTCCATCTCCGAAGAAGCCGAGCTCTCCAGAGATTGAAGGGGGATGATTAGGGCTCCCCCTCCTCGCAGCAGGGAGATGACCCAAGCACAGCACAGATCTTTCAGCAAAAATCCCATCGAGCAGCGGCAGTCTTAGTCCCCGCGTTCTGCCTGCACAGCACCAGCTACACACCGAGTGAGCTAAAGAAGGGACCTGCCCATAAACCCTGGAGCTGCACAGACCACTCAAGTGCCGGCTGCCCCCTTCTCTGGCTTTGTTGGGATATTGCAAGGTGGGGAGGGTAGACTCAAGGGAGGAGAGAGGGGTGAAACCTTCTTTGTCTGAGAACTCTGAGGTATGTGATCCTAAATGGACTTTTGGATTGGCTGGGATGGGCAGCAAGAGGTAGGGGGCTCCCACACACTGCCCATCCCCTCTCAGTTGGAGAAGTAGCCCTTTCGCTTCTGGCCGAGGAGTTTACATTACTGTGCCCATCTGTCACTGAAAACTCCCACCCTGATAACGAACTGAAGTGGTATTGTGAGGCACGTGCACCTGAGCCGTGGGCCGAGGGGCCGTGCACTGCAACACATGCAAAAATAGATATGTTGCAAGTATCAGCGACCTGGGCCGCCTTGCTTTGGACACATCAGCGGGCCTCCGTGTCTTGAAATCACCTGAAAAATAAGGATAGGTGCCAGTAAACTCTGCCGCGTGGAGAGGCAAACCTCCGTGAAATCTGCAGGCAGAGTGGAGTTTACACCCTACCTCTAATTTTAGACTTAAGAACTTCCCTGTCATTTTAACTGAGCAGACTCAGTCAATTTGCTATTTGATGTTATAGGAGAACCTTTTCCATTTCTTAGCAGACAGTTGTTGTGTTGGTCTGTCTATTTGTATACTTTATGTGATCCTCTTGCAAATACTATGATGATTATTTCTCTGAAAGAGTAACCATGTTCCTGACTATTGTAAATATTTTAAATCTTTAATATGGCCTTACACCTCCAAAGGCAAAGGCCTCTAACCAGGGAGCGGTCCTTTAATGACCGCTATAGCCTGCTGCGGAGGACTATAGGTCCATTACATCATTTGACTAAGGACGGCAGAATGTGTTAATTAATAAAACAAAGGGGACCGAGACCGAGGGGGTTGAGATACCCCTGCGACTCCGAACCTTTGCTTGTAGATGTGAATGTTCAACAGTCAGGAGCTGCATGCATTGCCACGGTGGTTGATTATTGAACATTAACAGCAGTAACTATGAAAGGGGCTGGCGTCCACACCTTGTTCTCCCTGAGCTCGGCTAAACTACTTTTTGTTGTGCAGGTGATCCAGGGAGATGCAGGAGCTGAGCTGTAATCCTCCCCCCCCCCCTTCCGAGACGCCAGTGACACTGCGAGCTACGGGAAGAAGGGGGAAGGCTCCTGGGGCCCGACTGCACAGGCGCTATCTTTTGCTTTTCTCTGCCCAATCCATATATTTTGGAGAGGCAGGGGCAAGACAGAGGGTGTGTATGAGGACACACAGAGCAGCGGGCCAATATCAGGCTTTAGACGAGGCTGCTGCTGCCCCTTGTGTTCAATGGAGATCTCAACATTTCAATGTTCTAAGCTTTGTCCTGCGAAGGTTTGAGTCCACATTCCAGCTCTTGAGTCGCCGTCCTTTGGGGCTCAGAAGACATTGAGCCTCCACATCATCCCTATAGATAATTTATGAATAAAAAGCGCCTACACATTGATGCCTTGTTGCTTTTCCATTTCTCAGTATTCCCACACTGCATCAGCGTGACCTTGAATTGCTGTTTCTCAGAGAGTGTGCGTTGTATATATCTAAGAGTGTGGTTGACTGACTTATGGAGGGTGGGCAGAATTATCTAGAAGGACTTTAACATGCCGTTTGTGAACCAGATTGTTCTGCTTCGCAAGTTTCATGCACTGTAAATGGACAGGTGGGAGTTATGAAGAAGGGACTGTGTTGTTGGGGTCTGTTCTCTGAGAGTGTGGGTGCACTCCACATGCACCGAGACCTTTCCCAGCAGTGGGATCATAGATCATGGTCTGTATATTTATTTATTTATTTATTTTTTGTGAAAAGACCTTTATTGTACATCACAGCGAGTACACAGCTTGAGGCCTACAACCCAACTGGGCCAGCCGCGAAGCTCATAACTATTTGGTACATCATATACCTCTGTCGAGTAAAGCATATTTTCTCACGCAATATTTATGTAAACCAGCATTCAACAGGCAATGGCAGAGTGCAGTTGCAGTGAAAGGACCCCGACAGACACCCAAAGACCAGGAATAGCTGCACGTGCCTCTCCAAGGCCAAGCACCAACCTCCATCCTGCGGATATCTGTGTAAGACCTCACCAACCAGAAGGTGTCCAATAACTCTCGTGCAGCAATCAGCAGATACCAAAGACTGGGCACTACAGGAACACTATTCATCCGGGAGTTTGGACAGCATATAAGTCGTATATGGACCCCAAATATCTTTTGGGCGCGAGGCAGCAGGTATTTCTTCATAATGACTGGTTAACTGATCTCTACAGTATGCTAGCTCCTGTAACCAGGCTTTAGCTGCTGGGGCCCGCCTCCCCCCCAACAGACCGCCACCCTTCGCTTGGCTAATTGCAACGCTATTGTTACTAAGCGCCTCACTCCTAGTGGCACTCCAGAAACAATCCCAAGCAAACACACACGTGGGTCAGCAGTAATTTCCACCGACGTCATGTCAGACAACACCGACAATCACTGTGGTCCAGAATGCAAACACTCGATGGCACCCCAGGACAGATGCATAAAGTCTGCCCCATCCTGTCCACATCGCAGACAAGCATCGGATTCTCGTAGACCATATTTCGTAAGTTGTACCGGGGTATAGTACCACTGGTGCAAGAATTTGTAATGTATCAGTCTAAAGTTACCGTTTACCGTAAAATTGCCAGTCATAGTGCAGCACTCATTCCATTCATCATCTGTCAGCGGGTCCAGCAGACACGCATCCCAACGTGCCCTAGCTACCCCACTCTGTCCTCCCTCATCTTCCTGTGATGCATGGTATAGCCGCGAGATCAACTTCACTCGAGACGTCGCCGTATACATCAGTTGGAGTGCCCTTAGTACAGACGGTTCATGGGGATAAGAGGGATAGAGGTCGCGTATTGCCGCACGTAATCTAGCATAAATAAATGTAGCCATTGTATTGTTAGCCGCACGATCTAGTACAGTCTGTAAAGCAATAAAGTGGCCCTTCGGAAAAACATCGCCCATAGTTAGTATCCCAGCATCTCGCAAGACCTGCAGAGCTCCCACCTCAGAGAACACCGAGACGTTAGCATGATGCAGTAGAGGCAGTGCCGGGGCGTATAGAGGCAATCTATCTGAGCGCCTCCCCAATTCCCTCCAAGCCGTAGCAGTACTTTGCACCGTATCCACCTCATCTCGTTCATACACCGAATGAGGGTTCACCACCATCGCCTGTAGGGGCAACGAAATACACTGCCCCAGCTTCAACTGCCACATGAGGACAGTATGGCGGCACTGTAATCCAGTAGGAGGCAAAATGTGCCTGGGCGCATAGGAAGTACAGCCGCATGTCTGGTACGGCAAACCCTCCCAACTCATAAGGCTTGGTCAATGTGTCCCACTTCACACGTGGCTTCTTTCCCCCCCACACCAGAGTGATTAACAGAGATTGTAACGTGGCAAAAAAATGTGATTTCAAGAGAATGGGGATATTAACAAAATAGTATAGGAATTTAGGGAGTACCACCATCTTAAGAAGTGCCACCCTATCAGCAAATGAGAGGGGGAGACGGATCCAACGACCCACCTGGTCTTCCAGCTTTGATATCGCCACTCCATAGTTGGCACAAATCACTTCATGGATGTCCCTATGTACCCAGATCCCCAAGTACCGAACAGGGTCACTGGCCCACTCTAATGGGAACTCTAACTGAAACGGGTGTGTAATGTCAGTCAGGGGCAGCACTATGGATTTATCCCAGTTTATTGCTAAACCAGAGTAGCGCTCGAATCTTATATACTCCCGAATCACCCCATTCAGATATCTATCAGGCTCCCGCACATACAACACCATGTCATCTGCATACATGGAGACCGCTAGTGGTCGATGTTGAAACCCTAATGCCGATGCCGCGTGACGTCTCAAGATACAAGCCAAAGGCTCTAACACGATAGCAAAAAGTAAGGGCGAGAGGGGGCACCCCTGCCTTGTGACTCTTCTGATGGCGAACGGTGACGATACTCGACCATTCACCCTAACTCTCTCCATTGGCTCAGTATAAAGTAAGGAAATCCAGGACGTATAAAGATAAGGCACCCCCATGCGATGTAATACAGCTATCATATATCGCCAGGCTACCGAATCAAACGCTTTAGCAGCGTCTAGAAGAACCGCCAACGCAGCAAGCTCTGGTTTTAAGAGATGAAGCACCGCAAATAAGGTCCTCAAATTATGTGTCGTAGAACGCATGGGCACAAAGCCTGATTGATCCGGTAATATCATAACCGTCAATAGCAGTCGAAGGCGTGTAGCCAATACTTTGGCAAATATTTTTACATCAGTGTTCATCAGAGATAAGGGACGATAAGACTCACACCGGTCCTGAGGCTTAACGGGTTTCGGAAGGGCCACCAGAAGGGCCTCTCTCATCGTCGCTGGAAGCTTCCCCTGTTCTAGTGCCTCCTCCCACACTGCCGCCAGATGAGGCAGCAGCAAGTCCACATAGTCTTTAAAATTCAGACGGCAATCCGTCAGTGCCTGCTGCCTTACCATTAGGCGAGAAAATTACAAAAAACAATTTGATGGACAGAATGTAGATCAATGTCTTACATTCACCCCAGTACAAGGATCTGGGCCTAAATCCATCGTTTTTTGCACTCCACACCACCCTGGGTTAGATAATGGCTTAATGCAAATCAGCTCTGACCCTGTGCCCCATGGGAACAGTCCAGTCCGAACTACACATCCATATCTTTCCCAGACCAGAATTTTGTAATTTTCTCTCTGAGTGTACTGGGGTAGCTCAGACGTGGGTCCCAGAGCCTCCACACCACTGGAGTCAAGCTAGCGGGGCTGATGAGAGGTGTTACCTCGAAACCGGTCCGGTCCTCGGATGCTTGATTCCGGTCTGGGAAAGATATGGCTGTTGTAGTTCGGACTGGACTGTTCCCATGGGGCACAGGGTCAGAGCTGATTTGCATAAAGCCATTATCTGACCCAGGGTGGTGTGGAGTGCAAAAAACTATGGATTTAGGCCCAGATCCTTGTACTGGGGTGAATGTAAGACATTGATCTACATTCTGTCCATCAAATTGTTTTTTGTAATTTTCTCTCTGAGTGTACTGGGGTAGCTCAGACGTGGGTCCCAGAGCCTCCACACCACTGGAGTCAAGCTAGCTGGGCTGATGAGAGGTGTTACCTCGAAACCGGTCCGGTCCTCGGATGCTTGATTCCGGTCTGGGAAAGATATGGCTGTTGTAGATCGGACTGGACTGTTCCCATGGGGCACAGGGTCAGAGCTGATTTGCATAAAGCCATTATCTGACCCAGGGTGGTGTGGAGTGCAAAAATGATGGATTTAGGCCCAGATCCTTGTACTGGGGTGAATGTAAGACATTGATCTACATTCTGTCCATCAAATTGTTTTTTGTAATTTTCTCTCTGAGTGTACTGGGGTAGCTCAGACGTGGGTCCCAGAGCCTCCACACCACTGGAGTCAAGCTAGCCGGGCTGATGAGAGGTGTTACCTCGAAACCGGTCCGGTCCTCGGATGCTTGATTCCGGTCTGGGAAAGATATGGCTGTTGTAGTTCGGACTGGACTGTTCCCATGGGGCACAGGGTCAGAGCTGATTTGCATAAAGCCATTATCTGACCCAGGGTGGTGTGGAGTGCAAAAAACGATGGATTTAGGCCCAGATCCTTGTACTGGGGTGAATGTAAGACATTGATCTACATTCTGTCCATCAAATTGTTTTTTTTAATTTTCTCTCTGAGTGTACTGGGGTAGCTCAGACGTGGGTCCCAGAGCCTCCACACCACTGGAGTCAAGCTAGCCGGGCTGATGAGAGGTGTTACCTCGAAACCGGTCCGGTCCTCGGATGCTTGATTCCGGTCTGGGAAAGATATAGCTGTTGTAGTTCGGACTGGACTGTTCCCATGGGGCACAGGGTCAGAGCTGATTTGCATAAAGCCATTATCTGACCCAGGGTGGTGTGGAGTGCAAAAAACGATGGATTTAGGCCCAGATCCTTGTACTGGGGTGAATGTAAGACATTGATCTACATTCTGTCCATCAAATTGTTTTTTTGTAATTTTCTCTCTGAGTGTACTGGGTAGCTCAGACGTGGGTCCCAGAGCCTCCACACCACTGGAGTCAAGCTAGCCGGGCTGATGAGAGGTGTTACCTCGAAACCGGTCCGGTCCTCGGATGTTTGATTCCGGTCTGGGAAAGATATGGCTGTTGTAGTTCGGACTGGACTGTTCCCATGGGGCACAGGGTCAGGGCTGATTTGCATAAAGCCATTATCTGACCCAGGGTGGTGTGGAGTGCAAAAAACGATGGATTTAGGCCCAGATCCTTGTACTGGGGTGAATGTAAGACATTGATCTACATTCTGTCCATCAAATTGTTTTTTGTAATTTTCTCTCTGAGTGTACTGGGGTAGCTCAGACGTGGGTCCCGGAGCCTCCACACCACTGGAGTCAAGCTAGCCGGGCTGATGAGAGGTGTTACCTCGAAACCGGTCCGGTCCTCGGATGCTTGATTCCGGTCTGGGAAAGATATGGCTGTTGTAGTTCGGAATGGACTGTTCCCATGGGGCACAGGGTCAGAGCTGATTTGCATAAAGCCATTATCTGACCCAGGGTGGTGTGGAGTGCAAAAAACGATGGATTTAGGCCCAGATCCTTGTACTGGGGTGAATGTAAGACATTGATCTACATTCTGTCCATCAAATTGTTTTTTGTAATTTTCTGCCTTACCATTAGGCAACACCGCAATCGCCTCCCTGAGCTCACCCTCTGTTATTTGATGCATTCAAAATTCTTGTTGCGCCTTCGAAAGCCAAACTAACGCTACATCATCCAAATATTGCGCTATTTCATTTTCATCCGCCATATTCCTGCGCTTGTACATCTGTGTATAGTATTGTACAAAACAATCTAATATGCCACCCGCCTCGGTCACCACTCCATCCCCATGCTTAAGTTCTTGCATCCCACATTGTCTGGCCCACGGGGTTTTAATTCTGTCAGCAAGCCCGCGCCCCGGTCGACCGCCTTCCCCATAATACCGCGCTCTGGAGCGTTTAGATAGGAATTTGACCTCCTGCTCTGCCAATTCGTTATATTCAGAGACTTTCAAGCGTATGTCAGCTAACAGGGAGTCCACCGATTGTTGCTCATATTGACGTTCCAGACCCAATATTTCCCGCTCCAATTTGTCCATGGAGTCCCTCAGTGTCTTGAGTACACCAGTCCGCAAACCAATACATGCCCCACGTATCATCTCCTTGAAGGCTTCCCACACTACACACATATCATCCACTGACCCCACATTCCTGACAAAATAATCCTCAATTAGCTCTCTCAAACTTTCATGCATCACCTGATCCAGCAAAGCCCCAGACGGTAGGCGCCACGTAAAAGGTGCAGGTACATGCGATGGCAACCACATCTCCATATGTACTGGGGCATGGTCCGAGAGTGTACAAGGCAGATGCTCCACTCCCTGCACCCAGCCACTCGCCTCCCTCGTCACTAGCCAGTAGTCCAAGCGCGACCAAGTGTCATGGGTAGATGTGTAACAGGTGCCTTCTCTCTTCCCCGGATGTCCAAGCCTCCACACATCCACCAGTCCCAGCTCAGTCATACCATCCCCTACTGCACCCACCGCTCTCTTAATCTTACATTGCCGATCATCCTTCTTATCCAAGTCTCGCTCCAAAGCCACGTTCAAATCACCACCACAGACAATGGCAGACGGAGGGAGGGCATACACCTTATTCCTAAATTGACATAAAACTCAGGATCGTCAACATTCGGTCCATAAACATTGATCATCGTTATGAGCTTGCCACATAGTTTTCCATGCAAAATAATATAGCAACCCTCTTTATCCACTTCTTTATGAAGACTCACAAATGGTATATTTTTCTTTATCAATATCATGACTCCACTGGCATACGAGGAGTACGCAGTTGCCAATCTCGTTCCCGCCCATCGTTTAGCCACAATCTCAGCTGCCTGCCCCCCAGGATGCGTCTCCTGCAGGAACGCCACCTGCACAGTATGTCTATTTAAATACGCCAGCACCTGCCTCGTTTTTTGTGGTTTATTTAGTCCTCTCACATTCCAAGTGATCCAAGATACCTTTCCTCCCTTAGTCATAGGAACCTCCTGGGTATAAGACGCTATGCATAATTAACAGCAAACATCCCAACTTAGTACAAAAATACAAGGTACTCGTCCTCCAGCTCCAGTTGTGAAGTTGGAAGAGACTCATGCAAAATATGCAGCCTAAAAACCCTCCGTAGGTCAAGAAGCGTGGCCATCCATAATGCTTAATCCCGCAGTCAATCCACCCCAACCCCCACCCACTTCAGCACCCCCAACCTGCCGAAGCCCAACTCCACCCTCCCGCCCCTCTCGTCCCACAACAATCATAGACTTAGAGTACTCTTGAACTTCCCCATCCAGTCCCCTCCACCCCCCCACCCACTTCAGCTCCCCCAACCTGCCGAAGCCAGCACCCACCCCCCAGTTTCCCCCCCACCGTTCCAACTGCCAGTAACTTGTGGGGAACTCCCATACGTGGGGGCATAGAGGTGCTAATCTCCCGTATCTGAAATCAAACAACGGGAGGTGACCAAGACTCAATCTATAACATCCTACGTCTACCACTAGGGACTAGCATCCAGTCATTATTATAACGCTGAACATCACAGTTGAAGAGGTGGATGCTAGTCCGAAAATCATATCGCGTCCTCCATCACATCTCATTTACAAACCATGTGATGCCAACCTATAGTTGACAACAGCGCATATTTCGCATACTGACCTAAAGCAAGCAATGGAAACAACAAGTAATGATGATAGACACATTCTGAAGAGTTCCAATGAACATCCGTACCAGTCCCAACCCAAAGGATATAGCCAGTGTGGCCAACCACCACACATTTTCATTCCTCCATTGCGTCCTCCTGTCCCGCATCAGAAGCTCGTTTGCGCTTCTTCTGTTTCTTCGCATATTCCAGTGCAGCTTTCGGTGACGTAAATATCTTATTGTCCGATGGTGCACCTATTCGCAGCCGGGCAGGATATAACATGGCATATGGGATCTCTTCTTTCCTGAGAAGCTGTTTCACTGCAGTGAATTCTTTCCTTGCTGCCTGCACTGCAACTGTAAAATCCGGAAAAAACTCCAGCCTGCTACCCTGATAGTCAATAGTGCCCCTCTCCCGGGCCAAGCGGAGCAAAACGTCCCTGTCTCTGTAATTTAAAATGCGGGCAATTATCGGGCGCGGCGGTGCACCAGGCACTGGTCTCTTAGCTAATGAACGATGGGCACGCTCCACAATGAACATCCGGGATAGCTGTTCAGACCCAAAAATTTCAACGAATAACCTCTCCATAAAATCTTCCATTCTTCCCACATTTGTCGATTCCGGCAGCCCCGTGACGCGGATGTTGTTGCGCCGGGACCGTCCTTCCAACTCCTCGTTCTTCGCTTGAATAACTGCTAACACCCGCTCCATGTTGAACACCTTGTCCTTAACTGTGGTCATGTCATCTTCCACGGTGGATATCCTTTGCTCCGCCTCCCCCATTCTCTCATTCTGCCTGTCAAACTGCGTAGCCATATGGTCCAGTCTATGATTCACAGCCTCCATCGTGCCCTCTATAGATTGCAAGGTTCGCTGCATCGCCAGAAGTGTGGCCTCCAAGTTCGGTGCGCCCCCCGATGCCCCCGCAGATTCAGTGTTAGGCGTGGGCTGAGAGGAGGTTGTCGCAGTTTTGCGCGTGTCAAAGCTAAGCTTCGGCTGGTTCCGCTCCGGCCTGCCCATGTTGTCAGCCCTCCAGTGGGTCCTCAACTTAGCAGCAATAGGACCCCCAACACCGGAGCCCAAGGGCACAGCCAAAGACTAGGCCAGGCAGCACCTAAGGCACTCCCAGCAGTGCAGCCTCATAGACAGCACACTGTGGCCTACTACCAATACCAGGCCCAGCACGCCAAATAGATCCGCAGGCCTTGCCCCAGGCGCAGGAATCCACACCTCTCACCCTCGCTCCGCGATGTAAAAAGGCTGTATAGGAGCAGGTCATCTCACATCGCGCAGATCCCAGTCGCCCAATAGCATACCACAGTCTATGCCAATGCCTGCAGCTCCCGCGCACCAGTGCCCCACAAATCCCCAGTGTCTCAGTGGCAGGCGCCGCGACAGGAGCAAGAGGGCTCAGCTCGCCACCCAGGCGGAGCTCCCTATTCCCAGCAGCACTGTCCGCAATAAAGCTCTTCCCAAGGCCTCAGGGGCGCTCCCTCCTATCCAGCAGCTTCAAGTCAGGAATTGGGGCAAAATACATCCGATCTCCAAGGGTTAACACCACATTTAATATCCCTGCCAATCCACAGTATAGAGGATCAAAACTCTCAGGCCTCCTCCATTTCTGCCGATCCCAGCCACCCAGCAGTCGGCTACAGGCCCAAGCCAATCCAGACTTCACAATACTCTCCGGGGGCGATCCAAGTCTCGGGTCCCGCTACCCGGCCGCACACAATACCCTCCAGTGTCCGCCAGCCCAGTGACAGTCTCCGTGTCCTCCCTACCCTCGCCCGCCACAGCTCGCACAGCCGGGCCCAGCGAGTCCGCGCGCCACCTCCTCAGCCCCGGCCTCGCCTAGGCCACAGCCCCACTCACCGCAGCCGGCTCAGGCAGAGTCGCAGACCCTCCGGCCATCGATATCTTCCTGGATTCTGGGGCAAACTTCGGCAGTAGCACCTTGTGCAGCCTCCGCTCCAACAATCGCCGCTGTGTCACCATGCGGCGGCCGTCTCTGTCAGGCAGTCGGGCCTCTTACGCACGAATCCGGAGTCCGCTGACCCCCGTGGTCGGCTCAACAGTACTCCGCGGAGTGCAGGACACGCGGGGCCACCGTCAAGGACTGTGGTAGATGCTGGATTCAGCAGTTATTAAACGGATTTTAGCTCGGTCCGGCAGAGCCTCACATAGGTGCAGCCATCTTGACGAGCGCCCTCTAGCGCCGCCCTGTGTCTGTATATTTATAACCATAGTTGCTTCACAATGGTTTTCAGAGAACAACAGTTCATTTTGTTTTGTTAGTTCAGGACGGTAATTTAGAAGATGGGATAAAGTGCGATTGTCGTCTGATGTACAACCTTCTCTTTACTTCCTATCAAGGTAATCTGGAATGATCAGGCTATACTGTGAGGTGAGGCTGACACCCTTGGAGGAAGAAACAAATAAATGTCAGGTAGTGTTTCCTAAAACTCTAAGTCTACTTTTTCGCCTGTTTCTTCATTTTTTTTTCATTCTCTCGACCTTGGTTTATGTCTCTCCAACTTTAGCATTTGACTCCCATCATTCACTTTTCTTGTTGCTATCAAACTTCCGATAATAACCAGATGGAACATGTTGGGCGCCTAGTGCAGGTCAGGTTCCTTATCAGGTCAGGATGCACTGGGCTGTGAGCACTTGCCTCCTGTTTTGCCCGTCAGTTCCTTTACAATTGATGCAGTTGTCTCCTCCTCTACACCACGTGATACTATCCTCCCTCTGTCTGTTCTTTCTACATCTTTTCTCTCTGGATCTGACTTCCACCTCTTAACGTCCTCCCATCCTGACCTTTTCTGCCTTTATTGCCACTTCAGGGGTCATGCTGGGTACTTGTGGTCAGAGTGGAAGATAGTCTATTTTTTCTCTCATTCCTGTTTTATGTTTTTTCTTTTCTTGCCCTTTTTGGTTTTCTTTAATATTGTGATGTTTTTCCTTTGTCATGTGTTGCCGTGCCCGGGGCCCTGTCGGAGGAGTGTGATGAGTTCCAGGCCACAAAGTAAGTCCTTATCATCCCCACCATTTAAAATGGTGCATTCCACTGAGCTAACTGGACATGGCCTCAGTCTATGGTGACATTTGAAGCAGTGATTACAACAGCCAATTCCTTTGTTCAATTAAATGTCCTTTCCTAGATCACTGGAAAAAAAGAATAAATGAACACTCCAAGTGTGCAGTGGAATAAATAGCATCTGATAATTCATTAAAAGCATTACAAATATGTTGGTTGCGTCTGATAATCAGTGTCGGAATATATGTCTAACTTGTTATTCTTTCTTAAATATTCACTTGTTTTGCTTTCACAACCTTGAGTTCCAGTGGTTCCAAGCTCCCTTTCTACACTGAGTCCCAGATCTGTTTCATCACTATCCGAAACGTAACTCAAACTGATTGCCTATATTGCTTCTATATATGCTTTCTTTCTGTAAAGTACAAAGTCATAACTATTTGTTCTTCGTGTTGATTTACAATATATAACTCTATTTCTCCAGGTGACCGAAGCATGAACAGATAAAAGAAGGTTTTAATTAAGTGAAACACAATAAAAAGGATTATTTCAAGGAAAGTTAAAACATTCTCGAGCTTTAGAGGAGAAACATATTCTAAGTGCCAGGAATTGTGATGAATTTGGAGTGGACAAAACTGCTGAATGTGAATGTTGTCAAATATTTAAAGAAAAATGACGATAAATGTTTACGAAGAGTCAGTTACAGAGATTGAAGAGCCTCTGAAATATGAATGGAACTCAGAGGTGAACTGAAAATCTGCATCTACTAATTGTAAAAATATTTTCACTTAAAAGAAACATTTCATGATTGGTTGAACAAAGAACATTGGCTACAATTGATAACCACACAGTGCATTTGAGAATAATCAGTGTTGTAAATTCTGTCTAATGGTTTATGAAAAATGCCCTGGAGACCCAAACCCCTCCTAAAAAACATAATCCGTGACCATAATGTGACAGAATTGTCAGAAAGACTAATAACCGCAGTTTAAAAGAGCAATCTTTTGACTATGTCTCAAGTGATTGTTAGAGAGAAGACATTGTTTGAAAAAAGTAAGTGTAAATGCTCTTTCTCATTACAGCAAAGACGCTGGATTATTCTCTCCAGTACCAAAACATTATCCCCACCAACGCTGTCTCTTGGGTTGATCTGAGTAGTTTCAAAGTGTCCCGGACCGCCAAATTCGATCATGTACCTGCCTTAGCCAAAGAGCTACAAAGCATGTACTGCCACAAAGTCAAAAAGAGGCCAGTGCTATCTATTGCTAATTCATAAAGCCACTCTGGCATGACCTAATCCCCTTTCATTACTTGCATGAACAAATATACTTAAACGGCAAAAACTAAACCCCAAAGACCTTTAAAACTCCTAAATCAAATCTGATAAAATGGAGTCACAAAATGAGAACTCACCCAGGCATAACTTGGAGAAAATGAATCCATCACACTAAATACAAGGGGCCCCTCAGTGAAAGTTTATAAAACAGGTTAGACAGGCTGCCTTTAAAAGTAGGAAAATAATCTCCAGATAAAAGCTATAATTAGTTGAACACAAATATTAAGAAGAGCATCTGCAGTTTTTTTTAGAAGTTAATGCTGAGTGTAACATAAACCAACATAAACCAATACAGACTCTGGAATCAGATTCAGTCTTAACATGGCCGATGTCCAGGAGCAAATCCAACATGGAGACTCACATAACTCGAATAAGAGTAATGAATATGAGAACAGCTTTAGTTATCAATCCCACCCCACTAAACACATGACAACTCACACTGGATAAAAATCTTATCAGTGTCCAGAATGCCAGAAATACTTCACTCACAAATCCTCTCTCATTTTACATGTGAGATTCCACAGTGGACACACACCTCATCAGTGTTCAGAGTGCCAGAAAAGCTTCAAGCGGAAATCCTGTCTCATTCCACATGAGCACATTCACACTGGGCTAAAACCGTATCAGTGCACTGAATTCCAGAAAAGCTTCAGTCAGAAAGGTAATCTCACTCAACATGAGAGAACACACACTGGCTACAAAACGTATCAGTGCTCAGAGTGCCAAAAACATTTCAGTTATAAATTCAATCTCATTCAACATGAGAGAATCCACACTGGGCAAAAACTTTATCAGTGCTGTGAATGCCAGAAAAGCTTCAGTCTAAAAGGTAATCTCACACAACATGAAAGGATTCACACTCCGTACAAACCTTATCAGTGCTCAAAGTGCCAAATAAGCTTTAGTCGGAAAGACTGGCTCATTCAACATGAGAGAACACACACTGGGCTAAAACCTTATCAGTGCTCTGATTGCCAGAAAAGGTTCAGTCAGAAAAGTAATCTCACTGAACATAAGCTAACACACACTGGGTACAAACCTTACCAGTGCTCAAAATGCCAAAAAGGTTTCAGTTGTAAGGCCAGTCTTATTAAACATAAGGGAATCCACACTGGGCTAAAACCTTATCAGTGCTCTGAATGCCAGAAAAGGTTCAGTCAGAAAAGTGATCTCACTAAGCATGAGATAACACACACTGGGTACAAACCTTATCAGTGCTCAAAGTGCCAAAAAAGTTTTAGTTGTAAGGCCAGTCTCATTAAACATGAGAGAGCTCACACTGGTGAAAACCCTTATCAGTGCACTGAATGCCAGAAAAGATTCAGTCACAAAAGTCATCTCACTCAACATAAGAAAACACACACTGGGGGGAAACCGTATCAGTGCTCAGAGTGCCAAAAAAGCTTTGTTTGTAAGGTACATCTCATTCAACACCAGAGAATCCACACTGGAGAAAGACCTTATCAGTGCACTGAATGCCAGAAAAACTTCAGCTGGAAATCTGGTCTTGTTCAACATGAGAGAACTCACACTAGACAAAACCTTGTAATTGCTCTAAATGCCAGGGAGGTGTCTGCTGGAGATTCAGTTTGATTCAACATAAGAGAACCCACAGCGAGAAAGAAAATTAACAGTGCTCTAAATATGATGAAAACTTCAGTTATAAATGCAACCCATGTACATGAGATAGACACTGCAGGAGAATAAAAGGTGCTCAGTGTCATCCCTGGGGAGGAGGTTTCACTATAGCAAAACATTCACATGAAGCAGCCACAAAGACATCAATCCATTGATTGTCCAACATTCTGTGTACTGAGAAAAGCATTCAGCGAGGGATGGAAATGCTTGAATTAGCCTTTGTTGGACCCGGCCTCGTGGCGTGGCCCTCGCTGACCCTCCCCATAACCCGGAACGACGGACAGACCTAGTTTCCGTCCCACCCGAACTATACACGAGACTCCTACATCGGTCCTGAAACGACCTCCAGACCGCGTGCCTGCAACCCTGCACGTGACCAGCCGACTCCATGTTTGGCCACCTGGTTTGCCGACCACCTTCTTCCCTCTCGGCAGCCCCTGGCCGCTCCCGGCTGCAGCTAGGCGTGCGCGCCCGACTCGCCCAGGGAGGTGAACGACTCCCCAAGTACCCGAAACCCAGGCTTCCATCACACCTCCGGCCCCCTCCAGAGGAGCTGGATGTCTTCACACCTCCGAACCATCCCTGGGGGCTGGTTTCGATCGCACCTTTTGGCTTCCTAGTGAGCTGGCTCCAGACCCTGATGGGTGTCTGGGATTCCCTGGACGCATGGTCCCAAAAGCATCACAGACGCCGCCGCCAGACAATCAGGCGCCTGGCCCTCGGACCTCCGGCCTCCTGCCTCTAAGGGTCCGGACATCAAAGAGCTCTTGGACTATAAGACAGCCTGCCTCCAATCTAGTCGGCAGTTGTATCTTGGACAAGAAAGCCCTGCTGATCTGATCGCGGCTGACCTTGAGGAGAACAGACTCTGACCCACCGAGCCCTGCTGACGTCATCGCGGCTCATCCTCGACTCTACGGAACTGAACCATCGGAGCCCTGCTGACGCTGTCGCGGCTCCCTCTCGAAGAGCAAAAGACCTGAACCATCGGAGCCCTGCTGACCTCGTCGCGGCCCACTCTCGAGAAACGAGAGACTCTAGCTACCATCCCGAGCCCTGCGGACATTGTCGCGGCTCCACTTGACTACGAGTACGACGAGGTACTCCTGACCAAGCACTGCTGACCTCGTCGCGGCTTGAAGAACTCTCTCTGGTCCGGCTGGACCACCGACGCTACCCTCACGACCATCTGAAACCGGAGTGAGTAGGACAGCAAGTCCCATCGCCAGCCCCCGTACCCCCCACTTCGAGGATTGAGAACTGTGCGCAGGGTGCGTGGCGTGACCGCTGGCCCTCTAAGACTGTCCCGCTTCCCCGTTCCCTTGTTACGAGACTTTCGCGATCCCTCGATCGCTGTGTATTGCTCCCTACTTTTATCCTGATAAAGTTCATACTTGATAAAGATTCACGGTGTGGTGTCCGTTCGTAAGTGTGGTGTGTCGACAGTGTGTACGATCAGTCTTCCCCGGCGAGGACTCCCACTCGATAAGACTCGGCAGTAATTGTGGGAGAGGTGGTTCCGGGTGGTTAGGAGAGTCATCTTGACCCCTGGGGTCACCGCCTTCTAACATTGGTGGCAGCGACGCGATACGAACCTACGTCTAAAGATCGTACCACTGACACACTACCTGAACCCACACGCAGCAAACACACGACAAAGGAAGAGCAACAATGACGACTACAGAATCTGGTGCGAAGACAACGTTCGACAAAGACCTCTTGGAAGACTACACCCATAGAGAGCTAAAGCAGTTCTGCAGAGAACTGAGTATCCCGAGTACCGGACTAAGTACTAAGGAAGATTTCCAGAAAGCGCTAACCGCTTGGGTAGAGTCCAGGGCACCCCTCCCCCCGACCGAAGACGACGAGGGAGGCCACAGACCGAACCCGGTACACCGGCCGGTGAGAGAATCCAGCAACCGACCCGGAGCCCAGCAACCGGGAGAGATCGGTCCTCGGAAGAGAGGGCCGACCGAGAACGGGACCGAAGCCATGAGCTCGAACTGGCACGCCTCAAATTGGAGGGCGAACTCAAGCTGGCAGAGAAAAAGTTGGCGGTTGAGCAGTTGCGGCTCCAGGGAGAGCTAGAGGAGAAGAAGCTCCAGAGGGAGCATGAAGGTCAGAAACTTCAGCTCGAGCACGAGCGCAGCCTCAAAGAACTCGAATTAAAAGCCAGAGCAGAAACAACCGGATCACCGGGACTTGGAGAGCAGGTGGTCCCCAAAGAAACGAAGGTGCACATCCCTAAAGACGTCGTGAAGGAGTTTTACAAAGGAGAAGACATCCAGCAGTGGTTCAAAGCCTACGAGGTTGCCATGTCCGCCCACCGGGTCCCCGAGAAGGACTGGGGGGCCGGCCTGTGGAGCCGCTTCCTCAGCGAAGGAAGAGACACCCTGCTGGACCTACCAACCGCACACATGATCGCCTACCCCCACATGAAAGATGCTCTCCTATTCCGCTACAGCCTAACGCTAGAAATGTATCGCCAGCAGTTTAGGGAGTGCAAGAAGATTCCTGGCACCACGTGGGTGGACTATGTGAACTACTACACCCGGGCCCTCGATGGACGGATCAAGGGCAGCAATGTGACCACTTTCGAAGGCCTAGTCGACCTAGTCGCTTACGAGCACCTGTCCGCCAATTGCTTTGTGGAACTAAGACAGCACCTCCTGGACAGCAAGCTCGCCAACCCACGAAAACTGGCTGTGGAAGCCGATCGCTGGGTGGCCACCCGAGTCCAGAAAGGGCCAGGGGGAGACCCCCCACGGAACGACCAAGGATCTTCCCGCCAGCGAGGTGGGGGAGGTCGAGGCAAACAGCAAGGATCCCAGTCAGGGCCCCAGCGCAGTCCTCCCAGAAACCAGGCCCCACGCTCTCCTCCTGCGACGAGAGCCGCCCCGAGTGCAGGACCCCCAGGGCTCCGCCCCAGCTCCACCTGCTACAAGTGTCAGCAACCCGGGCACTACGCCGGTGACCCCCGATGTCCCATGACCCCGAAACCCACTCCCACTGGCCCCTCCACCAGACAGATATCCTCAGTGGCCCTAGAAGAGGAAGAGATAGAGCAACAGGGGGATTTGGAGCCCGCAGCCATGGTCTTGGCCTCCCTGGGGAATAGCGAGATGATCCCAGGAGATTACCTGCCCGACAACACCGAAAAATATCGCCAGACAGTTAAGGTTAACGGGCTCAGCGTAGGAGCCCTCAGGGACACAGGAGCCAGCATCACGTCTGTTAGGTACACGCTAGTCCCCGAGTCCATGATCATCCCCCACACCTCCTGTAGAGTGATAGCAGCTGATAATTCCGTCCGCACCTGCAGGATAGCCCAGGTCCCGTTTGAGTGGGAGGAAGTCTCAGGCGATCTACGGGTGGCGGTCCGCACGGACATGCCTGTAGACTGCCTCCTGGGGAATGACTTAGAGAGTTCCCAGTGGAAAGAGGTAGAACGAAGGACCCATTTAGAAATGTTGGGTCTGCCCCAATGGGCCTTTGTGAGCACCCGAGCCATGACCGCCAGAATGTCCAATCCCGGGAACGAAGAGCCCGAGTTCCCCAGTGCAGCCCCTGATGTACCCGCGGGTAGCGAGCCCCCCACAGTCCTCGACCAGCCCCCAGCGAAGGAAGCGAATCTGACGAAGGTCCCCTCGGACCCGCCGTCGAGTCGGTCCCCACCCTAGCAGATATCCCCGAGTTGGCCCAGTGGCGCCAAAAAGGAGGACCGTCCCGAGAGGAGTTCTGCCGAGAGCAGACCTCCTGCCCTGCCCTTGATGGGCTCCGACAACAGGCCGCAGCCCAGGCCGCCGGAGACCAGTCCGGCTCCCATTACCTTTATTGGGAAAACGGCCTACTATACAGTGAACAAAAGACCGCCGAACTAGGGTCAGCCCGCGTGCTGGTGGTACCCCTACGTTTCCGCGGCCTCCTCCTCAACCTGGCCCACAATGTACCCCTGGCGGGACACCTGGGTCAAGATAAAACATTCCAACGGCTAGTAACTCATTTCTACTGGCCCCGCATGCGGGCCGATGTGGAACACCACTGTAAGTCCTGCCCCACGTGTCAGGCTAGCGGCAAAAGCGGAGGTAAGCGCAAGGCTCCCCTCCAGCCCTTCCCAGTTGTCAGTACCCCCTTCGAGAGGGTGGGGATCGACATCGTCGGACCTCTGGACCCCCGGACCTCCTTAGGTCACCGGTTCATCTTGGTTCTGGTTGATCACGCCACCCGATACCCCGAAGCCATCCCCCTCCGGACCGTGACGGCCCCAGTCGTGGGCTGGGCCCTCATGGGGATCTTCTCCCGGGTGGGGTTCCCCCGGGAAGTGGTGAGCGACCGAGGCATGAACTTTATCTCCCGGTACATGAAGTCCCTTTGGCAACAGTGTGGGGTGTCGTACAGGTTCACCACCCCCTACCATCCCCAGGGTAACGGCCTGGTGGAGCGGTTCGACTGCACCCTGAAAGGGATGATCATGGGTCTCGAGGAGCCCTTGCGACGCAAGTGGGACGTCCTCCTGCCCTGCCTCCTGTTCGCATACCGAGAGGTTCCCCAGAAATCCTTGGGGTTCAGCCCTTTCGAGCTGCTCTATGGGCACCCCGTCCGGGGTCCCCTCAGCCTGGTCAAGGAAGGCTGGGAGACACCCCCCCGCCCCCGAGCACACCCACCGATGTGTTCTCCTATGTCCTGGCCCTCTGGAACCAGACGCGGAAGTTTCGCGAGCTGGCCGAGGCCAACCTGGAGGCCAGCCAAGAGGAGATGAAACGATGGTACGACCAGAATGCCACTCTGGTCGAGTTTCAACCAGGCCAACAGGTTTGGGTCATGTCCCCAGTGGAACCTTGTGCCTTGCAGGACAAGTGGACTGGACCCTTTAAGGTGATAGAGCGCAAGAGCCAGGTCACCTACCTCGTTGATACGAAATAAGCCAGGAACGCCCTGTAAGTCCTAAACGTGAACCGGCTCAAACCCCACTTTGTGCGTTCTGAGTTGGGATTACTACTTGCCACCGACGACGGAGAGGAAGAGGAAACGGACCCTCTACCAGATCTCCTGTGTGCAAAGGATCAAGATGGCTCCGTAGAGGGTGTGAGTCTCTCCTCCTCCCTCACCCCCTTGCAGTGTGAAGAATGTCGCCACTTGCTGGGACAATTCTCAGACCTCTTCTCCCTCACCCCCGGCGTCACCAGTTGGTGCGTCCACGACGTGGACACCGGGGACAGCCCTCCGGTACGACACAGAGCCTACTGAGTCCCTGACCGAGTTCGAGCCTGCATCAAGGCTGAAGTCGACAAAATGTTGGACCTAGGAGTGGTGGAAGCCTCCGACAGCCCATGGGCTAGCCCTGTGGTCCTGGTTCCGAAGGCAGTTGCCCCCGGCACCGTTCCTGAGCTGAGGTTCTGCGTAGAATCCCGCGGACTCAACGCAGTCACCCGAACCGACGCGCACCCCATCCCCCGAGCCGACGAACTCATTGACCGCCTAGGTTCGGCTCAGTACCTCAGTACCTTCGATCTCACCAGTGGCTACTGGCAGATCGGCCTCACGGAGAGGGCCCAAGAAAGGTCTGCTTTCTCCACTCCGGATGGCCATTTCCACTTCAGAGTGATGCCCTTCGGCATGAAAAACGCCCCCGCCACCTTCCAACGACTGGTCAATCAGGTCCTGGCCGGGTTGAAAAGTTTCAGCGCAGCCTATCTCGACGACATTGCGGTGTTCAGTGCTCACTGGCCCGAGCACTTGCACCACCTCTGGGAGGTGTTGGACGCCCTGCGTCAAGCCGGGCTCACCATTAAAGCTAGCAAGTGCCAAATAGGACAAAGCTCCGGGGTCTACCTCGGGCACCAGGTCGGGAGCGGCCTCGTAGCCCCCCTCCAACCCAAGATAGACGCTATCACTGCCTGGGAGACCCCCACGACCCAGACCGAGGTGCTGGCCTTCCTAGGACTCACAGGGTACTACCGTAGATTTATCAAGGAGTACGGGAGTATTGTAGGCCCCCTCACAGAGTTGACAGCCAAGGCCAACCCCAAGAAGGTTAATTGGACCCCCGCCTGTCAGAAGGCATTCGAGGAATTGAAACAGGCCATGTGCACCGCTCCAGTACTACAGGCCCCTGACTACTCCAGAGAGTTCGTGGTCCAGACCGACGCCTCCGAACATGGCATCGGAGCCGTGCTCTCCCAGGTGGACGACCAGGGGATTGATCATCCGGTAGCCTTTATCAGCTGGAGGCTACTACCACGGGAGCAGAGATGGAGCACCATCGAGCGAGAGGCCTTTGCCGTAGTCTGGGCCTTGAAGAAACTGAGGCCCTACCTGTTCGGTACCCACTTCCTGGTCCAGACCGACCACCGTCCTCTCCGGTGGCTCATGCAGATGAGAGGAGAGAACCCTAAACTGCTACGCTGGTCCATCTCCCTCCAAGGGATGGATTTCACTGTGGAACACAGGCCTGGTGCCGACCACGCCAACGCCGACGGCCTGTCCCGCTTCTTCTGCCTCAGCGAAGATAACCCCCAAGAGGATGGGTAGTTCTCCTCGTCTTTTAGCTGGAGGGGACGCATGTTGGACCCGGCCTCGTGGCGTGGCCCTCGCTGACCCTCCCCATAACCCGGAACGACGGACAGACCTAATTTCCGTCCCACCCGAACTATACACGAGACTCCTACATCGGTCCTGAAACGACCTCCAGACCGCGTGCCTGCAACCCTGCACGTGACCAGCCGACTCCATGTTTGGCCACCTGGTTTGCCTACCACCTTCTTCCCTCTCGGCAGCCCCTGGCCGCTCCCGGCTGCAACTAGGCGTGCGCGCCCGACTCGCCCAGGGGGGTGAACGACTCCCCAAGTACCCGAAACCCAGGCTTCCATCACACCTCCGGCCCCCTCCAGAGGAGCTGGATGTCTTCACACCTCCGAACCATCCCTGGGGGCTGGTTTTGATCGCACCTTTTGGCTTCCTAGTGAGCTGGCTCCAGACCCTGATGGGCGTCTGGGATTCCCTGGACGCATGGTCCCAAAAGCATCACAGACGCCGCCGCCAGACAATCAGGCGCCTGGCCCTCGGACCTCCGGCCTCCTGCCTCTAAGGGTCCGGACATCAAAGAGCTCTTGGACTATAAGACAGCCTGCCTCCCATCTAGTCGGCAGTTGTATCTTGGACAAGAAAGCCCTGCTGATCTGATCGCGGCTGACCTTGAGGAGAACAGACTCTGACCCACCGAGCCCTGCTGACGTCGTCGCGGCTCATCCTCGACTCTACGGAACTGAACCCTCGGAGCCCTGCTGACGCTGTCGCGGCTCCCTCTCGAAGAGTAAAGACCTGAACCATCGAAGCCCTGCTGACCTCGTCGCGGCCCACTCTCGAGAAACGAGAGACTCTAGCTTCCATCCCGAGCCCTGCGGACGTTGTCGTGGCTCCTCCTGACCAAGCCTTGCTGACCTTGTCGCGGCTTGAAGAACTCTCTCTGGTCCGGCTGGACCACCGACGCTACCCTCATGACCATCTGAAACCGGAGTGAGTAGGACAGCAAGTCCCATCGCCAGCCCCCGTACCCCCCAGTTCGAGGATTGAGAACTGTGCGCAGGGTGCGTGGCGTGACCGCTGGCCCTCTAAGACTGTCCCGCTTCCCCGTTCCCTTGTTACGAGACTTTCGCGATCCCTCAATCGCTGTGTATTGCTCCCTACTTTTATCCTGATAAAGTTCATACTTGATAAAGATTCACGGTGTGGTGTCCGTTCGTAAGTGTGGTGTGTCGACAGTGTGTACGATCAGTCCTCCCCGGCGAGGACTCCCCCTCGATAAGACTCAGCAGTAATTGTGGGAGAGGTGGTTCCGGGTGGTTAGGAGAGTCATCTTGACCCCTGGGGTCACCGCCTTCCAACAGACTTATTTTTTGTGACTATTTGTTACCTCATTCCATCCCATGTCTTTTGCTCCCTATGTGATAACAAGCTATGGCTCCAACCCACAAGGTCGAGTTGATTCTGAACGTTGAGGCCACGCCCCCATGATCAGGAATGCAAGTAACCTCAAACTGTCTGCAACCTTAATGAGCCTCACCAGGGAGCTGAAGAAAAGGCATCCTTTGTTGTAGGTCTGTATAGACCCAACATCTGTTACTGCCTGTGCCACCAAGGGCTAATCATTGAGAAAAACTAAAGGTGATGGAACAACTGGTAGTTAGTCTCTGCAAAATCCCGCCACATCATTCTCTAGTCTTTGTGCAACTACAGACATGGCCAACCCTATGCAAACCATTCTTGACCCCACCATAAATAGTCCTAAACACCTCTGTTCTGAGGGGACACAGCCTAGTATTATAAAGATCCACTTGAGTGATATCTTACTATTTCTTTTTTGCTACAAATGGAGCCTGCTTCCCATTTGCTGGGGAGAGTCTCACGAGCTTTAGAATCACATAAGATACATCCAAGAGAAATCCAGCGGTAATCAGGCATATTCATGAACTACAATAGGACGACTAAAGCACTACAAAATGCGATTCACAAACCTACGTGCGGACGTTCCGCCTCTCCCATCTTTTTCTGGTTGGAGTTGTCTACCTCCAATGCCCAGTTTCCACATGTTAGCATACCTTTCAGTAGTAAATGTAGGAGGGACAGAAGGATGTGGTTGTAAAATGGGAAATATTTATAAATGAAGGTGAGAGGCTAAGAGAGGAGTTTAGGGAAGTGCAAAAGAATCACCAACAAAGGTGTAAGCCCATTTCAATTTACAAGACACACTTCTAAAGTTACGACGGCCACAATGTACCTAAAACAGTCTTAAATGCACTCCAACTCCTGGAGTAACTCCCAAATCACACTGCCATCTGTTGGAACTGCAACACCCTCCCTAAATAATATTGGAGGTAGAGACGTCAAATAAAACCCAGAGGAAATAATATTAGATTAAATATTGTAAACTAAAAATCTAAATAAATGTAATTTACTGGCCATAATAACTAAAATGAAAGTATTTTATTGTTTTAAGATGTTTTGTTAAATTAAACACTAATATAACATAAATTTTTAGAAAAGTATAATTTATCTTTTTTGTTCTCATTCCACGGACAGTCACTAACCAACTCTAGTTATCCTAGTCGACGGACTGAGATACTCCTTAACCCCTTGCATGCTGATGACGAACCCCAGCCGTCATGCACTACGGTGCTCGTGTGCTGATGACGGCTGGGGTTGGTCATGGCCCGCCCCTGTTCATTTGTTTACAGCACAGGGGCGGAAACGGGCCAGCAGTGAAGGGGTTAACGTAGGTATGACTGTGTGTCTTGCTGAATGGTATTATACACAATACGGTCTGACCTCAACTCAGCAAAGTTATGGTGTAATCATTTGACTAATAGGATTCGCTTGCCAGTTTTAAAGGAGACCTAAGCTTTTCGGCTTCGGTATTGTTACACGCTAGGTCTAGTTGTCTCACATGCCTTACTGTCTTAATAGAACCAGAGAAATTCAGGGTTTGCAAATTTCTGTTCTTGCAAGTAAGAACAAGAGATCCTTTTGGTGCTCATTGAGGTTATTCAAAGCCAAGTCTACCCCAAAGGATATCAAAGAGTGTCTTACCTTGACTTCACAGACCATGAGTTCCTCTACATAGCCACTTACTTTATTCGAATAATGTTCCAGCATAGGACAATCCATGAACATATGCTTGTCGTCTGCCCCCGTTATACTGCACCTCTTCCAACCTGGGGCCACAGCCTCTGGGGTGTACAGTAAATTAATTTTATGTACTTCAAATGTAGAACAAAATGAAAAATGATACAACACTTGGAATTTGTATTTTCATTAAATATTTAATTAATTTTGAATGTGTTAAATAAACATTTCTTTAAAGATTTGTTGTAAAAAATCACATCGAAAATAAAATTGTATTTTTTTGTTATGTACTCAGAAATCTAAATTGCCTTACACAGAGCTGTTTAGAAAAAGTTATGAATATAATTATTTGAACTTATTTTCTTAATAGTTACAATATTTTTTAAATTAAATTTTAAAATGTTATCGTGAAGTAATTGTTTTTTTATTTTGTAAACATTTTTTGAATTTATATGAAGGCTAAATAAATCATTTTAATTTATCTTAATTTCCTATTAGGTTCTATTTTTAAGTCTCTGTCTCCAGTATGTTCTAAGAGAAGGTTTTGCTTTACCATTGACTGGCTATGTGTGGGGCTGCACTTTCTATTGCTCAACTTTAGCTGTAGTAAGTTACATTTGTAAATGTTTGCCCCACCTCAGTTTAATGGCGTAGAGACGCGAAGTCTACTCATTTTACTATGTTTACGCTGGTTATGTTGGATAGCTAAAAGTAGCACAGTAAGTCTCAGAGAGCATCCTTGCATGTGTACTGTACTCACAGGTGTAAGATACCTTTGTGAATAGCCCTCGAGGTGTCCCTCTCGACAGAGTGTTTCATTTTTGTAGTAAAGCTAAAGTGGACGAGGTTACTTGGGCTGTTAAAGTGAAAGGGAGGATCCTGCGCGAACTCCAGAGCACTCGTCCAATGTGTTTGTTTGACGGAGGAGCGGCAACAAATATCTTGAAGTCATTTTCCTGGACTTACTACATCTCTCGCCTCCTGAGGGCCTCTTGTAGCAGCGATTTGATACTGCAGTAGTAGGATCAGGTAATTTCTCCCTGTTGTTAAACATGTTATCATGAATTGCTTTTATATTATCTCTTCTCTTCCTTTCACCTGATTTTGATGTGTTTACCACCACATTGGCACTGAAATGTACTTTGCTGTTAAATGGTTCTGAGGTCTTATTCTTCATGAACCTTTTTATACGATGAAAAGTTGTTTTTCCTCGCTGTACGGCTACAGTGTAGGCACCGAGAGCCCAAAATCTGAAATCCCTGCACCTTGATTTGCCTTTATTGGTATTCCACCTTTCCACTTGGATAATTGAGATATGGGTCAAATAGTTGATTGCCCTTTGAACCTGCTGTGTTATATCTTGGCTGTCACAAGTTTCATGTTTGTGCCATCAGCATGAGTACCAGTACACTGCTTGTTCTCACACCACGTTGGTTCGGATCATCAACCTTGAACAATTCCATAAACTGGAAACCCCAAAGACTGTGCAGCTGTTTTAATTGCCTGACGTTTGATGCATTTTGATGGCCGTCGATTCGGGTTTGACTTGATGTCTCAACTCTTCTTTGTGGCTATTTTGCACTTCATGCCAGTTTTGTGCATCTCGTCACCATCTCTGACTGGTTCTGCCCAAAACCTTTTATCAAAATCTTGTATTAATCATCACCGGAAAATAGGCTTAACAGTGCCCCCTTGAGAATAGCTTGTGAGGTCAAGTACCGTTTTTAGGTCTCGGTTGGGGGCTGCGCACATGCGCAGTCCCACTGGCGAGATTTAATGATTTTTAAGTGAGCTTTAGTATCGGGCTTTCAGCCCCGCCCCTCTTTCCCATTGGCCGGCGTCACCGTTTATGCTAAACGGTGGCCAGCCATTGGAAAAGAGGTTTGTCTGACGTAGACTTTTCTCTTTGTCAAACGGCCCACTTGGATGGGCTGGCCTGCATTACGGCTGCCGTAAGTGATTTCTTATCTTTATGGAGCCATGTGTTTCAAACACATGGCCCCATAAAGACATAAAGCAGGCCACATGTTTATATTTGCATCGTGCTTCATTACAAAAATGCTCAGCCCATTAACTCCACAGAAACATTCAAGCAATTTCTTCAAAACAACAGTCCTCGCGCCTGCCCAGGGATCTTGGCTGGTGGACGAGATGTCTCTTGGCAGAAGGGTCAGTTTTGCACATACCTGTGACCTTTGCTTGGGAATGAAGCGAGAGCCTTGCCTTTCATCACTGCTCCACTGGGAGCCAGTGGCTGTGATGCTTGGGTGGCATCATTTGAATGCAGTATATAAAAGAAAGAGAGGGGCTCTTGATAACCCAAAGGGAAATAGAGCGCCAATATACTGAAAAGTAAAACAAAAGAGTTTTCCCAATGGGGTGTATTGTTTCCTGCTCCTAAATCAGGACTCAAACTTGCCAAACATCAATCACACCATTCATTTTGTGGAACTGGAGAACACTTACCAAGAAGGAACATACCCAAACAAATTTAAAAAAGTATACAATTTATTAAAAACTTGTATAGCACAGAAATACACAAATAAAAACACAAATTGAAACACAAATTGAAACCACCTAATGTGGACGTGGAGAAAATTAATCTAAAGAGACACTAATATCTGTCTTTGTCCATTTCAAAAAAGAAGCGGTGATTAAGCAGACGCCACGCCGAGCAGTTCCGGGAATACCCGCCGTGTGCAGACAACAGCCACGTGTGTCGAAATACCCGGCTGCAGTATAGAACCCCCTTCACGGAAACCGGATCCGTTTTTTAAGTAATACAGAACTAAAAATAGAAGGGAAGCGTTATATCCAGTACGCCCGTCTGCACAAATAATAAGGATTGTGCCAGACCCGCATTGGATTAATCGTCAAACAGACAAATTGTGAAATAAAAGCGCTTGACCATACATTGAGAAAGGAGGAAGCAAGCTTGATGACTACACAGGCATAAAACAGTGGATCACTACACATTTTGTAGACCTCCACGAGCAACAGAACCTTCATGGTCTGACACCTTCATGTGTGGAGAATAAAAATAGAAATTGTCCTGAGGAAGGAAGCCTTTATCAGTTGTTGCTTCCGAAACGCGTCGACGCAAACCCATAAGTCATATTCGGCGTTGCCAACAATGAATCCGGTCTAAAGGAATAATATTCCTCTTTTTGTTGACAAACGGTGGTCCGAAATGAAATGACAAAGACAGATATTAGTGTCTCTTTAGATTAATTTTCTCCACGTCCACATTAGGTGGTTTCAATTTGTGTTTCAATTTGTGTTTTTATTTGTGTATTTCTGTGCTATACATGTTTTTAACTGATTTTCATAGTCATCTTTTGTAACAAAAGTTTTTAATAAATTGTATACTTTTTAAAATTTGTTTGGGTATGTTCCTTCTTGGTAAGTGTTCTCCAGTTCCACAAAATGAATGGTGTGATTGATGTTTGGCAAGTTTGAGTCCTGATTTAGGAGCAGGAAACAATACACCCCATTGGGAAAACTCTTTTGTTTTACTTTTCATCATTTGAATGCAGCCTATCAAAGAGCTCCTTGGGGAGCCCGCGTAGATTGCATTCCACATCAGGAAAGGGGGCGCGGTTGCTGCCGCTGTGGGAGAAAGAATAATACATTGTAAAATTGTTAGATGGCTCAGCCTACGTCTGGACGTGAGCTTGAATCCATTGACTCTGCATTTCATCCTTCCGAGGTCGATAAAGTTTCGAATGCGATGTTTCATAACAACACTATCCCGTCATTGACAGCAAAACTTATCAGGCGCTGCATAAAACGTCAGTCAAGAAAGCCTTGTTTCTGAAATTCAGAGCAAGTTCTAAAGATAGTCAACCAGTCCTCACTCAGTATACACAGATATTTCATGGCGACGCTGCAGAGTAATTATTACAGCAGTGCATGTTCAAGTTTGAAATTTGTTCTTAAGACTTTTGAGCACCTGGAAGAATGGGCAGACCTTTCTTTGCATTATAAACATATTTTAATAATTGTTGATGAACGCAGGAGTGAATACAATAAAACAATGTTTGTCATAGTAAATAGTTTTCTCTTTTGTGTTGTACATATTTTTACCATGCTCCACTAATACACACACAATTACAGCATGCACAGCTGCAGTCCTTTCATTACACAGATAACAAGGTAGAGTATGGACAGCAGCAGTCTACATGTTCCCAAACACAGAACACATGTAGGAGCACGTTTCACATATAGCAGTGACATGTAGCATCAGTAAACATTCTGCTAAAATAAAATATGCAACTCTCTCTCTCTCTTTTTTTCTCCCTCTCTCTTCTCCTGTAACACATTATTGATAAGTTCTCATCTGGAATAATGTGCCCTCCTTTGAGGCACTCATCTGGAATATTGCCCCCTGTTCTCAATGCCTCACCTAGGACATTGTTATTACTCCTATAGAAACAAGCATTAAAATGCAATAGGTCTCGCCTTTCATTAGGTTAAAGCATTTTGCTTTGGTATACAATACCATTAGCGAGACCTATTGCATTTTCAATGCTTGTTACTTTATCTAAGTAAAGTTAATAAAACATGCCCCCCCACTCTCTTTCTTTTCATAAAACTCCATTAAAGCATTGCTTTGCGGAAAGGCAATACGCGCATATGGGCCACTTTTTTATTGGTGTGCCCGGGCTGATTGTTGATCCCAATCGAACCCTGATACAGCATGAGTTACAAGAACAGCTAGTGTGGAAAGGCAAAGAGGCTGTGGGAAATACTAGACAGCTTATGCAAGACTCTGGCTCGCAGGGGTAGGAAGCCAGGCAGGCACATAACATAGACTGCAGCTGTTGGAAAGAGACATTTGCTAAAAAAAACAGCTGCCCAGAAAAGCTTTGACAGGCAGTGCTTTCAATGGGCCAGCACTGTCTGGTAATGAGTATCAGCACTTGTTTATTTTGAGAGGGAAAGTACCTGCACTTCTCAAGAGAGACGTCATACTTTTAATTGGAGAGTACCTGCATTTCTCAGAACCAGGCAGGTAGGTACTCTGGTACTGGGTTTCATGAACTTTTATTTCTCCATTTCAAGCACTGTTGACAAGTATTGCACTTTTTGACAATTTGGTCCACCTAGGTGTCTGGTTCTCAAATAATTGAGCTGATAGTTGCCGGTGCATCCACGGTGGGGGTTCCTGCCAAGTATTAAAGTGGGTGCTCGCGCCCAGCTAAGACAGCGTCATAGATCCCGGCAGCCTCAGCGGTGCAGGTTGACCCACACCTTCCAAGGGGGCCCTTCCTACCCACGGCTAAGAGGATCTGTGAGATATGGGGTCTCAGGGGCCCCTCAACACATCCTGCAAAGGGGCCTATCATGGTGAGTGTCTCTGGGTTACAGGGACAGTCCAGGCGTGACGCCTCGAGCCAGCCGCTCTAAGCCCCCTTCCATCTCGTTACCAAAATACTAGGAGATGGGGGCCGAGCTAGGCTCACTCGCTGCCCGACGGGAAGGGCTGGCTCCATGCTAGCGAGGGGCACTTCCATATCCAGCCACTCCTGCACCCCTTCCTGGCTGCCGAATGGGCGAGGCAGCCCGCCATCCACAATTAGACTAATGTTAGCAGTGGGATAAATGTTACAAGTGTTGAAATGATACTGCTTACTGTCACACTTATGCAGCTTTATAGCGCTATTAAGTAATTGAAATTGTAATTGTAATTTATATAGCGCATTATCACCAACTGTCTCTAAGCGCTTGCTTTGGGAACCCGTCCTGGTTTTTCCCTGTGAGATAGCCCGTACTGGGCACCCCCAAGGTGAAAGCCAGGCATCCCGCCGCGGGGGGCCATAGTGGAGATTAAGCAAGAGCAGTTGTTAATATTATTACAGCCCAGCTGGCAGCTGTAGGGTATTGATTTCACTAACTTTAAAAAGATTAGCCAGCTATGGCAAATTTACACCTTCAATCAGTCAATTAATCAGTCAGGATTTGTATAGCGCAGCACTGTCTCCCCCAGGGGTATCTGGGTGCTGAGGGTCTCTGTCTCCGTCGAAAAACCAGGTCTTGAATTTCTTTCCGAAGTCCGACGGAGGGTGCTGTTTGGAGGTGGTGGGGCAGGTTGTTCCAATTCTTGTTGGTGAAATAGGAGAAGGAGCGGCCCCCACTGCAGCTCCGATGGATGCAGGGGGAGGAGGGGGGGGGGGGTGCACGAGGACGAGTGAAGCGGAGCGCAGGAGTCTTGTAGGCAGATGGAAGTTCAGTCGATGGTTGATGTAGGACGGTCCATGCTTGTTGAGGACTTTCTAGGAGTGCGTGAGGATCTAGAACTGGCATCTCTTCGGGATGGCGAGCCAGTGGAGGTTTCTGTGGTGGGTCCATTTGGGGAGGTCCAGGATGAGTCTGGCTGCAGTGTTCTGTATGGTCTGGAGTCTCTGAGGAGCTGGGTGGAGATTCCGACGTAGAGAGTGTTTCCGTAATCGATGCTGCTGCTGATGAGGGCCTGCATAATCATCTTTCTGGTGTTGATTGGCACCCATTTGAAGATTCCGCGGAGCATGCAAAGAGTTTGAAAGCTGGTGGGGGAGTCTTGTTGTTTCATGGTTAGTTGGCGGTCGAGGATGATGCAGAGGGTGCGTGCATGGTCTGTTGGAGTGGGTGTCGGTCCGAGTTCTGCTTGCTACCAGCTGTGGTCCCATACGGAAGTGTTGTTCCTGAGGATCAGTCCTTCTGTTTTGTTGGAGTTGAGTTTAAGGCAGTTGACCCTCATCCATTTTGCTACATTGTGCATGCCATTGCAGACGTTGGTTTTGGCATTGGAGCGGTCGTCTGTGAGAGAGAGGATTAGTTGAGCGTCGTCTGCGTCGGAGATTATGTTGAGTCCGTGGGATCTGACAACATCTGTAAGGGGTGTCATGTAGATGTTTGAACAGGGTGAGGCTAAGGGAGTACACCACATATGATGTCCTTGGGCTGAAGGTGAAAGGAGGCAGTCAAATGCTCTGTGGGAGTAGTCCTGTAGGTAAAAAGGCAATCTACTTGAGGTTGTTTTGCTGACTGCCGATGTTGTATAGTCTGTCGATGTGTGTAATGGGAGATGCTGTTGAGTGCAGCAGAAAGGTCGAGAAGGATCAGGGCTACCATTTTCCCATGTTCGAGGAGAGTTCTGACGTCTGTGGCAGCGATCAGCGAGGTCTCAGTGCTGTGGCTGGCACGGAATCCTTGTTGCAAGGCATTGCTGAGGCAGGGGCGGCTCCTCCATGTGGGCAGAAGAGCGTTGCCCCACTGCTTTCTTGCAGTGCGAGAAGTAAAACATAAAATGGTATTATAAATACCATTTTATGTTTCTGCTTCTCGCACTGCGAGAAAGCAGAAGGGTTTGGTTGAGTTCTCTGCTCTAGGGCTGGGGAGGAGTGGCTTGCCCACTGCTGAGGGTACCGCCTGTTTGATCAGCCCTCTGGGGCCGACCAAACCAGTCATGCGCACTTTGCCTTTTCTCCATGTAGGCTGCATGCATGCCGCCTACATGGAGAAAATGGTCTCCCCATAGATGCCTGGCTGGTTGGCGTCCCGACCAATCACAGCAATGCCATTGCAGCACTGTGATTGACTTAGGGGAGGGGAGGGAGGCTTTCTGCTTCCAGGACAGGAGCAGACACGACGCAGGCCTCGGCCGGCGAAGATAAGTTAACTTTATCATTTTCATTTTAAATTAAATCTCCCCCTTCCCCATGCGACGCCTTGCCCCGCGCAACCCCCCCCACTCCCGACTTGTGAGTCATGGCTGCCGCGACTGCGCTGAGGTGTTTTTGTTTTAGGTATTTGTTGAGCTGTTGTTTGATTGCTTTCTCGAGTACTTTGGCTGAGTAGGGGAGGAAGAGAGATTGGTTGATAGTTTTTGAGGTTGCTGTGGTTGGCAGATGGTTTCTTTAGGAGGGGTCTGATCTCTGCATGTTTCCATCTGTCCAGGAATGTTGTTGTGGAGAAGGAAGTGTTGAGGATGCTGGTGAAATCCGTGCTGATTGGGTTGGTTCTTAGGTTGAAGAGATGGTGGGGGCAGGGGTCGGTGGGCACCCTGGAGTGGATGGACGACATGATGGCTGTGGTGGTCTGAGTGGTGAAAGGGGACCAGGTGGTGATCATTTGGCTGGTGTTTGCTGTTTTGTTGAGGTTGTCAAAGCTGAGAGTGGTGGGTTTGGGGTCAAAGTTGTACTGTGGAAGTAGTCTTCAAGGGTGTTGCAGAGTTCTTGGGAGGGCTGGACGATGTTCTCTGTAGCTGTCAGGTTGGAGAATTCCTTGACTGTTTTGAAGAGTTCCTTCGTGTAGTTGGCTGCAGTATAGATGCGGGCAGTGATAGCTGCTCTATTGGCTTCCTTGATGCTAAAGTGGTAGTTGTTGAGGGCTGCTTTGTGAGCGGCTCTGTCAGAGGGGTTCTTAGTCATGCGCCAGCACTTCTCAAGTCAGTAACAGTTGTGCTTGGTGATTCTGATCTCTGGGATGTATCAACTGGCTTGTTTAGAGGTTTTGTTGGCCTTTGCTGGTTTCAGCGAAGCACCTTTGACAGTGCATTTGGTGATCCAAGCAGAGAAGTTCTGGACCGCCTGGTTAAGGTCAGTTGATGTTTCGGGTAGTGTGGTGCTGAGGGCTTGTGTCCACTGAGTCTTGATTACATTGCCTCAGCTGAGGTGGGAGGAGCTATGGTGCTTGGTGATGTATGCCGGGCATCGGAGACGATAAAGTGAACAATGGCGTGGTCTGTCCAGGTGAGTTCCATAGGCGACTTTGATTCTGTTGCTGGAGGTAAGAAGGAGTCTGTGTGAGTCCGGCTTTTTGCGTGGGTTCGGAGACGAGTTGGGTGAGGCCAATGTTGTTCATTTTCTCCCGGAGGCTGATGGAGCTGACGTTGTTGGGGTCGTTGACGTGGAAATTGAGTTTGTGAGTAGGAATCAGTGGTTGGATTTGATGGCTAGGAGGGCAATGTGTTGGAGATGGCGTCACAGAAAAGGGGTCGGGTCTTGGAGGTCTGTAGGCAAGGGTGCCTCTTATCATGGTCTTTGCGTTGGTCTGTAGTCAGAAGGGGGGGGTGTTCCATGAAAGGCATTAAGTCATTGTTGGTGATGGTGCATCCGATGGTTTCCTTGAAGATGATGGCGCTGCCCCCACCATGTTTGTTAGTGGAGTCCCGTTGTATAATCTTGTAGCCATCAGGAGTGGTGGTGGCGACGTTGGGGTTTGAGGAGGGTTTGACCCACTGTTCGGTGATGAAGGCAATGTCAGGGGAGAGGGGGGTGATGGTGTCCCAGACTTCCATCGCATGTTTGCAGAGAGAGCAGGAGTTGAGCAGGATGCATTGCAGCAGTTCTGGGTTGTTCATAGCTGGGCAGAAGCGGCACGGGGTCCGATGCGGGCAGGTGGACCTGTGTGGCAGGAGAAGCGGCAGTTGTGGTCGATCGCCGGGGGGATGTGCAACAGCTGTTGTTCTGGCATCCGAGGCCCCGCAGCTCCTCTGTGTTGTAGAAGTGGATGTTTGGATGGCCATGAGTCCTCCATAAGTTGTCTAGGGAGATGAGAGGGTCTGGCAGGGAGGCAGGAGGGTGGGAAGCAGTGGGAGAGCTGGAGTGGGAAAAACAGCAGAACGCGGGAGGGGGCTGTACTTGCAACTGCACAACGGAACTTACACAGTAGGGACCAAAATGGCCAGAGCCACAATAAATGAGCTGAAAAATAAGGAAAAGCATCAAAACAAAGCAAAGAAACTGGCAAAGAAAATGAGAATGAGAATGAAAATGAGCCCACGGGAGGCCGGAGCGAACCAGAGGGCCACAATGGCAGGAACTGAGGAGTCGTCGTCGAGCAAATGGAGCTAATCACAAGCTCAGGTGTCAAGGGCTACTCCTCTTGACATTCAACTTCCACACATATCTCTGCATCTGATGTATTAACTCAACAGTATCAAAGAGCACCCATTCAAGCATTCATCTTGTATTTACCAAACATTAAATGTCATGCAGGACAGCACAGGAAATATGTGACATTAAACCAAGCATATCTTTGAAATTGATGTAATACAATTCACAATGTTAACATACATTTTTGATTTCAGACTATCAGTTGAATTTAAGCTCGTTGCCCCAGCTCACGATCCCCATGGTGGCATTGGTAGATCCAGTTGGTCTCACCTTTGGGACCCATGGATTTTGTCGATGTTTTTTAGCTGTTCTTAGTGTGTGGTATGAGGGCCGCTGGGGGTCTGTGCCCCTACTCACTAGGTCCCCAACTTTAGAAAATTAGATAATATTAGCAGATTACTAAAGTATAAATAAGTGGAAAAGCGAACTGTAGAATTGAACATTTTTAAACACTTCCCCAATGTAAAGGAATTTGAAATTGAGGACTTAAAATGAGCTTGGTATTAACATCTGCTCAGTTCATGGGCACATCACAAGAACAGTGAACAGAATCTAGTATGGACGTTTGGTGGCCTCAATGGATGCACTGGAATGCATTATGAGCGAAAATGAAAGAGTGATATTCTGGATTCTAAACTTCAAAAAGCTCCAATCTTCCCATTAAAATTAAAATTTAGATTTTTGTTTACTTTTTTGGTAGTGAATTGAATAAAATAGTTAATAACTTTTTCAACTGGTAGCTGTATTTTTGAGTATTATTCTGAGGTTCAAATCATAGAAATTGCTAAGGCAAGGGTCCCCAGCTCCAGTATTAATTTGATAGGTGTCCTTAGATGTCAAATGATTAAGAACCTCTGCTATACAGCACCTCTGATGATGTGCAGCATAGCTAAATATAACAAGCATTGGCATAGCCAATAGGTCTTGCTTTTGGTACCTTCTAAGTATTTAGTTATGCAGCACAATATCCTTGGTGCAACCACATCAACTGTTGCGTGACTAAACACTTATAAGGTCCCAAAGGCAAGACCTATTGGCTATGCCAATGCTTGGTTTGGTTGTGTGTGTGGTTGTGTGTGTATGTGTGGTTGTGTGTGTGTGTGTGGTTGTGTGTGTGTGTGTGTGTGTGTGTGGTTGTGTGTGTGTCTGTGGTTGTGTGTGTGCGGTTGTGTGTGTGGTTGCGTGTGTGGGTGTGGTTGTGTGTGTGTGGTTGTGGGTGTGGGTATAGTTGTGGATGTGGTTGTGAGTGTGTGTGGGGATGTTTGGTTGGGTATGGTTGTGTGTGTGTGGTGTGTGTGTGTGGTTGTGTGTGTTGTTGTGGTTGTGTGTGTTGTTGTGGTTGTGTGTGTGTGTGTGGTTGTGTGTGTGGTTGTGGTTGTGTGTGTGTGTTTTGTGTTTGTGGTTGTGTGTCTGTGTGTGTGTGTGTGGTTGTGTGTGTAGTTGTGGTTGTGTGTGTGTGTGGTTGTGTGTGGTTGTGTGTGCGGTTGTGGTTGTGTGTGTGTGGTTGTGTGTGTGAGTGTGGTTCTGTGTGTGTGTAGTTGTGTGTGTGTGTGGTTGTGTGTGTAGTTGTTTGTGTGGTGGTTTTTAGATCTCTAGAGAGACCTAAAAAGGAAAGCGCCCTAACCGCAGAGACTTTTATCAGTCCTGAACATGTATGCTGTACTTTTGCGTAGTAGAAAAGCCAAGGCACTGCTTTGTACTCGGACAGCTGGAGGAGAGAGGCACAGAAGCCAGCATGCGATGTAGAACCTTCATTAACAGTTGGCTGTGTAATGTTATACACTACATTTTACTACTCTGAAAATCGCCCGACCTTGTGTCGCCTCGGTGGACACGTCAGCAGATTTCACAAATTACTGAGAACAGATTTGGCTTAAAAATGAAATCAAACGAGGGCAAACTATGCAACATTACTTTTAAGGTTCCAAAAGCGAGACCTATTGACTATGCCATAGGTATTGGGATTGGGCACTTTGTAGCAAGGATCCTCGTGTTGCAAATTTCGGGTGTCCTGTTAATTTATTTAATTATGCAAATGGTAAAGATGCACATTTGAGTGTCTCCTTGAAATGCATGGTTATCATTTTCTAGTTTTTTTCCGAGAAAATAAATTAAGCTCAGTAATGAAATGACATTCAGCATACTAGTATGAAACCATGGTAAGGGTCTACCACCCTGCGGGGGATAATGTTTACACCCTCTTTGTAGCCAGTGATAACAGGTACTTAATGAGGGACTGTCTCAAATGCCATGTGTGGCAGTAAACATGGATGGTGGGGTGACTGGGGGCTTTTCTGCTAGGATGCCAATGGAGGATTTAATTAGCGCACTTGATGATTTACATTTTTTTTTTTTTCTAATCATTTTTATTTCAAATCAGAAACAAAAACAAAGTACAAGACAATACAGTACAATAAGGATCAAAGAGGTAGAAAGGGTATTACAATGATTCATCATTTGTGAGACCTGAACAAGCAGGGAAAAGAAAAGGAAAATGGTGGGCGAATCATTTACTCATTAGTATCGTTGACAAACGTAAATAAACAAAAAGAGACATCAGCAGTGGACATGTTGTGACATACAGATTATATATACCTGAATACAATCTCAGTTGCGAAACCATCAGATGGCGCGTTTAGGGACACGTCTTGACTCGGAGGATTGCTGGATAGAACAGGATGACTTGAGCCTAGTTCATTGCCTTAGATTTACATTTAACTGCGGCTGGGCCACTGCACTGGAACACGCCTTTACGGCGCCGGGAAAGTGAAAGGAAATGTGGTGCGCGTGCTTGTGCTCGTGAGAGTAAGCTGGTCGCCGCTTTGGAAGCACTTCCAAAAGCGGCTTACTAAATGTCTCGCTGACAGTGCATGCGCACTAGAACAGCGAGACCTAAAAACAAGCATCTTTATTGACAAATTTGCCTGTTGTAAAATCCACGTCAACCCGACTCAGAAATACGTAGTCAGGCAGCAGCTGAGACCCATGCCTGTGGTCACTGACAGGGTTGCATGTAGCTTGCAGACAAACGTGCAAACAGGAAATCCCATAACAGCCCCATAGATATGCACAGCAACGCCACAATGGTCCAGGGAGATTGGCTCCAATAAAGCACACGTGGCCAGAGGGGTGTGCGCCTTCCCAAATCACCATAAAGTCATAATCTTAATGAAGTTTGAAATACATAGCCAATCAGGACACAGTACAGGCAGTGCTCTTGCGCTACTCATGCCGGACATCAGGACAGGTTTCCCACTGGCCGCATTGTGTCCACACAAGGTAGAGGCCCACCTGGATCCCTTATCAAATAAATTAATTTATGGCTTCAAAGACAGAGATTCACATTCCTTTTCAAATAGGGATCGCTGGAGCTATTTTATGGCACTCAATCTATTGTATAAAAACCCATGTCAGATTGACTATATGTTGAGACAGTCCTAAGACCCTATGATTGTAACAGTTCTCATGGCTTGCCAAATACCTCTTGTTTTGAAGGAATGAAGAATGTGGCATCATGGATGAAAGACAGCTGCCTGAAGCTAAACTCAGAGAAGACCGAGGTCCTCATCCTCGGACACTGAACCTCCACCTGGGACAACACCTGGCGGCTCTCCGCCCTCGGGAACCCACCCACTCCTACAGACCACGCTCAGAACCTCTGCATCATCCTTGACTCCTCCCTCTCCATGACCGCCAGATCAACGCCGTTGCCTCCACCAGTTTCAACTGCCTTCGCATCCTCTGAAGGACCTTCAAATGGACCCCCCCCAACTGCAGAAAGACTGTCACCCACACACTCAAAACCAGCAGAGTGGACCACAGCAACGCCCTCTATGCCAGAATCAACAAAACTCTTCTACACAAACTCCAAACCATCCAGAACGCCAAACCCAGACTCGTCCTCAGGACACAGCGTCACAAGCACATGACCCAACACCTACGAGGCCTCCACTGGCTCCCCGTCGAGAAGAGGGTCACCTTCAAACTCACCCACGCCTACAAATCCCTCAACAATGTCGGACCCAAATACCTCAATGAGAGAGTATCCTTCCACATAACCAAGAGGAACCTCCCCTCAGCCGACCTCATCCTCGCAGAGATCCCACCATCCGCAGAAACACTGCCTATGGGACAGCTTTCTCCTACATCCTAGCCAAAATCTGGAACAAGCTCCCTGTGAACATCAGGCGCTCCTCGACCCAGCACACGTTCAGGAAGGATCTCAAGACCTGGCTCTTCAACTTAACCGGAGCCACGCACCCCCCCCCCCCAATCCCCAAGAGCCTTGAGACCCTCGCTGGTGAGTAGCACGCTTCATAAACCCCTGATTAATTAATTGATTGTCTCTTGTTTTTCCAAGGTATTTCATGTTCAAGCAACATTTTGGTGAGCCAGATAGGAGCTAATTGGTAAATTGAGCCTGACTGCAGACACAGGAAGGGGGCCCTGTCCGAAGGGATTCACATTCGTGCATCAAGGAAGAGAGAGAAGGCCGATGGTGGAGTTCCACGCCTCCACGTAGCACCTGGGTACGGTGCCCCTAACTCCTTCCCCCACGAGGATGATGGCGGCAGGTAGCTGGCGTCTCAGCAGCTCCTGCCTCATGTGAGCAACCTGCGTAGTTCGATGCGGTGATACGGCGAATTTTGGCGTCCTCGCAATCTATCAGAGACCATTCCGGTCCTCTGCATATATTTCATGCTTTCCGTGAAAAAAAAGCCTCTTGGTGCCTTGGTCGGAGGACGGAGGTCGGAAGGTGTTGCTGCAAGAGGTCCTGCAGGTATCCCCTCAGCAGAGATCAGCAAAGCAGCGGCAGCGGCAAGAGCCACTCTCCCCCCAAATTATGCGGACTCCGCTAAGGAGGCTTGCTTGTAGCTACAACGATTCCCTGCTCGGATCAGCAGGCCAGCGACCTTTTGGTGTTTTGAGACGCCAGTACCTTCCAAAATCGGGTCTCGCCTCTATGTCGGCGGCGGCAGGTTAGCTCCGAACTATTTTGTTTAGATAAGATAAGAAGAGAGGTTGTGAGTCGCACGGAGTTGGGAAAAAAAAACAGTGCTACACTGCTATATATTGCCGCACTCTGAAAGACACTGAGATACACTGTAATGCAGAAGGGGGAGCAACTTTTGCATTAATAAAAAACATTGAGCTTGGTTTTTGCGTTTTGGTGCTACGGACTTCAACATCCAGAATTCCCGGCTCTTCAGTGGATTTCTCCTGACATTCATTATAGTGATAAACAGTGTGCGTGGCTTCCTGTTTAGCGCGCTCGTTCCTCTGGGGGGGTGCTTCAGTGGAAGGGGAAAAACAGCAGCAACTAAGGGGAAAGACTTCTGGTATTAGTATTAGTACCCCTCAGTGTGCTCTGCTATTGTTCGCTTCTCCCAAGAGAAGAAAGTGCGTCACGGAGGAATACAGGCTCTTGTATCACACCGCTACGTTGCTACATAGCTATATGGTTTATTCGGGTCATTGGGATCTGAGTTTTTGTCCTTAAATCGGGTTCTCAAAAAGACTTTTGGTCTACAATTGTATTTGCTGTATTTGCTGTCCTAAGCATTCCTTAACATCAATCAGGTTTGGCAGCCTATATAATCGTCGTGTGTAATATGGGCAAGCTTCTGACTGCTCGTAGTAAGGCTTGGGCTCGGCGACAGCAGGCTAAAGAGGCTGCGGCTAAACTGGTGGAGAAAGGGGATTCTAGGGAAGAAAATTCAGTACATTCCACGGCGAGTTCCGAAGAGTCGGAAGAATCTCTGATAGAACGTCCTGTTCAATCCAGTTCAGGAATTAATACTGGGAAATTTGAAATTGAAATTGGGAAAGTCATCATTGGAGCGGTGTCGCCTAATCAATTTACTCATCACAATTTGAACATGGAAAATAAGGCTAAGACACCCGGGTCCTCCCAGCCTTCAAAACAATTCCCTCTGTTTGATAAGAAATCAACTGTGTCTCTACCTAATGTTCTGATTCCTTTGCCCCTCAATCAACCTCCAGATATGCCGGCTGGCACTATGTCTTTAGATAATTCAAAGACGAATATGGCATCTGATACTATTTCTGTAAGTACGCCCTCTCATGGAATAAAAAACACAGTTACTATAGATCCAACAACGGAGGAACCAGCAAATACAGGTCATACTTTGTTATTACAGGATGCAAATTCTGGAAATGAGGTGGGCCCTTTTAGTCCCATCCTAGATATGAACACTGAGACTGTGGGCGAAATGCAGAAGTCCGTTAAAGACATGTTGAACTTAATTCTAGACGAGATAAGGGAGGTGAAGAGGTCACAAAAAACGGAACTGGCTTCTATACATCAGAGACTGGATAAAATGGACAAAATTGAAGAACTAGTATCCACTTTTCCAGCCCGTCTATCAGAAGCTGAGGAGAGAATCTCCAATCTGGAGGATCAAATGACGGAAGCCAAAAAGGAGGCTAAAAGTGTATTTAAGATAACAAGGGGGATGGAGGCCAAATTAGATGACATTGACAACTATAATCGAAGATCGAATCTTCGAATAGTCGGGGTTCCAGAAGGAATCGAGGGATCTGATATGCATCTCTGGGTTACATCATTTCTTCAGCAGGTGGTGATTCCCAAATTTAAAGGTGATTTAACTATCACCAGAGCCCATCGGGTTCTGGCCCACCCACTTCCCAACTCTACTCTTCCTCGTACCATTTTGCTAAATTTTGCGGATGTTAGGATTAAAGAGCAAATCCTTTCGAAAGCTATTAAACAGAGGCAGTGTCCTGTAAATGCAACGGTGAAATGTCGGATTTTTTCCGATATGTCAGCCACTGCAGCTAGACGAAGGAAGGAGTTCGTAAAGATTCTACATCTATTTAAGGCTAAGGGGGCTCAGCAGTCAAAGCACAGAGTTTTGATTAAGGGCAAATTTTATATGCTGTCGGATGTTCAGGAAGCTCAGGAGTTGCTTAAGGAGATGGAAGATGGATAGACAGGTTGGGATATTCCATCTTCCCACTCTTGCTCATCATCATTATGCTTTTTTTGGGGGGGGGGGAGAGCTAAGGGGGCGGCTGAAGGGGTGTAATAACACGACACCTCAATGTTAAGGGGTAGAGCCTTGTGGCTAGCGTGGGGAAGGGGAAGTAGAGTAGGAGGAGAGCCACAAGCTGAGGGGGGTTTAGGGGTTGGTGGAGAATAAAAAATGAAGTACTTGATGTTATAAATTTCTCCTTTGTCAAGCACAGAGGACAAAGAATTGGCTTTTCTTTTGGCAAGTCTAGATTGTGGGGGTTTATCTTTGTTCTATTTGAGGGGAATAGAAGCTGTTTGTGTAAAGTTAAATGTCTTTTAGAATTGGGTTGATAATTGTTTCTTTTAATGTGAATCGATTAAACAACAAGAAGAAAATGCGTGCAATAGAAACACGTATTATGACTGAGAATTCCGCAGTAATATTGCTACAAGAAATCCATATTCCAATCTCAAAAGTTGAATAATTCACTGTGCTTAAAGCTTGGGCCTCATACCGTGGATTTTCTCTATTTACCGAATCTCAGAGAGGCGTTGCACTTTTTTAAAACAAAAATCTGCACGCTGAAATTATTCAGACAGAAGAAGGAGGTCAAGGCCGCTGGTGTTGGGCTACATGTAAACTGAAAAACAGACAAATACCTTTGACTTTTGTTAGTTTGTATGCCCCTCTAAATGATACTTTTTTTATTAATGAAGATTTGTTTCAGTCCTTTTTAATGGTGGGAGGGGATATTGTTATTGGAGGGGATTTCAACATTCTTATGAATTTAAAATTAGACTCCACTACCGTTATAAAAAAACAGTCTAAACCTAAATCACTTAGATCTATTATTAATAATATGAGGATACTGAATCTTTGTGATCCATGGCAGTTACAGAATCCTTTAAAAAAAAGAGTTTAAGTGCTGGTCAGGAAGATTTAAGTCATCTTCTCGTATTGATTTTTTTCTTGCTTCTACAAAATTAGTTTTTTTGTATCAGAAGATTTTACATAATGGTTTTTCCGACCATGCTATGTTAATTACTGAGTTTTTTTGGGGGGAGAGTAATAGAACTTCTTAGCGGTGGGTCTTTAACAAGATATATCTGTCTGATGAATCATGGGTAGCATCTCTTAATTCGGAGATAGGAGAATTTATCGCACGCAATATTGGTACTGCTCCTCTTCATGTTGTATGGGACTCCTTGAAGGCTTTTATTCGGGGAGTTATTATAGGAAAAGATGCGATGGAATCCTCTCTTACTAGGAATATGAAAGAAAATTTGCAGCAAAGAATACAGGTGGTAATAGAACAAAGATATAATCCTTCGGGTAGTGTACAGAATCAATTAAACATGGCCAAGCGGGAGCTTAGTGCGCATTATTTCAAAAAAAGTGAGGAGATTTTCTGCATGCAATCACAAAAAATTTGTGTACATAGCAACTTTACTGGTAAATTTTTAGCTTGGCAGATTAAGGAACAAGCAGCGGCTAATATGATTCACTCGTTAAAATCCCCAATCACCCACACGGAAACTTCAGACTCTGGAGAGATAGGGTCAATAATGCTTTCTCATTATGAAAATATTTATAGCACACTTCACAATACAGATCAACAAAAGTTAAATGACTTTTTAAATAAATATCCTCTTCCAAATCTTTCCCAAGTAGGCCAACATACAATGGCAACACCATTTTCTACGGAAGAAGTGGAACTGGTATTAAAAAGTCTTCCCCACGGGAAGGCTTGTGGTCCTGATGGACTTCCTGCCGAGTTTTTCTTGGCTTTTTTTAGCTCCTTTTTGGAATTTTTTCTGTTATTATTAAACTCTATGTTGGAGGGAGGTCCAATCCCAGTTTCCTCTTCTTAAGAGGGGGAAGGAATCTAAGGATCCTAATTCTTATAGGCCAATCACATTGTTGAATTCGGACTATAAAATTGTTACAAAATTACTTTCAATTCGTTTTAATAATGTTTCCGCAGAATTGATTCATCCTGACCAGACTGGATTCATTGCAGGTCGACAACTTTTCACCAACACACATTATTTGATTGAAGCTTTAGACTATTTTGAAACTCGAGAGATTCCTGCCTTAGTTATACTTATGGATGCGGAAAAATGCTTTTGATTTACCGGTTTGGGAGACACTTTTTTTCATTTTACAGCATTTTGGGATTCCATCACAAATTATTAATTTAATTCAGAAATTATATAGGGGCGCAAAAGCTAATATTATTATTAATACAGTTACTCTGGGCTCGATTGCAGTTCAGTGAGGCGCAAGGTCGCCCATTGTCACCTGTCCTTTTTGCTTTCTTTATTGAGCCATTAGCTGCCGCAATTCGGAACTGCGTTCATAGTTCTCCTCCCATAACAGCTATGGCCAAGATCAAATTATACGCGGACGATATAATGTTACTGATTAAACCTGAAATGGATTCTCAAACACAGGCTCTTTTAATTTTTGAGGAATTTGAGGCTCTCGGGGGATATCGAATTAATAAAAAGAAAACTGAGATTCTAGTTTGTGGTGGCATAGATCCAGAACTTCACCCTGATATACAAAGTTGGAACGTACTACCACTATCTATCCTGGGCAGGGTGGCTTTAGTTAAAATGTCATGCTTCCCCTATTTAATTTTCTATTTTCTACGATTTCTTGTTCTCTGCCTGGCTCATTCTTTTTAAAAGTTGAGTCCTTATTCTCAGCCTTTGTCTGGGCAAAAAAGACCCCCCGAATTGCAATTAATACTCTCTACGAAGACACAGACCAAGGAGGTCTTGCTTTACCAAATCTTAAAGATTACTATTGCGCATATTTCGCACAGTATCTTTCAAGATTTAAACAACCAGTTAATGGTCAGACATTATTTATGATTTTTTTTTTTACCTTATTTGTCAAGAGATTAAAATTCCTTCCTGTTGCAGATTCTCAAATCACCCAAATTTGTGCATTATAAGGTCCTAATTTGGTTTTTTTTTAAACGTGGCGCTATGCTTAAAAGATATCCACTCTCTCTCCTGAATATAACAACTTCACTTTTCTTCATTCTTAGGTTTGAAAGTTGGGTCTGAAACTGTTGCTAACTGGGGTAGAGCAGGGTTTTCAATGTTGTTAAATTTTGTGAAAAATGGATCATGGATTACTCTGAATGAGATGGCAAGTTTAATCCAGGGGAATTTTCTCTTGATGGGATCGTATAAATTGATTTATAAATCCCTGGGACAAATTGATCTAGTACTGATCAGTCAATCCTCTCATCTGACCAATGATCTTTTTGGGTCCTCATGCTCTAAGAACCCCAGTGAATGGAGACGCTGCTTAGCGCAAAGTAGGGAAGGAGAGCTAAGTGCTAAAGCAATTAGGAAATGGCAGAAACACGAAAATTCAGAGTTGACTCCTAATACTCAGAAAACTATAAATACATTTAATTTTAGTGTTTTGAGAGGCGCCAACTGGCGAAGAATGCTTTTCTTTAGTAAATGGCTTTTATATCGTACCCCAGCGGTTATTTCTAAAATGTATCCCAACACTCCATCAATTTGTTTTAGATGTAGACAACAAGGTCTCGCTAACTGGTCTCGTATAATGGTCCACTGTTCTAAAATTAGGAAATTTTGGCACAATATTTTTGCTTTGCTTCAAATTTATTTAAAGACTATTGTTCCTTGCTACGTTAATTTAATATTATATGGTTTTGATTCAGAACTTAAATTGTCTGAATAGCTAGCTAAACTTCTTTATATCGTTATTGCAGTGGCAAGATCATTGTTACTTCAGTATTGGAGGTCAGAAACGGTTCCCACTACAGATGAGTGGTTTCAAAAAATTAAACGAGTCAGGAAAAGTGAATATGTATATGCACAATGGATCGGGGGTTGAGAACATTTTCAAAAATATGGAAATCATATTTCGATTAATGGATACTTGTGTCAGGAGATAAAGACAAGTACGTCTTTTATCTCGATTTGATGTCTGTATTATTATTTTTAGTTCCAATATATTGGTTATGTTAGAGTATTAAAGCCTTATCATTCACTGTGTATTATTTTGTTATGATGTAGAATGTCAAGTACTTCAATAAAAACTAATTAAAAAAAAAAGGAAGAGAGAGAAAAAGCTTGCATCCAGGAAGCAAAGAGAGAAAACAGAGCAGTGTGCCCACCACATGAAGAGTTTATAAAAAAGAGGGTACCTGGCAACCAATTCACAAAACTGCTTATTTTTTTTAGCAGATTTTAGGTGCAAAATATTCAGTTGCTGTACCTTACTTCATCAATTGTAATCATTTAGAAAAACTTTAAAGCGACATTTTGGTTTTCATTGATGCATTCAAAAGATACATTCTTAATTTTTCAAAAGAAAACTTGATCAACCAAAGTCCTTTGTGCTTTGTTTCTTTTAAAGGGCAGACTAACTATGGGTATAAGAAAGTTTGAGTTCTCTCTATGGGTATGCTTACTGCTGGTAAACCCTCCAGTCAAATTTAGTTCCCTCAGAGGTTCAAAGGAAAAATGCCAACGTGTTTCCAATCCCCTTCAGAGTTTGGGGATTATCGCCAGGGCTATACCACGGTGTAATCTGATATTTTTAAGTGGTTTTCACTCTTGGAACACCATCCTTTATGTAATTAAGCTAAAATGGACGGGTAATTGGCAAATGACAGTTTCAAAAGCGTGTATTCAAAACGGATGTCAGGTCTCACAGTGAGACGTCGTTGTTCGTGTAGACTGTGGTTCAGCCCTGTCGATAATCCCCAAACTCTGAAGGAGATTGGAAACGCATCAGCATTTTTCCTCTGACCCTATGAGGGAACTAAATTTGACTTGGACTCTCAAGAGGATTTACCAGCAAGAAGTATACCCACAGAGAGAACTCAAACTTTCTTTTTCCTATAGTTAGTCTGCCCTTTAAAGGAAACAATTTGCTCAATGGCAATTCAATTATTAGAGGGAGGGTGGCAGAAGGAAGAAACACACCTGTACCAGTTTGTAACAATTTCTTTGTATTTCAAACAAGACAGATAATACTGTAAATATATCTGCGACGTACACACAATATAGAAAGGTGCAATGTGTCCCAAGTGATACTGTGAGCGAAACAAAAAAGAAATTGTTACAAACTGGTACATGTGTGTTTCTTCCTTCTGCCACCCTCCCTCTAATAATTGAATTGCCATTGAGCTTTTGTACTGACTAAGTAATATGCCACAGGAACCATTGTTTTCTGGATAAACGCATTACCCTGGTTCCGTTGTGAGTAGGGTTTCCCTTGTTCTCCTTTTCGCTTTAAAGGAAACAAAGCACACAGGACCTTGGTTACAGGCCGGCTGAGTACTAGCAATCACGGCTGGTGTAATTATCTGTAAATGCACATGAGTTGTAATATTATGTATTAATATTTCTTAATGTTTTGTTATATTTTGAACAATTTTGTTCCATATGTTGATCAAGTTTTCTTTTTGAAAAATGAAGAATGTATCTTTTGAATGCATTAATGGAAAACAAAATGTCGCTTTAAAGTTGTTCTAAACGCTGGGTGAATTGGTGGCCAGGTACCCTCGTTTTTATAAACTTTATTACGTCCTACCAGGCCCCCGTAATGAACGTGACCCCTTTGGTTTGTCACCACATGAAGAGAGCATCGTTAGGAAGAGGGTACTCATTGAGGAAGAACCAGCGGTAGAATTAAAATAGAGGCTTGTGGCTGGTATCCGAGACTTACACAATATTCAACGTAGTGGATAGGATGATTGGGAAATAGGAGACCAAGGTAGCCTGGTGCTGACCCAACCAAGACATAGGAAGATGACACCTTTGCACTTGCACGAGGGGCAGCAGCTGCGAAGATGTACACTGCTCCACCCGAACGCAAGGGATAGATAAACTAAACCCAAGGGAGATCGTGTAAGGGGAGATCTTTGCGCATCCATTCTCCTACCTGCTAGCCCATTGGACTGAGGAAAAAGACCAGTACAATAGACCTTTTTTAATTTTATTCATTATTTATTTGAGTTTTATAAAGCGCTGGCTAAACCCGGAGGTATCAGAGCACTTTACATAAGGAAACAGCATGTTACAAGTTAACGATCTTTCACATTAGTTCCAGCATGATTACGTACTCAAGACAGGAGTTACTAGCAAGCAAGAAAATCAAGACCCAACAAAATACCAAGGAGAGTTGGGAGGCCACAGGAAGGAGACAGCAGCGGAGAAACTGATGAGACATATGTCCAAAGTCCAGCTGGGTAGGTGACGGCCCTAGTGGTGTGCCAGAGCCAATCTCCCCTATAGCTGTCAGATCACTCTACTGGGAATTGGCCATGTGATTCGTGCTCAGCCGGCTTAGTGTGAAGATCATGAAGTGACCGAAGGTCATTGAGTCTGGAGACGGACCAGTGTAGAAGATGAGGGTGGCAGGATAAGAAAGGGAATGAGGATAGGCTGCCATGTTATAGTCAGGCAAGTTGAGTCAGATTGATCTCATGGGGCCCAACATGGGGTCAGGCAAGTGGTTCTGCCCCTGGTGTTCCATTCGGCCGGTCCCCAGTCTCAGGTGGGCATCTGCATCTTTCTGTGGTTCTCAAAGCTGCAATGTTTCTCGTGACAGGGCTATGGGCTCAAATGGGCTCAAATGGAGCGCCCTTTGGAGAATAGGGGACGCCTCCTTCCGCTACTGTAGAGGGTCAGGCTAGTGAGAGGGTCCAGAGTTATCCCGAGGCATTGTGTCCATCACAGGCACCATTTCAAAGTCAGGCAGCGCCGATTCCAGTTTGAATCAGACGTCAGTGGAAAATTTACATTGCCTCCCGCTAGAGGATATTTGCAGTGAAATAGGTCACCGGTCAATGGAGCTCCCGCATTGAGCCAGCCATCCAAGAGCGCCTGGAGGTGGAAGGTAACGTCCAGCTACACTTCTTCCAGCATGGTAAATCACCACCCGGGGAGCATGGTGTTTGGCGTCGGGACCTGCGGGGGAGCAGCGAGGTGCAACAGCACTCACTCCTGGGTCGTCCAGTGATGTGTCCTCGAGGCTACCAACCATGCACGCCAGGGGTCCCGGAGACCATCTTAGCACTGTCCTCAGTGTTGGGATGTGCGGGGGAGTAGATGGTGCAGCAGCACTCAGCCCTTGGATCGTCAGGTGATGTGTCCCTCGCAGCCGCCACCTAGGCTTGCCAGTGGTCCCTAAGACCGTCACTGCATGGACATCGCAGCACCGCAGCAGATTGAGGCGGAGGGGCTGCAGAACGTTGAGACGAGGTAAGTTTCAAATAGGTTCGGGTGATCCAGTGCTACAGGGCACCCAATTCAGGGAAGAGAGAAGGGCAAGTGGTGGGGTAAACCAGGGATAAACACCGATACATTAATCCCCAACCTAGAGCTCTTGCAGGAGAGCTCCTAATCAGCGTCCCTTTTGCCTTGGCCGGAGGAGGGATCATTGGAACCAGCGTACATTACTATAGCAGAAGATTGCATCCGACATGGAGAAGGATATCCCAAGTGGAACCTCCCTTACAAGCCGGAATGCCTAAGAAGATGGGAGCTTCATATTAGGGATAAACCAGTTAAGCTACCCAAAGTAAGAATGTACCCGCTACTACAGAAGGGCTTGTCCGTGACCATCGATGTGCCGTGGCTCGAGTGGATAAAAAATGACTAAGGTCAAAGTTACCGCCGTTGCTGGATTGAGCAAGGAAATGGATCTCATGAGAAAACTGTGAGAGTAAATGTAGCGATAGGTGATATCAAAAGTCTGCTAAGCTGTTGTTTATTTTTTTAATATTTTTTTTGTTTTTTTCAATGGATCAATAGCAACACAAATTATAGCATATGCACCAAAGTGCCATTACATAGAATATGCAGTTTTAGGCTAAAGGCATAACAGGTTATGCAGGTCTATGCATAAACAACAGGCAAGACAAACTAGAGAAGAAGCAAGTCTAGGAGTTTAAAGTTAACCGTTGTGATAAGTGCTGCATTGTGTTATCCCACCCACGAATGAAAATAAACTGTTAGCTTGAAGTGAACTCTGGGAGGGATGGCAAGGGGGGATGGGTGTGGTTCTAGTGCTGTGATGGTAGTAGGGAGCGCGGGTTGAGGCACAGGTAAGTGGCAAAGGGATCTCTGGATGTTAACACTAGTGAGAATAATGGGGGCCTGGGCAGGGCAGCACTCATGGGGGGCTGGGGTTAGTCAATTATGCTGGGAAATGTACCTACCTTGGTACCTATAGCGGGTGCTAGAACTGCGGGGTTCGGAATCTTTGTCAGTTGCTTGCAGAAGTGCGTGAGCAAGATAGCCGAATGTGGGGAGATGAGGAATCAAGGCATCCGATGTACCTCCTCATACCGAAGTGCTTCCTCCTCTGCAGCACCCCATTTGCGTGCTGCTCCAGTCCATGCGTTCACTGGGGGACCTGCTGGTGCTCACCAGTGTCGTGTGATTGCTCGCTTGGCTAACAGCAGGGCTAGGACCAGTTTAGAAAAATATCCAATTTTTATATACTTAAGACAAGACCAAAAACGATAAAAAAAATCCACAATATTATACTTCAAAATCTTCACTTATAAAAATATGCTTTAAATAACTTCCTTGATGTTGATAGCTCTGTCCTGGGCTATCACGGCATCGTGAACAACAAATCCAACAGTTTTGGCTGACCGCAGGGTCGCAGGCCAACTACGGTGTCGGGAAGACCCACAAACAGTACCTTTCAGAGATGTAGGGTGATGAGACCCTTGAACTCACTCGCATTGCAAGTCGAGCTCCTTTCTGATGGGATCCGGAGTGCTGATACCAACAGGCGTCGTGTGCTGCGATGTGCTTTGCCCTCAGGTCGCGGTGAGAACAGCGGCTCGGTGGTGGCATCAGATGGCGTCGTCGGTGAGACCATGGTCGCGGTCCGAGATGGAGGTGGTGCTAGCAGGTCACGGTGCAAGCAGTGGCGTTGTCGTTGCTGAAGCGCTGTCGTCGGCTGACGAACTGGAGTCAATGACACTGGCGTCGGTGGCCAAAGCTGCGGTGTGGGATGAGGGCGGTGCGTCGTGTAACTTACGAGCGGTACCCCCGAACCACAGTGCAAGCAGCAGCGTCGATTTCGGCAGGAAGTGGCGGCTTCAGGAAGGCCACAGCGTCGTCGTGTAGTTAGGAGGTGCAGAGTGCTGGCCCACAGGTCACAGTGCGAGCAGCGGCTCGGTGATGGCATCAGCAGCCGTCTTTGGTGAGACCAGGGTCACGTTGTGGCGTGGCTGGCGGTGCCCTCTGCAGTGCCAAAGCATAGGCATTAAGCAAGGCGGTGCGGAGAGCGGTGCCCACAGGTCGCTATGTGAGCAGCGGCTGGGTGATGACATCAGCAGGCATCGTCGGTGAGCCCAGGGTCACTGTGAGGTGTTGCAGCAGTGCTCTCTGAGCTGCCCTCTGAGCTGCCTTCAGGACACAGGTTCGGCAGGATCGTCATAGACGTCCTTGAGTGGCGTTCTTTGGGTTGCAGCACAAAATACACATTCCCCAGAACCTGAAGTCTTTGCTGTTCCTGAGACATCGTGAACAGGGGGCAAGCTCTACCTCAAGCCCTTGGTGAGTCTCACCAATTCGGTTGCAGAAAGTCCAATCCAGGCCTTTCACTGCTCAAGACAGAAACAGCCACTGCAGGTCAGCCCAGCAAAGCACGCAGCAAAGCGGTCATTCCTTTTAGCAGCATCTCCGGCTCTTCTTCTGTGCAGTCTTCTTGATCCAGATGAGTTCTAAAGTTCAGGGGTCTGGGACACAGCATTTGTACACAAAAAATCCTTTGATATGCCAGGCAGAGGGTGTCAGTGTCCGACCAGAACCAGTTGGGCCTTCTCTAGCATGAATTCCTGGCAGGAGGTGGAGACCGCTTTTCCAGAGACAGACCAGGCCCTTTGAGGTGCAAGGAAATCTCCTACCTCTTCCCCCATCGTAACCCAGGTCTATGTAGGCCTTTCCGGACCTATCTAAACTATTGGGAATCACACAGCTTCCCAGCCATCTGTCGTCCAAAAACCAGACAGGCAATCCACATTCCAGCAGTGGCACACGGGATGGCCGAGCAAAATAATACCCACTTTCAAAAAGTGGCCTCTGTAGTCTCAGGATGTAAATGACACCATTGCTAAAGGCTGCGTCTTTAGACGCTGAGTTCAGGTGTACCAAACTTCATTCACTTATACCTTTTTTGGCCTACGTACATGGGTGGCACAATCCGTACTGCAGTCCCACGAGTAGCGGTGGGCTCACAAGCCCCGGCACCCGCAGTGCCCTTTACTGTGGACTGACAAGTAAGTCACACATTCAATCATAACACCATTTACCACAGGAGCACCAGCGCTTTACCACTGATCATCAGTGCAAAAAGCACGCAGAAACGTTATACCAGCAAAAACAGAGGCAAAATCGGGAGGGCAGAAAGCAAAAACTCAGGGGAAACACACCAAAAGATGCCAAGTCTAACAACAAGTGACGCATTAGGTGTGTGGCATCGTGGGCAAGCAAAGTGCGACTCTGGGAAGTGGCGATGGAGCTGCGCTGGCGTTAGATATGCCCGATGTGGGAGGAAGAACTGTATGGTTTTTTTAAAAGTCTTTTTATTAATTACCAATGAAGCGACATTCATAATTACAATCAAATAGGATAGATCCAATTTCACATAGTTATACATACCAGGATTGGGGTAACCAAAAGGTTCTCATATTTGGGAATCCTCTTTGCTCATAATGATACTTGGGCACAAACTCTAACAGCGAAAGAATAGGTACTCTTAAGAACAACATCTGCCCTTACTAACTTTGCTAGGAAATTAGGAAAAAGACCACCTGAGGAGCTCATTAAAATTTACAAGGCAAAGTGTGTTTCATCAGTAGTGTATGGTGCAGGGGTTTGAGGGTTTACCAATCTGCTGCTTGTCCAACGCATGGAAAACTCTTTCTTAAGATACATTTTATCTGTTCCAAATAGTACTTCATCATGTATATGTCATGCGGAGCTGGGACTTCCCTTCATCTCTGATTTAATCAAGCTCGAGCCTGTGTTTTTATGGCACAGGCTCTGGACCAAAGAAGAGGCAAAATTAAAAAGAGATATTTTATCCGATACTTTGAAACTGGAAGGGGCTCCAAAGATCCCATGGCTAAGATACGTCTGCAACTTGTTAAAAGATCTTGGCTGCTTAGACTGTTTTATTAACCCTAGAACTATGCAGACAATAACAAGAAAAAAAATTAGGAAAACAGGGCCTTTTGTTGTTGGACACCATTAGAATGTCTTCCGAGATACTGAAACCCACAGTTCGGTACAAAAGGGGGTGGTGATGGACGGAGCATCTGAATCAATCAAACACTCACACCCAGTCAAAAGATCTGGGTTTAATCCATCACCGTTCTTTAGCCCACTCTGCCACCCCAGTTCAGACATGGCTATATGCAAATCAGTCTGACCCTGTACCTCATGGGAACAGTCCGGCCCGAACTGCCAAGCCATGTCTTCCCTGGACCGGAAACAAGCTTCCGAGGACCGGTTTCTGGCATTCCAGCCGTGTTCAGCCCAGCTTGCTTGAATCCAGTGGCAAAGTGAGCACGGGACTCATGTCTGAGCATACCCTGCCACACTTATGGCGGCCAAAAGCGGTACAAAAGGGGGTGGTGATGGACGGAGCATCTGAATCAATCAAACACTCACACCCAGTCAAAAGATCTGGGTTTAATCCATCACCGTTCTTTAGCCCACTCTGCCACCCCAGTTCAGACATAGCTATATGCAAATCAGTCTGACCTTGAGCCTCATGGGAACAGTCCTGCCCGAACTGCCAAGCCATGTCTTCCCTGGACCGGAAACAAGCTTCCGAGGACCGGTTTCTGGCATTCCAGCCGTCTTCAGCCCAGCTTGCTTGAATCCAGTGGCAAAGTGAGCAAGGGACTCACGTCTGAGCATACCCTGCCACACTTATGGCGTCCAAAAGCGGTACAAAAGGGGGTAGTGATGGACGGAGCATCTGCATCAATCAAACACTCACACCCAGTCAAAAGATCTGGGTTTAATCCATCACCGTTCTTTAGCCCACTCTGCCACCCCAGTTCAGACATGGCTATATGCAAATCTGTCTGACCCTGTGCCTCATGGGAACAGTCCGGCCCGAACTGCCAAGCCATGTCTTCCCTGGACCGGAAACAAGCTTCCGAGGACCGGTTTCTGGCATTCCAGCCGTCTTCAGCGCAGCTTGCTTGAATCCAGTGGCAAAGTGAGCAAGGGACTCACGTCTGAGCCTACCCTGCCACACTTATGGCAGCCAAAAGCGGTACAAAAGGGGGTGGTGATGGACGGAGCATCTGAATCAATCAAACACTCACACCCAGTCAAAAGATCTGGGTTTAATCCATCACCGTTCTTTAGCCCACTCTGCCACCCCAGTTCAGACATGGATATATGCAAATCAGTCTGACCCTGTGCCTCATGGGAACAGTCCGGCCCGAACTGCCAAGCCATGTCTTCCCTGGACCGGAAACAAGCTTCCGAGGACCAGTTTCTGGCATTCCAGCCGTCTTCAGCACGGCTTGCTTGAATCCAGTGGCAAAGTGAGCAAGGGACGCACGTCTGAGCATACCGTGCCACACTTCTGCATAACCAGCTGATTTTAACTACTTTTAACCTTCAACCCTATTTAACTTTTGTACCAGGAGTTTACGATAGGTTTTTAATAACTAGATTTAGGTTGGGGGTATTTCATAGACTAGTCACTCTACCTACAATGAACGACTGGTCTCAAAACCTTCAAATCTGCCCCTGTGATAATGACTCCAACCAATCTACGATTCATGTGGTTTTCTTTTGTAGATTCTATATCCATGCAAGGAAAATATATTCAGTACCAGTTTTAAAATTGTTTGGGTTCGTCAATGTTGACCTGCTCTTCTTGCGCTACAACATCTGGATAATGAGCACAGTATTTTTAGGATTGTAATTTTTCTGAAGGAAGTTCCGAGTCAAAGGAAAAGTATGCTTATTTAATCGATTCTAATCGGACAAAGGTGTCAATTTAATTCTGTTTTAACTTTGAAATGTATTATGGATTATGTGTATATTTGTAGGATATTTTTTACTTTTGAGCTGTCTTATATGGTTTTATGCTTTTATGTGCTTTTATGATTGTCTGATATAGCAATCGAATAAAGCTCTCTTTGACTTGACTTGACATGCCAAGTGCAAGTGAACCACACAGGTCTTTGAATGCTATAACAAATTTACTACGGCGTATCTGATTCAGCAAGAGAGGGAACAACTGTCGGGGTACAGAGATTACCACGATATTCGGTCCATTTGCTCCAGATAGAGGATAATTTTTTAGGCCATCCTCTCGCTACATATGCTGTGTTTTCCCTTATCATACACCAATCCATGTCATCCTTCCAAGACTCTACTTTGGGTGGCACATTTGCACCCCACAGCCTAGTGAGATCCCTCTTGGCTACCATCAAACCCAGCGTGGCCCATATTTTGTCTCTACTATTCAAATTAGTGGGTTCCTAGACATTCAATAGACATTGTTTGGCCTCCACTCCCATATCCTATCCTGGGACTTCACCAAGACAGTCGTGTATACCCTTCCAGTAATTCTGAATGTGCACACATTCCCAGAGACTATCGATGAATGTACCTACCTGGCCACACTGCCTTCGACACTGTAAATCAGTTGCCCTACCCATACTGACAATGCTTAACCCCCGTAATATATATTCTGTGGCGAATTTAGAGTTGGACCATTCTCAGTCAGGAAGAGATTGCAACCTCTCTTGGGGAAGCTCCTGCTTCCTGCCATTCCTCATTGTCCAGATACAGTCCATCCCCTTTCCAGTGCTCTCGGATCCATCCCAAGGGGTCAGGAGCATTATTAATCCGTTTCTTGTAAGTCAGGGACACAGCTTCTGTCTACATATATCTGTCAAGCAACCTATCCTCCAGCGGTGAAGACTCTGCCAGAGATACTCCCCTCGGTAACTGTGATGTTAGTTCATGTCTCACTTCTATGTACCTTAAGTGTTCTGTATCCACCATTTCATATTCTTGTTGCAGGGTGGCAAATGATATCATATCTCCCTTCTTCCAAAGGTCTCCTATCTTTGTGATCCCAATCATATCCCACTTGTCAAATACCTTTGTGTTCTTCAGGGTGTCCAACTGCTCCGAGTCCCATAGGGGGAAGCCTAGCTGAGCTTCCGTTCCCAGCCTAGACTACTGTTGACCTGGACCGAGTGTCCAGTTGGTCCCTTTAAGGGAAATTTTTGGGGTTTAGAGTAGAGGGCCATGTTATAGTTGCTGCCGGGATGGAGCCAATTGTTCATCCTGTAGCCTGGATCATCCTAGAGACGGTACGTGCACTGATTAATGGCCGCCAGGTGGGCCGCCCAATAGTATTTTTTGATGCCGGGGAGTCCAAACCCGCCGTCATACAAACTTAGCACCAGCTTTGGGAAGGCTAAACGTGGACGACCATCCCAGAGCAATCTCTCTGAAGACTCTACACCGCTTTGAAATACTTTGCAGGGACTGCGTCCGGGAGGTTCTGAAGCGCATAAAGAAAGCACGTAGGGACATCATTTTAAACAACGCCGCCCTTCCCAGTAACTAAAGCAGAAGCGTTTTCTAATTGGCAACATCTCTACCCAATCTCTGCAGTGGGAGGAGCAGGTTACCTTCTTATCTCTTTGCGGAGTCTTTTGCGATAAATATTCCTAAATACTGGAATCCTTCTGCCTCTACCTGCATAGGGCATCCCCTGGGCAAGGGGGGCCCCCATGTAGGACATACATCAGGGTTTTTCTCCAGTTGATTGTATATCTGGAATACTTCCCAAAAGTACTCTGTGGAGGGAAGCCTTGGGAGATGCAAGGTACAGCAGAATATCATCTGCAGAGAGAGATGCGGTCCTCCCACGTTTCGGCCCACTTCAATCCCCGAATTACGGGGTCTCTGTGAATCCACGCGGCCGAAAGTTCTAGAGTCGGGGTGAATAGCAAGGGAAACCATGGACAACCCTGCCTAGTCCCGGGCCCCAGTGTGAATACATCCAATTTTTTATTGTTAACAACCATCTGTGCAAAGGATTTCGTCAGCGGTTCCCAAACTTTTTTGACCCGTGGCTCCCTTGGCCTATTGGCTGTTGCCCACGGCCCCCCATTATGTTACTTTCTTTCAGCTGGTGGGGGATGTAAGCCCTGACTCTAGAGTACTTTCATTTTTTTCCGCTGAAAATAACTGGCGTGAAGCCAATGATCATACAGCCTCCCTCCTGCAGCCCCCACAGTGCCAGCCGTGTGCACATTCACGGTGCAGGCCCTTCCCTCCAGCCTTTGCTGGACACTGTGTGCCAGTGGTGCTCCTACAGCATCTCAGAGACAAGGTATTTACCTTTGGCCTCCTCTCGGTATGTCCACAGGGCCCACACCATGTGCACGTGGAGCAGTGGTCATCCTGGGCCTGCACCCGCTTCTCATCCCAGTGTGGAGGGATTCACCTTGCGTCTGCTGCTGCATCTCCCCTCAAGCACCGCCAGTGTCCAGGGAAGGAGGTGATCACCTTGGCATTGCTGCCCCATGTGCATTCTATCGCCCTCACAGTGCCGTTAGCACTCATTCAATGCCACAGCAGGAGTAGGAGGATAACCTGGTGCCCGCTGTCCATCTCCACTAGGCCCCTCAGTGTGCCAGCACTGTGCCTCGGAGTGGAAGTTTCTGGCTAATCAGCCGTCATCAGCCTTTACATGATCCCCTTTAGTATTGTTTTGTTCGCCATAAGTTGGCAGGAAATGCCCAGACGTGGGTCCCTTGCTCACTCAGCACTGGATTCAAGATAGCCTGGCTGATGAGGGTTATGAACCCGAAACCAGTCCCAGGAGGCTTATTTCCGTTCCAGGGAAGACATGGCTTGGCAGTTCGGGCTGGACTGTTCCCAAGAGGCACAGGGTCAGACTGATTTGAATATGGCCATGTCTGAACTGGGGTGGCAGCGTGGGCTAAAGAACGGTGATGGTTTAAACCCAGATCAGTAAGGGGGGTGAGTGTTTGATTTGCTCAAACGCTCCGTCCATCATCCCCTTTAGTATCGCTTCAGGATTGTCAAGGCCTGCCATAGGAGTGACTTATAGGTTTATATGTGTCTGTGGTAAAAGGTAGATATAGATATACTATATCTCAGTGTGGGGTGCTTACATCGCCTTACCCAGGATGCAGTAGCAATCCTGTGGTGCCATTTTGGAAGGCTTCCCAGGGGTTGCATAATACATGCTTCAGCCCCTGGTAGGCCTCTGCGGTACCTATGCCCTCGGTACCTAGTCTACCATATACTAGGGACTCACAAGGGTACCCCAGTAACCAATCTGGGGTGTACCTAAAGTACATGGTATCAATTTAGAGAGAGAACAGCTGGGCTGTGGGTCTGATTAGCAGGGCCACAGCCAGACTAAATTCGAAAAACGAGTGAAACTCAGCAAATAGTGGGGGCGACCATAGGAAGCAGATCCTACTCTCCTACAAGGGGTGTGCCACAAGAATGAATTGGTTTCATTGCATTGTGCCTCGTGTTTAAGCCACGCACAAATATTTTTATGTGACAAAGCAAAAGAGTTCGGGATAGACCCCTGCCTTGGAAAATCCCCCTTCGCCCCTAACTGGGCCAAGACCCTTAAAGATTCACATTTCAGAGACGTTTACTTTGCACTTTATCACGAAGTGTCTGGAAAAACTGAGGCTGGGGGATGTGTTCAGATGTTTCTCCACCTCGCCTTTCCTTTGGATGAATGTTTTATTCCTCAGCTCCTCCCTGACGGTGTTGAAGCTTCACGAAACCAAGCCCTGGCAAAGCAGATACAAGAAGAAACCCTTCATCTAGCTGAAACCAGTCCCAGGTGGACCCTCTAACTTGCATCCAACCCTTCGCATTTCATGCTTCGAGTCCGTCAGAGAGAGCTCAGCACAGACCCCTCATGAAAGATGCCTCCTGTCCAGGGCAGCATTGTGGACCCTGGGGCAGATTTACAAGCTCCTTGCGCCTCTTTCGCGTCACTTTTACCATGTTAAAAGTGACGCAAAAGCAGCGCAAGGGGTTTGTGTCTCTGGCACGTGCACCCAATACAGGCGCTTTGCTTTGATTGGTTCTCATTACTGAAACAATGAGAGGACAACATGAGTGCATATTTTTATATTTTGGGAGGCAGATTTACAAGCCCCTTGCACCTCTTTTACGCCGCTGTTGCATCACTTTTGTGACACAGCGGCGGAGCAAAGCCAGCGTCATGCTGCGTGGTATTTACAACCTGACGCATCTGGGAGATGCATCGCGTTGTAAAGCCCTCCGCCTCATGTACACGTTTTGGAGCAGGGGGGGGAGGGTCGTTCCGGCGAAGGAACGCCTCCTAAAAGTGGCTGAGTAAAATCTACAAGATTTAACCCAGTCACTTTTAGGGCCATGCTGCGTCAAAACCCTGCGCCTGCTTGAAGCAGGTGTAAGGATTGACGCAGCATGTTAGGGATAGGGCACCCCTGAGCCTTGCTGGAGCTGCGTCGCGCTTGAGACGCAGCTCCAGCAATGCGCCGCCTTTTCGTCGGGGATGCGTCACGCATCTGCCCATCCGAGCGCCCCGGTGCGCCGTATTGTAAATGCGGCGCATCAGTGGTGGCGCACGGGTGGGCAGATGCGTCGCAACTCTTCTGGCGCATCCCTGCTGATTGGCAGAGGTGCGCCAGAAGTCGTAAATCTGCCCCTATATATTTCATATTTCATTCCTTCGTCCCAGAGGCCGAAAGGAAGGTGTCTGTGTTTATTGAAGATCGTTGAGGGATATTCTCTTTGGTGAAGAGTGACATGAAATAAGAGGCCATGTTTGTATCAAATGAATGACTGAATAGACTAAAGTTTACAGACTCTTGGATTCTGCTTGTACCTGGTGAAGAATCCCCCCCCCGCCCCCCCACACTCGGAAGAATCCCCCCCCCCCCGCCCCCCCACACTCGTGATGCACGTGTCCCTGTGCGTGCGGTACGTGGAATCCCCTCAACAATATCTAAAACCTATAGAAATACAAAGCATCAGCGCGCGCTCTCCTTGTCTCCATGGGAAATGTATATTTTTGTATTTCCTGGTGGAGATGGTTCTCGAGCGGAGCTTGTTTCTTTCAAATCTAAAGTTTATTGATTCGTTTTCGCCGCTTGAAGCTGTTTATCTTCGACCCCCGGAGCTGCGTCTTTTCCACGGAACAGCAGATAAATAAAGGCCTCTTTTACTCGTGTCCAATGGACGCAGTCTGAGGTTGTTTCCTGAGGGAGGCGGGTGTCTGTCTGTCCTGGAGGCGGGTGTTTGTGTGTCTGTCTATGAGGAGGAGAAATGCTTTACTTATTTCGAATACAATCCACAGGCTTCAGTGATGTGCATTGAGCCCTCACACACCTGCGCCCGGTGCGCTGCACCTGCTGCACAGACACGCCCCGCATCGACTGCGCGCCCCTCACACCAGCTGCCCCTGAACCCTGGAAGGGTCTTTCTGTTTCTTTTTGCCTTTTTTGCCTTTGTGCCTGGACAAGAAATAATAACAGCTCCTTGGATGGATCGGTTGCCAAGGAACAGCCCGAGGCAGGAGGGAGCAGAGGATGAAAGGAGGAGAGGCCTGTGCAGGGGTACAGGAGGGGCGCAGGGCATTAAAGCCCCTGTTTCCCATCAGCCCCCTCGGCGCAGGGACTCAGGGTGCGAGCAGACCCTGCCCCCAGACCCCCCTGGAAGTGTCCAGACTTTCATCATATTTGGGATAAAGGTGAGACCCCCCCCTCTCTGCCTCCATCAAGGATGGGTCCTGGTTCTACAGCGGCGCCTTGGGGGGGCCCAGGGGCTTGGCACAGCCTCCCCTCCCTCTATGGAAGGCGTCCGTGCGCTGGAGCCACCGCCGGGGCCTCAAGGCGCTATAAACATGAGGGTCTGCGGTGCTAAAGAGGGGCGCGGCATAGCAGGGCCCCCCTGACCCGACATCCTCCGTGTCTGAGGGGCCCAGACAAGACCCTCTCGGCTAAGGGGCCCCAGCTTTAGAAGCACTGATCCTGGGGCAGCGCCTGGAGGCAGCGCTCGGAGGCTTCTGAGGGGTGTAGAGGAGGCGAGTCCTATCCTGGAGAAATAAGCATCTGGACTGTAAAGAAGAGTACAGTGCTGGATACAACTCGTAAGTGTAGATTATCTCTCTGGCGGGAGCGCGCGTGTCATCAGGGCAGGCACTCAACATGGGGTCATGTTGTAACTTTGAACCTGGTAAGGGTGAGTGATGTGTGGTGGGCTCGGAGTCTGCAGAGACCTCTTTCTTGGTGTCGTGAGTAGCTTTGAACCTGGTAAGGATGAGTGATGTGTGGTGGGCTCGGAGTCTGCAGAGACCTCTTTCTTGATGTCTGTGGTAAGTGACGCACGAGTAACGACCATCATTCTCTCACTGAGAAGAGGTGTGGCGCAGCGGCCAGGGAGCCTGACTCTGGACCACGGGTTCACAGTTCGATCCCGGCGGCAGGTTAGCCCAGCACCATGTGACTCTGGGCAATAGCTCGCTTCATCTTTCCGACAGCTCCCAGCGCCTGGACACCTCTCCGGAGGCAGCTGTGCGCGTTACCAATGCTGGTATTTCATTTCACTGGTGCTCCGCGCTCCCGCTGCTTCAACCCATGACACTGACCTCAGGTTAGCGCACTAGCCAAGCGCCTCCTAGTTAGGTTTAGTTAAGGAAACCCTGACAGTTGAATTTAAAGGAGGAAGTCTTAGCGAAAGAAAATAATAAAGTGACAAATTGCGCTTCGGATTTATTGTGGGGGTCATTGTTCAAAGCCCCCCCCCCTCCCAGTGAACATTGATTTCTTTCAGTAATTCTTGTTTGATATCTTTTCGAAAACGTGCCCCCAAAATATTCGCAAAATGAACTGTTTCTTAGAAAGAGCAGTTTTTCACTTAAGCACAATTTCCCTTTAGGGAGCTTTGAATGTGTGAACTTGACGGTGTCTCCCCCAGAGGGGTTTGGGATTATGGAGAGTCCTGCGGCAGGAGAAGAGCTCCTGCGAGACTGAAGACTGCAAAGAGCGCGTCTGTTGGAAAAAGTACAAAGTGCCACGCCATTCTCTTGTTTTTAGGGGAAGACTCACAATTAATTCCTCATTTTATGCGTGCGTTTTTTAAAGCTACATTTTGTGAAGCTATATTTTTATGAACAGTGATTGGCTGTTGTAGTTGTTGCCTCAACATGAACCTTGTCGATAATGCGTCCTCTCTGCTGGTATTGGAGCAGCGGACACCAACATTCCTTTCAGTTGTAACTTTGGTTTCCTTCCTGTGTCCTGGTGAGGCAGACACAGGTGTGTTTGTTTTGGTCGTTGATAATACGTCTCGCCTTTTGAGTTTGTTTATTTTGTTTTGATTCTCATTGTGAATGGGTGTTCATGTGATACATCTCTGAATACTACTTGCGAGGCAGAGACTTTGCCTCCAGCTGGTACACCAGCCCACTGAATGTTACTGAATCTACGGCTACATACATGTATCCGGGCTACATACATGTTTGTGGCTTAAAAAATGAAATAAGATCCCTGCTGACGGTGAGCAGATGCACTTTCCTGGGCCTGGTACGTTTTGCAGGGATTCTGCTGAGTCGAGGAACTATGCTTGGGACCATCGAACCTTAGTAGACAGGGACCGAGTCCTCGTAGCACCTTAGCACCCATGAGCGCTGGACCGACTCGCTAACATGTCTCACTTGCCCTCCTACTCACAGAGGAGCAAGGGATTAGACACCCCGGAACACAACACTCCCGACTCTCAGCAATCGTCGTGACAGGACACACCCTTTCGCTCTCACACAAGTACTTGTCCACAGTAAATTCTGACAGAGACACAAGACAAGTTTACAATGTTTATTTTAACTATCATGCTCTAGTACGCAGTACATGTGCCAAACTAAGCAAGGAGAAGCCTAACACAAATAGAGTCAGTCTAGCAAGTAATTCATAAATCATAAAAAGAGCTGCAATGATATCCGACAGGGTAAAATAACCCCCACCCTCCCACGGAAGCAAAATGATTACGCATCAGAAGATCTCTGGGTGTTTGCAGCAGACCCCGTACCTTAGCATGCACGGAAGAAAGTTCTACATCACAGTTGTAGTCGCTGTGAGAAGCTGGCCTGATATATAATGTGAGCACTCTGTATCAGTCCAAACTACCCTTATTGATGATTGGTTGTAAGTCAACCTTATAGACCAGCTATCCTAGTAGCATGGATACGAGCAGTCTTCGGGCTAAACTCTAGAGGGCGTGTTAAGCCAGCTGTTATACCATCACATGTACCCCTTGAACACCAAGTGAAAGGACACTACACATGTGTTATGAAAATAAACAGTGTATTTATTTAGGTCACAATAGTCCTGTACTCTTTATGAGGACAGGGTACTAAGCACACAACAAAACTCTTACGAAAATACTTTAAGTTGCACAATTTACACAAATGCCCGAGGTGCACGAAAAACCATATACTCTGAAAGTGGAATGCGAAATTACTTCTCGGACCCCAAAGCACTCACCAGAGGATCCCTTGGCGGTCGTGCTGGATAGAAGTCGTGCAGTTCTGATGATGGCCGGTCCCTCGAGGTCTCGTCGCACCTACGGTTCTCAGCTTAGCTGTAGAGGTAGGTAGAGGTCAGAGGTGCCAGGGAAGCTGGGTCTCGTTGTGCTGGTCGGTCGGATTCCTGAGGAAGGACGTGCAGCAAACCGCAGAGTTCTTAGATGGTGCCTGCGGATGCAGGGTGACTACTCCTTAGCCACAAGGGAGAAATCTTGAGAAGAGTCTTGAGTTCCTTTCGTAGAAAGTAGTTTCTTGATTCAAAGATGATCTAATTTGGAAGGGTCCCCGCTCCTGCCTTTATCCTAAAGAAAGGGGTGGGTACGCGACTAGGTCCTGCCCTAGGGGTGGGATCAGGAAGGGGGGTGGTTACACCCCTCTCCCATGCCGGACTTTCCCCAGGCCAGGGGCTGGTGTGCCTCTGGAACTGGTTCTAGCCGGCCTATACGTAGTGAGCACCGGGGTGCCACTCTGCAGTCACCTTCCTGTAAAGCCCTGCCTACCCAGGATACACAAAACCCTGTCTGGGATGGTGCTAGCACCGCCCCTGACAGGAAACCCTTTATCCAAGCTCCCCTCGCTGGAAGGACTCCCAGCAGCAGGAGGTCAGACTCGTGTCTGTGGTGGCAGCATCCATTTTGTGGAGCTGAGGCTTCAATTAACTTTAACCGGGGTTCACAGTTACATACATGTCGTGTCCCTCTAGAAGGGTGGAATGCTAACCCCGTCACCAGAATTGGCGAGGGGTTAGTATTCCAATTCGTATGACACCTTACTCGACATGTTTTGATAAAGCAATACCAGAGATAGCATATAACCGCAAGGATTATAATGCACTTAAGAGTATATGGTATGCGTTATCATGGAACAGCTATTAGGACTTGGTTCCGCAAGCTGCAAACGGGCTCAGCTCATGCCAGAGCACCATTTCACACGATTCCACGCACTCTGCCTTCAGGATTGTCAAGGCCTGCCATAGGAGTGACTGATAGGAATCTGTGTGTCCATTTTTAGGGTTAGATATAGGTATACTATATCTAAAGCAAAGGGTGATTACACCACCTTGCCCCAGCTGTCATGCAGCCAGTTGTGTCAGATTTAGATGGCCATCCAGGGGTGGCATAATACATGCTTCAGCCCCTGGTAGGCCCTGGGTACACCTATGCCCTGAGTTACAGGGTCTGATAAGGTGGCCCAGTCCCAATTGGAAATGTACCTAAGGTACATGGAATCCATTTTTGAGAGAGAGCAGTGGTCCTGGGGTCCTGAATAGCAGGGCCCCAGGTCAACTAAGTCAGAAAACCAGCAAAACACCAGGAAAAAAGTTGGGGGTAACCATAGTCAGGTATCTACCTTCGTACACAACCCCCCCCCCCCCCCAAACGAAAGGAGATAAGGCTATCCTTGACCAGGTAAGCCTATATTGCCTGAGTGGCCATATGAGGTGGTACATGCACTGGCATGGTTACCCCCTGTATCATGGTCCACTAAGCAATCCCTCACCCTAAGGGTCTCTGAGGGTCTCCACCATAGGGAATCACTACCTGTGGTGTGCTTTGGCAAAGTAAGAGGCTGGTGTGGGAATGGAGTACTGAAGTGAGACTCCACTACTGTTGGGCTCAACTTCCTCCAATCACCATCCACCATATGTGCCTTTCTTTCCAGTACTGAGTTGCTATGAGCTCTCAGGGTCAACCTCTGGCTACCTAAAGCTGGAGGCTGAGTCCCTCTGATTGGCTTACTGGAGGGACAGGTCAGGTTTGGGGTTTTTAGGCCCCAGGTTTGGCTGTGCCCAGCAGTGTCCAGCTGTGGGAGTTCCCTAACTAAGTTTAAGGGGGATCCCTCAGGAGTCTGTTTTATTTTCACTTGGCTAGGACTACTAGCTTCAGTGATCCTAATCTGTTGATTGGGGAGTTCTTTTGGACAGGGGGCCCTTTGGGGTCCACCACTGGCCTCCCTGACCTCTACAGCCCTGGGCTGACTGAGGCAGGTAGAGAGGGGCAGGTTACCTGCTCCAGACTGGGTCCCACCTTGGAAGGGTCCACTGACATCAGGGGCTCTGCCAGGCTAGGCCTGACTACCTCTGGGGCAGTTCCTTCACAAGGGGTCAGATTAGTTCCCTGAGGAGGCTGATCCTTTCCTAGAGTCTGGTGGGAGGGAGATTTCTCTTCCTCCTCAATACTCTCTGTCTTAGTGGAGTGATCCATTGTTTCAGGCTTCACAACCTCACTATCTGTTTGAGTAGAGGCTGAGACCATTACAGCCTTGCCAACCTTTTCAGGAGGGCACTCAGTTTGTGTTTGGGCTGTGACTGTCACAGCCCTCCTATCCTGTTCTGGAAAGTCTGTCTGAGCCTGGGCAGTGGCTACCACTGCCCTTCCAACCTTTTCAGGGAGGAATGGTGCTTGGACTGGTGCTGTAGCTATTACTGCCCCACTAACCTTTCTGGGTAGGCCTATCATTCTGGAGTGAGTTTCTTGCTCCACCTCAGCCCATGCTGAGATTTCCAGGTCATTCCCCAGTAAGCAATCTACAGGTAGGTTGTCTGTCACTGCCACTCTCATGGGCCCTGTGACATTACTCCAGCTGAGCTCAACTACTGCCATGGGATGCCTTCTTTTCACTCCATGAATGTCTGTCACCTGATAAGTGAAACCAGGGGTCAGTTGAGCAGAGGGGACCAGATGGTCAATCACCATGGTGATGCTGGCCCCTGTGTCTCTGTATGCCTCAACTTTCTGACCATTGATAAGGGGCTCTTGTCCATACTTTCCCAAAATGTGGGAACCAGTAGTGAAGTTGGCAAACCCCATGCCAGTCTCACAGACAAGAGTGTTGTTAGGGGACCTGGCTAGGCCATAGTCCACCTGGTCTCCCAAAGTAATGCCCACTACATTCTTGGGGGGCACTCCCACCACCTGGGGGATTACCACTAGTGGTAACAGGAGGTCTGGGAGTATTACCTGGGGGTTTGGTCTCCTTATTGTTGTTGGCCTTGGGACAACTGTTGTCACTTTTGTAATGGCCTACCTGTTTGCAGGTATGACAATAAGGTTTCTTTGGGGTTTTGGGAGAAGTTGGGGACCCACCCTTTTCAGAGGAATTTTGGGGCCCTGTGGTTTGATCAGAAGATTTATTCCCACCCTTCTCTTGAGGCTTGGTTGATTCCTTCTTTTGGTCACCACCCTGGTTCTTAGGCCTGACCCTGGTTCTGACCCATTTGTCTGCCCTCTTACTCATTCTTGTGGAGAGGTCAGAACAGAGTCTACCAGGTGTTGGTGTAATAACTGGTTCTGACAATTACTTAAGATTTGCTCTCTCATAATTAGATTGTACAATCCTTTAAAATCAGTAACCTTACTTCCCAGTAGCCAGCCTTCAAAAGCCTTAGTGGCACAATCAACAAAGTCAGTCCAATCCTGAGACTGAGTTTTCTGGGTGTCTCTGAACATCAACCTGTACTGTTCAGTGATTAAACCAAACACATCAACCAGTGTGTTTTTCAGGACTTGGTAATTGTTAGCATCCTCAGCTCTAGTAGTGAGGAGCTTTACTCTACCTCTCTACCTTTGCCTTCAAAGGAGAGCCACAAGATAGCTGCCCACTGACTCTGGGGGACACAATGTACAGTGCAGGCCCTCTCCAAAGCAGTCATCCATTTGTGGATATCATCCCCTTGTTTAAAGGGGGGCACTATCTTACTCAGGTGTCTAGTGTCTAAACTCCTGTCTTTTTCTCTTGGGAGAATGCTGCCACCAGTGGGATTTGTCCCACTCAATTCTTGCTCTCTAGCAAAGGCAAGTCTCTCTTTGGCCAGGGCCAGTTCTTCCCTTTCAATCCTCAGATTGACTTCCCTTACTTTGGCTTCATACACTCTCCTCTGAGGGGATGTCATCCCTCTTTGAGAAGAGGCCTGAGAGCCATTGGTTCGAATGGATCTGTTAGAGCCTCTGGATAGAGACCTAACTCGTCCATTCCCAATGTTAAGCTGACCTGAGAGGGGCCCCAGGGGTCTCCTAGTACCATTCTCATGCCTGCTTAAGTTGTCCCTGGTTAGCTGGCTAACTACTTCTGGACCTTTGTCTGCCTCGTCCCCAGATGGCTCTAGATCCTCATCCTCCTCTTCACCTTCTGCAGAGAGATGGATAAGGTCTGGGTCACCTGCGGTTCCCTCTAGGGGAGGCATGCTCCCATCTGGATGAGAAGGTTCTGTGTTACCAGCCCTCCTAGCATCATAAGTCTCTAAGAGACCAATCAGAAATGGGATTGTGGGGTTAGACCCCTGTTTTAGTTTCCTGGAGGTACACACTTGTCTCATCTCCTGGAAACTAAGAGCAGCATATCTGGAAGCGACCTGTGGAGGGTCTACTGACACAAGGGGAGACTCAGAGTTTCCTCCTTTGTCTGACATGCTGATTCTAGTGTGGTGTAAGTGATGTACCTACCTACACTATATGTTTGCCTACTGATCCCTTGCTAAGAGTTGTAGCCAAGGTGTGCTAAGCCTTGAGGAGCTACAACAGCTGGTTCAGTAGAACTAAGAGTATTCTAAGCTAAGTTATATGTACCTGAAGTACTTATGTTATCTTTCACAAGATATTCTTAGGATACGTGTGGTAAAACAACAGCAAGCTCAAATCCCAACCGCTGCTCACCAATGTGAGAAGTTGGCCTGATATATAATGTTCACTATTCTAGTGAGCACTCTGTATCAGTCCAAACAACCCTTATTGATGATTGGTTGTAAGTCAACCTTATAGACCAGCTATCCTAGTAGCGTGGATACGAGCAGTCTTCGGGCTAAACTCTAGAGGGCGTGTTAAGCCAGCTCTTATACCATCACATATACCCCTTGAACACCAAGTGAAAGGACACCACACATGTGTTATGAAAATAAACAGTGTATTTATTTAGGTCACAATAGTCCTGTACTCTTTATGAGGACAGGGTACTAAGCACACAACAAAACTCTTACGAAAATACTTTAAGTTGCACAATTTACACAAATGCCCGAGGGGCACGAAAAACCATATACTCTGAAAGTGGAATGCGAAATTACTAGCAGGTAAGTACTGTACTAATAGGCTTTGGAATCGCTAGGACTACGTTACTGAACCTTCAGATTACTAGTAGGAGGCCTAGGGGACTCGGGTGCAGAGTGTTCACTCTCACGCGGGATGCGGGACAAAGTCTATGGGAGCTAGTAAAAGCAAAAGTTAGTGTTCTCGGGCGAACCCGACCTGGTAGGGGGAAAACGAAAGTGGATCCTGACCCTTGGATAGTGAGGCTATGCTGGGGCACCGAAATGCCGAAGTTACCTAGCCCAGGGGCTGCAGCTGCATAGGTCTCAAAAGACGTCGGGAATCCTCGTTGACGAACCAGGAGCCTGAAGAAAGAAGTTGCTGGCCGGCGACCAGTGAAGATAGTTCGAGTGATCCAAGCCTGGATCGAAGATGGATGACACCTGAAAGCAGAGGGGACCAAGTTCGTGACTACTAGCCAGTAGTCAGGTGGCACCAGGAGGGCACCGGATGGTAGTCACCTCGACTAGGTGAGTGGGCGACGCTGGGCTCTGCAGTCTCACGGACCAGGAGGCGTTGTCCGCGACCAGGATGGAGGTGCGAGCTGTCCCACGATGGATGATGCTGTCGGCGTTGCTGGACCCAGGATTGGGCAACAAAGCCTTGGCAAATTCAAGCCCACGCGGTGGACTCAAAATGGCGTCTGGAGTGGACCAGGAGGGTCCGGGGTGCTCCTCTTTTGGAAGGGAGCAAGGGCCAGTCTGGAGCAACCAGACCAGTGAGCTCCAAAAAGCAGAAGGGCCCCACGCAGATCGTGGAGATGCTGGGAGGCTGGACTTCGGTGCTGGAGCTGCTCAGGGTCGGGGCTTCTCGGACCCCAAAGCACTCACCAGAGGATCCCTCAGCGGTCGTGCTGGATCGAAGTCGTGCAGTTCTGATGATGGCCGGTCCCTCGAGGTCTCGTCGCACCTACGGTTCTCAGCTTAGCTGTAGAGGTAGGTAGAGGTCAGAGGTGCCAGGGAAGCCGGGTCTCGTCGTGCTGGTCGGTCGGATTCCTGAGGAAGGACGTGCAGCAAACCGCAGAGTTCTTAGATGGTGCCTGCGGATGCAGGGTGACTACTCCTTAGCCAAAAGGGAGAAATCTTGAGAAGAGTCTTGAGTTCCTTTCGTAGAAAGTAGTTTCTTGATTTAAAGATGATCTAATTTGGAAGGGTCCCCGCTCCTGCCTTTATCCTAAAGAAAGGGTTGGGTACGTGACTAGGTCCTGCCCTAGGGGTGGGACCAGGAAGGGGGGTGGTTACACCCCTCTCCCATGCCGGACTTTCCCCAGGCCAGGGGCTGGTGTACCCCTGGAACTGGTTCTAGCCGGCCTATGCGTAGTGAGCACCGGGGTGCCACTCTGCAGTCACCTTCCTGTAAAGCCCTGCCTACCCAGGATACACAAAACCCTGTCTGGGATGGTGCTAGCACCGCCCCTGACAGGAAACCCTTTGTCCAAGCTCCCCTCGCTGGAAGGACTCCCAGCAGCAGGAGGTCAGACTCGTGTCTGTGGTGGCAGCATCCATTTTGTGGAGCTGAGGCTTCAGTTAACTTTAACCGGGGTTCACAGTTACATACATGTTGTGTCCCTCTAGAAGGGTGGAATGCTAACCCCGTCACCAGAATTGGCGAGGGGTTAGTATTCCAATTCGTATGACACCTTACTCGACATGTTTTGATAAAGCAATACCAGAGATAGCATATAACCGTGAGGATTATAATGCACTTAAGAGTATATGGTATGCGTTATCATGGAACAGCTATTAGGACTTGGTTCCGCAAGCTGCAAACGGGCTCAGCTCATGCCAGAGCACCATTTCACACGATTCCACGCACTCTGCCTTCAGGATTGTCAAGGCCTGCCATAGGAGTGACTGATAGGAATCTGTGTGTCCATTTTTAGGGTTAGATATAGGTATACTATATCTAAAGCAAAGGGTGATTACACCACCTTGCCCCAGCTGTCATGCAGCCAGTTGTGTCAGATTTAGATGGCCATCCAGGGGAGGCATAATACATGCTTCAGCCCCTGGTAGGCCCTGGGTACACCTATGCCCTGAGTTACAGGGTCTGATAAGGTGGCCCAGTCCCAATCGGAAATGTACCTAAGGTACATGGAATCCATTTTTGAGAGAGAGCAGTGGTCCTGGGGTCCTGAATAGCAGGGCCCCAGGTCAACTAAGTCAGAAAACCAGCAAAACACCAGGAAAAAAGTTGGGGGTAACCATAGTCAGGTATCTACCTTCCTACAGTCGCTCTCTTCTCTCTGAAAATCTCCCTCCAAGTGTGTCTTTCACAAGTGTGTGGATACCTATATGACAAAGAGTATGGTTCCCAAAAGACGGCTGCATCTGTGTGTTTTGTCTAGGTGCTAGAGCCTGACCAGAAAACAATAACAAGGGGTATTGTTGTTTGACCCTGTTCGATGTGTTCAGACGAGATCCCAGGAAAGGACAGAGCACAAAACCAACGGCAGATTCCTTGTGAAAGTACAGGGTGGCACAAAGCAAAGTGCGTTTGTATAGTAACGTGTGCAACGCAGAGTGCAGCCTGCTTAGGCTACCATTGGGAAAACAACAATGGGCCTGCAGGGGACATATGACACCCTCACCTTGGATCAGGATAGAAGCACCCAAGATCATGACAGAACTCAGCAGGGAAGCAAAAGCAAAGTGTTTGAATACCTGCGTTAACACATTTCTCATTTAGTTGTCATGTCAGCCAGGCAAAAAAAATAGTTTAAAGAAAGTGCCCAGTTATGGCATGTCGTTGGGGACCAGGAACTGGGATGCCAAGTGGAAAGGCAGCGATTTCAGTAAGAAATCTGAACTTTCTAAAAGTAGGGACATCAGCCATCCAATTGAGCAGGTCACAAGAACAAACATGCTCTTCGCTGCCAGACGTGGGTGGGACCAACAGAGAACAACCGTTGCTAACTTTGATGATGCTGAGATCCAGAAGACGCTGTGCTGTTGCATAGGTAGCACCTCTGGTCATCAGCCATAATGCTGGGCTATAAATCAGTTGCAAGGAATTGACCTGTAATGGGCCACTAAGGAATCCATCAACAGCTTGTGGTGGCAGAGCCAGGCAGATGTCCAAGGCCCATTCAAAGGGGCACCTGATACAATGAAACGCAGGTTGTACACAGGTGAAATAGGCGTAGCGGAAGGTTAAGTAGAACTTTTCATCCAAAGCTACTGTTGGACAGGCCACATGAAAGGCTTGCTCCCTCCCCGCACGACCAGACCCGAACCTGGCTCTTCAGGTGTTACACGCAACAACCACCCGTTTCCCGTCTCATACGGGACCCCTGCCCCCGGACATCCCTGCATCATGGGCCCGAATCACTACCGGCCCCCTCGCCCGGCCTGGGCGCCATCTTGGACATTGCACCACGAGGCCGCGTGGCCTCCGATCGACCCTAACCCTGGGCCTGGCCAGGCCCCGACATCCCGGCACCACCATCCACCCAGGAGGTGAACGGACCACTTGGCAGGTCAATGGGAGAAAGAAGTGTCGATGGCTCTCCCCCGCCAGGTGCCGATCGCCCCCAGCTCCCCCAGGCGCTGGCTCCACCCCCCTGCTGGGTGTCTGGACTCCCTCATCCCGGACCTCCCGACCTCCAAGTGCGAGGGTCCGGACATCAAAGGGCGCCAGACCTATAACTGGGGCAGCTCCAGAGCAGGGAAGCAGTTGTATCCTGGAGTCGAGAGACGCAGTGAAGAACTCATCCTTGACGGACTACTGGCGCTGCCGTAGCCCTGCCTTGCGAACTATCGACCTGCCTGCTGGCGCTGCCGCAACCTTCGGAAACCTTCATCGTCGTCGGGACCTGCTGGCGTGGCCGCGGACCGTTTGTAACCACCACCTTCATCGGGACCTGCTGGCTCCGCCACGGCCCGATCATCTAGAACGCCGAGCTCGAGGATTGTGAGCTATTTCATCTACCAGATTGGTAACAAGACTGTCCCGCTACCCTTTTCCCAACCAAGAGACTAGCATAGAGGGGACCCCTGAGTCCAGACCTCCTTGTACCATTTCACCGTACTTGAAGAATTGCTTATAAAGTAACGTTGAACCTTATCCTTGTGTGGCGTACATCTGTGGGGGGGAAGTTACTTGTCTGTACGATCGCTGGAGACGGCTCTCCCCGGAGACCTCTCCCCTTTTCCTCGGCCGACCCTCCCGGTCCGTCTAACATTGGTGGCCAGCGGCGCGATCCGAATCGACGCGTAATCGTACAAGAGAGTAGCTCACCCCACAACAAAACCACAATGTCAACCAAAGAAAGCGGATCCACCGAGAAATTCCAGATGGAGAAATTGGAAGAATACAGCCATCGTGAGTTGAAACAATTCTGCATTGAACTAGGTATCGCTACCACCGGTCTGAGTACTAAAGACGATTTCAAGCACGCCATTGAGTCATGGGCGGAAACCGGGGCCGTCAGACCCCCGGACCAAAATGTCGCAGCAGCAGAGAAAAACACCACGGCTCCCGAGGAGCAAAGAACGGGTCTCTCGCAAGATGAGATCCAAGAACGAGAAAGAAACCGACTACACGAGCTAGAAATGGCCCGGCTCAAAATGGATGGCGAACTCAAATTAGCCGAACAAAAACTGAACCTGGAACACCTGCGGCTCCGAGAAGAACGGGAAGAGAAACAGAGACAAAGAGAGCTCGAAGAGAAGAGACTGGCGTATGAACACGAGCGCAAACTAGCTGAGATAGACTTACGCAAGCAGAATAAAGAATTAGGGGTGCCCGAGCAACCGCGCACCCCGGGGGCAACAGAAAAGAGGGTACACATCCCCAAAGATGTCGTTCGAGAATATTTCCGAGATGACGACATACAGCAGTGGTTCAAGGCCTATGAGATCGCTATGACCTCCCACCGGATCGATCGCAGCGACTGGGGAGCCGGTCTATGGGGGAGGTTCGTCAATGAGGGCCGCGATGCCCTGCTGCAGCTTCCCGACCATCTGATGACCTCCTATGACCACATGAAAGCTACCCTCCTCACCCGCTATGGGCTCACACCCGAAATGTACCGCCAGAGGTTCCGAGACTGCACCCGGATCCCGGGTACAACTTGGGTGGAATACGTGAACTATTTCAGCCGAGCCTTCGAGGGTTGGATCAAGGGAAGCAACGTAACGACCTACGAGCAACTATTCAATCTCATGGTATGGGAGCATCTATCAAACAACTGCTTCGTCGAGCTCAGGCAGCACCTCCTCGACAGTAAATTGACTGATCCGCGGCAGCTCGCCGCCGAGGCTGACCGGTGGGAAATTACCCGAGTGGGCCGAAATGGGTCACATGAACAGATCCGGAACAACCACGGTCAGCACCGTCCCCGAGGAGGAGGAGGGGGCCAGGGACGAGGAAGAGACAACGCCCCGGCCGCTCCCGCTCCCAGCACCCCACCCCCGGCCAACCGGGGCAACACCCCGGCGCGGCCGGGATACAGAGCCAATGTCACATGTCACCGATGCCAGCGAGTCGGCCACTACGCAAACGACCCGAATTGTCCACAGAGCCAGACTCCGAGACCCCGCCAGATGGCTGCCGCCGCCCTGGGGGGAAGATCACAAATCTCCGAGGAACACGAGGAATGTGAGCAAGAACACCAAGAATGGGAACCCGCCGCCATGGTTCTAGCGTGCCTAGGGGGTAAAGACATGGTCCCGCGGGTCCCCCTACCCGCCAACACCCGGAAGTACAGTCAGTGGGTGAACATTAATGGACGCCGGGCCGAAGCCCTACGTGACACCGGGGCCAGTGTAACGGCCGTCCGCTGTCATCTGGTGACCCCAGAACAGATCCTGTCGAACGTTCTCTGCCCTGTCCGTTCAGCCGACAATTCGGAGAGTCTATGTCGGATGGCCTGCGTCCCCTTCGAGTGGGGAGGAGTCTCCGGCATGTTGAAAGTGACGGTCCGAGATGATGCCCCCGTAGACTGTCTCCTGGGAAATGATCTGGAGAGTTCCCCGTGGGCCGCCGTAGAGAGGAGAGAGCACCTGGGGATGTTGGGCATCCTGGACTGGGCGTGCGTAACCACCCGGTCCATGGCTGCCCGTGCCACCCCCCGACCCGAAGAACATGAATGGCCGGCACCTCCTCCCCCGGTCGCGCCAGTAGAAGACACCGACCGTGCCGTCCCCCCAGAGCAAACTCCCGAGGGGCTCGTTCAGCCTCAGGACCTTCCCGGCCTGGCTCAGTGGCGTCAGGAGGGGGGGCCCACCCAGGAACAGTTTCGCCACGAGCAGAAGACCTGTCCCTCTCTCGAGGGACTCCGCCAACAAGCCCTCGCCCAGAGTGCAGGGGATACCTCCGGAACCCATTGGGTCTATTGGGACAATGACCTGTTGTACAGCGAACAGAGAATCGCAGAGTTAGGGGCCAGTCGAGTGCTAGTGGTGCCCCTACGCTTTAGAGACCTCTTGCTAAACCTGGCCCACGATGTCCCCCTGGCTGGCCACCTGGGTCAGGACAAAACCTACAGTCGCCTAGTGACCCACTTTTTCTGGCCCAAGATGAGGAACGACGTACTCCAGCACTGCCGGTCCTGCCCCACGTGCCAGGCCAGCGGGAAGAGCGGCCGCAAGCTTAAAGCACCTCTGCAACCTTTCCCGGTGGTCACCACCCCGATCGAGAGGGTGGGGATAGACATTGTGGGGCCCCTGGACCCCCGTACAGCACAAGGGCATCAGTTCATCTTGGTACTGGTGGACCACGCCACTCGCTACCCCGAGGCTGTTCCCCTACGAACTGTGACAGCCCCGGTAGTCGGCCAGGCCTTGATGGGGATCTTCTCCCGGGTGGGCTTCCCCCGAGAAGTCGTCAGCGACCGGGGCACAAACTTTATTTCAAAATACATGAAGTCCCTCTGGCAACAGTGTGGGGTCACCTACAGATTCAAGACCCCCTATCACCCTCAAGGGAACGGACTGGTTGAGCGGTTCAACCGCACGCTCAAAGGGATGATTGGGGGGTTGGAAGAGCCCCTCCGTCGCCAGTGGGATGTGCTACTGCCGTGCCTCCTCTTTGCCTACAGAGAAGTCCCCCAGAAGTCCCTCGGCTTCAGCCCGTTCGAACTCTTGTATGGACACCCTGTGCGCGGGCCGCTCAGCCTAGTCAAAGAAGGCTGGGAAATGCCCCCTCTAAAGAACCCTCCAGATGTTTTCAAGTACCTCCTAACCCTCCGCAACCAGACCAGACGGTTCCGAGAGATGGCAAAAGCAAACTTGGAGGCCAGTCAGGAAGACATGAAACGGTGGTACGATCAAAATGCCTCCTCCATCGAATTTGAGCCCGGCCAACAAGTGTGGGTAATGTCTCCCACCGAACCATGCGCCCTGCAAGACAAATGGACGGGGCCCTTCAAAGTGGTCGAGCGCAAGAGCCCTGTCACCTATCTCATCGATATGGAATCTTCACTGAACCCTCTCCGGGTCCTCCACGCCAATAGACTGAAACCCCACTTTGTGCGCTCAGAGCTAAGCCTCCTGATGGCAACAGACAGCGGAGCCGAGGAGGACTCCGAACCACTTCCTGACCTCCTACGGACTCGGGAGAAGGACGGCTCCGTGGACGGGGTCCGACTCTCGGAGGCCCTCACCCCGGAACAGCGCCAAGGCTGCCGAGACCTCCTGCTGCAGTTCACCACCCTGTTCTCCCTCACCCCAGGGGTCACCCTCTGGTGCTTACACGACGTGGACACTGGAGAGAGTCCCCCTGTCCGCCATCGGGCCTACCGCGTACCAGATCGGGTACGGGCCTGCATCCAAGAAGAGGTGGCCAAGATGTTCTCGCTCGGGTTCATCGAGCCATCAGACAGCCCCTGGGCCAGCCCAGTGGTACTGGTCCCCAAAGCAGCCGCCCCCGGCACCACGCCTGAGCTCCGGTTCTGCGTCGACTACCGGGGCTTGAATGCGGTCACCAGAACAGAGGCACACCCCATTCCCCGAGCAGATGAACTAATCGACCGCCTGGGAGCTGCCCTCTACCTCAGCATCTTCGACCTGACAGCGGGCTACTGGCAGATCGGTCTCACACCCCGGGCCCAAGAACGATCTGCCTTCTCCACCCCTGACGGCCACTACCACTTCAAGGTCATGTCATTCGGCATGAAGAATGCCCCAGCAACATTTCAGCGGCTAGTAAACCAGGTCCTGGCGGGACTCGAAGAATTCAGCGCCGCCTACCTGGACGATATCGCTGTGTACAGCCGCCACTGGTCCGACCACCTCCACCACCTCCGAGAGGTGCTACAGGCCCTCCAACGAGCTGGCCTCACGATCAAGGCCAGCAAATGCCAAATTGGCCAGGGGTCCGTGACCTATCTCGGGCACCAGGTGGGAAGCGGTCTGGTGGCTCCTCTGCAACTCAAGATCGCTGCCATCCAGGCTTGGCAGCCCCCCATCACCCAGACCGAGGTCCGCGCCTTCTTGGGACTCACAGGCTACTACCGGCGGTTCGTGAGGGACTATGGCAGCATTGTGGGGCCCCTCACGGAACTCACATCCAAAAACCAACCAAAGGAGGTCAACTGGACCCCCGACTGTCAAGCGGCCTTCGAGAAGCTGAAGGCCGCTATGTGCTCCGCCCCTGTGCTCCAGGCCCCCGACTACAGTCAAGAATTTATCGTCCAAACGGACGCCTCCGACCATGGCATTGGGGCAGGCCTTTCCCAGCTGAACCCCGAAGGACTTGACCAGCCGGTGGCTTTCATCAGCAGACGGCTCCTGGCCCAAGAACAACGCTGGAGCACCATCGAAAGGGAGGCCTTCGCCGTGGTGTTGGCCCTCAAAAAGCTCCGGCCTTATCTCTTCGGCACCCACTTCCGGGTACAGACCGATCATCGGCCCCTGCAGTGGCTAATGCAGATGCGGGGGGAAAACCCGAAACTCTTGCGTTGGTCCATCTCCCTGCAGGGGATGGACTTCACTGTGGAACATCGACCTGGGCAAGACCACGCCAACGCAGATGGCCTGTCCCGCTTTTTCCGCCTCGACGAAGAGAGTCCCCAAGAGGATGGGTGACTCTCCCCGCCTTCAGCTGGGGGGGACGCATGTTGGACAGGCCACATGAAAGGCTTGCTCCCTCCCCGCACGACCAGACCCGAACCTGGCTCTTCAGGTGTTACACGCAACAACCACCCGTTTCCCGTCTCATACGGGACCCCTGCCCCCGGACATCCCTGCATCATGGGCCCGAATCACTACCGGCCCCCTCGCCCGGCCTGGGCGCCATCTTGGACATTGCACCACGAGGCCGCGTGGCCTCCGATCGACCCTAACCCTGGGCCTGGCCAGGCCCCGACATCCCGGCACCACCATCCACCCAGGAGGTGAACGGACCATTTGGCAGGTCAATGGGAGAAAGAAGTGTCGATGGCTCTCCTCCGCCAGGTGCTGATCGCCCCCAGCTCCCCCAGGCGCTGGCTCCACCCCCCTGCTGGGTGTCTGGACTCCCTCATCCCGGACCTCCCGACCTCCAAGTGCGAGGGTCCGGACATCAAAGGGCGCCAGACCTATAACTGGGGCAGCTCCAGAGCAGGGAGGCAGTTGTATCCTGGAGTCGAGAGACGCAGTGAAGAACTCATCCTTGACGGACTACTGGCACTGCCGTAGCCCTGCCTTGCGAACTATCGACCTGCCTGCTGGCGCTGCCGCAACCTTCGGAAACCTTCATCGTCGTCAGGACCTGCTGGCGTGGCCGCGGACCGTTTGTAACCACCACCTTCATCGGGACCTGCTGGCTCCGCCGCGGACCGTCGCTACCTTCAACCATCCCGGGACCTGCTGGCTCCGCCGCGGCCCGATCATCTAGAACGCCGAGCTCGAGGATTGTGAGCTATTTCATCTACCAGATTGGTAACAAGACTGTCCCGCTACCCTTTTCCCAACCAAGAGACTAGCATAGAGGGGACCCCTGAGTCCAGACCTCCTTGTACCATTTCACCGTACTTGAAGAATTGCTTATAAAGTAACGTTGAACCTTATCCATGTGTGGCGTACATCTGTGGGGGGGAAGTTACTTGTCTGTACGATCGCTGGGGACGGCTCTCCCTGGAGACCTCTCCCCTTGTCCTCGGCCGACCCTCCCGGTCCGTCTAACAGCTACTAAAGGCCCCATTCCAAAAAGTTGCAGCATTCGATCACAGTACAGCTACAGCAATGCCTGCAGTGGCAGGACCACAAATGAAACATTCATTGAGGCATAACAGGAACAGGACAGAAATGTCACAAAGTACAACGAGGAGCAGCGGTAACCCACCGAACACGCTGGAAAAAATAGAATGTATAAAAGCGGGGTTACTCCAAAACAGTTTAAAAAGATGTCACAAGGTTGGCGCCCACAAGTTTAAACAAGTATTTGCAATGCAATAGGTCTTGTAAATGACAATGCCTTTTATTTGTCTCTTTTGCCAATTCCCATACAAATAAAAGGCATTGTCATCTACAACGACAATAGCTCAAACTCTTGTAAATGCGAGCTCCATTCAAAGAAGCGGCCGCCATTGTCCTGGGCAGCTCCAAAAAGTGAAAGCGCGCATGGCGCACTGAATGTTGCAGGAAAGCCTGCCGTGCCTGCAGCAGGATAAACCCATTCATGAAAATAGCGCTTACTGACTAAAAAAGACGTACCTTGTAAGAACCAATGTAACTGGGCCAGTCCTCATGGGAGGTGATAAATGAAGGCAAGCGGTACTAAGGAGGGGCTAACAAAAAGCCTTCAAATGGGAGGTGATAAATGAAGGCACAGCGGTACTAAGGAGGGGCGAACAAAAAGCCTTCAAATGGGAGGTGATAAATGAAGGCACGGCGGTACTAAGGAGGGGCGAACAAAAAGCCTTCAAATGGGAGGTGATAAATGAAGGCACAGCGGTACTAAGGAGGGGCGAACAAAAAGCCTTCAAAAGGGAGGTGATAAATGAAGGCACGGCGGTACTAAGGAGGGGTTAACAAAAAGCCTTCAAATGGGAGGTGATAAATGAAGGCACGGCGGTACTAAGGAGGGGCGAACAAAAAGCCTTCAAATGGGAGGTGATAAATGAATGCACGGCGGTACTAAGGAGGGGCGAACAAAAAGCCTTCAAATGGTAGGTGATAAATGAAGGCACGGCGGTACTAAGGAGGGGCGAACAAAAAGCCTTCAAAAGGGAGGTGATAAATGAAGGCACGGCGGTACTAAGGAGGGGTTAACAAAAAGCCTTCAAATGGGAGGTGAAAAATGAAGGCACGGCGGTACTAAGGAGGGGCGAACAAAAAGCCTTCAAATGGGAGGTGATAAATGAAGGCACGGCGGTACTAAGGAGGAGCTAACAAAAAGCCTTCAAATGGGAGGTGATAAATGAAGGCACTGCGGTACTAAGGAGGGGCTAACAAAAAGCCTTCAAATGGGAGGTGATAAATGAAGGCACGGCGGTACTAAGGAGGGGCGAACAAAAAGCCTTCAAATGGGAGGTGATACATGAAGGCACGGCGGTACTAAGGAGGGGCGAACAAAAAGCCTTCAAATGGGAGGTGATAAATGAAGGCACGGCGGTACTAGAGAGGGGCGAACAAAAAGCATTCAAATGGGAGGTGATAAATGAAGGTAAGTCGGCACTAAGGAGGGGCTAACAAAAAGCCTTCAAATGGGAGGTGATAAATGAAGGCACGGCGGTACTAGGGAGGGGCGAACAAAAAGCCTTCAAATGGCAGGTGATAAATGAAGGCATGGCGGTACTAAGAAGGGGCGAACAAAAAGCCTTCAAATGGGAGGTGATAAATGAAGGCACGGCGGTACTAAGGAGGGGTTAACAAAAAGCCTTCAAATGGGAGATGATAAATGAAGGCACGGCGGTATTAAGGAGGAGCTAACAAAAAGCCTTCAAATGGGAGGTGATACATGAAGGCACGGCGGTACTAAGGAGGGGCGAACAAAAAGCCTTCAAATGAGAGGTGATAAATGAAGGCACGGCGGTACTAAGGAGGGGTTAACAAAAAGCCTTCAAATGGGAGGTGATAAATTAAGGCACGGCGGTACTAGAGAGGGGCGAACAAAAAGCCTTCAAATGGGAGGTGATAAATGAAGGCACGGCGGTACTAGGGAGGGGCTAACAAAAAGCCTTCAAATGGGAGGTGATAAATGAAGGCAAGGCGGTACTAGGGAGGGGCTAACAAAAAGCCTTCAAATGGGAGGTGATAAATGAAGGCACGGCGGTACTAAGGAGGGCTAACAAAAAGCCTTCAAATGGCTGAACAAGGGTGCCAGAATCTTGGGCGTCCAGAGCCACAGAGACTGTGGAATGGCCTGGAACAAAAATTGACAGATGAATCAAAGTACCTGTAGTTTTTGAACAGCTGAAAAGGGATCTTTTCAACACTGCTTAGGATTGCATTTCAGGGAGGACAGGCCCTTGATTCGTGGACTTTGAACACGGCTCCCATTTCACCAAAGGGGGTTGTTCGCCATAGCTTTGTTGCGCCGGCGTAAGTGCGAGACCAGAACCGACATCCACAAATGGATTACTGCTTTGGAGAGGGCCTGCACTGTGCAAGGCGTTCCCCAGAGCCAGTGGGCAGCTATCTTGTGGCTCTCCTTTGAAGGTAAAGGAAGAGACAAGCTCCTCACCACAAGGGTAGAGGACGCTAACAATTACCAAGTCTTGAAGAATACACTCGTTGAAGGGTTCGGCCTAACCACTGAGCAGTACAGGGTGCTGTTCAGGGATACCCAGAAAACGCAGTCTCAAGATTGGTCTGATTTTGTCGATTGTGCCACTAAGGCTTTTGAGGGCTGGTTGCTGGGCAGTAAGGTTACTGATTACAAAGGATTGTATAATTTGATGATGAGAGAACAAATTTTAAACAATTGTCAGAACCAGTTGTTGCATCAGCATCTTGTCGACTCGGATCTGACCTCTCCCCAAGAATTGGGGCAGAAGGCGGACAAATGGGTTCGTACGAGAGTTAAACAGAACCAGGGCCAGAATCAAGGTGGTCAGAAGAAAGCAGACCAGAAGGGTAAAGATTCAAAGGGGGAACAAAATGACCAGAAGTCTTCGACAGGTCCCCAACAACCCAAAGAGGGTGGGGGTCAGGCTCCCCAAAAGAAGAAAGAAGGCCAATCCAAACGATGGTGCCAGTACTGTAAAAGTAAGTCTCACTGGTTTAGTGAGTGCACCAAGAAAGGAGGAGGGCAGACTCCTGCCACTGCAGCCCCTAAGGCACCTGTGCCCCCTAGTACAGTCAGCAGTGGTAGTGCGCCTCCCAAGGGTTTAGTAGGGTTAACCCTGGGTTCTGAGGGGCGTGACAACTTAGTTGGCACACTCACTCAGGCTGTCCTTGTCAGTACAGGGGACGCGGACGTGTCCCCTGACGTAAGCCCCAATACGTTGGGCAAATACAGACAGACGCCTTTTATCAATGGAAAGATGGCTCAGGCCTATAGGGACACTTGTGCCAGCGTCACCATGGTGACGCCTAACTTCGTGGACCCTGGACAGATCATGCCAGGTACAGAATTCCTGGTGACCAATGCAAGCAATGTCACTACCAATCACAGTATGGCAATTGTAGCTTTCTCCTGGGGAGGGGTAACTGGCCAAAAGAAGGTTGTAGTTAGTCCAGACCTCCCAGTGGATTGTTTGTTGGGCAATGATTTGGAGTCGTCACAATGGTCAGAAGTGGAGCACCGGACTCACATGGAAATGTTAGGTTTGCCAGCACATGTGTTCGCTGTGACTAGGTCACAGGGCAGGAAATGCCCCACTGAACAGGTGCTGGATCCTGGAACAACGGACCAGACACCTCCCAAGAAAAAGAGCAGTAGGGTTAAGGCTGCGCCTTCCCCCTTGCCCCAGGTCGAGGATCAAGTCTCAGAGGAGGCTGACCTACAGGAATTGAGGGAAACTGAGCCAAGAGAGTTCGAACTTGATCAAGTTGAATTCTTGGGTTCAGGGGGACCCTCAAGGGAAGATCTGGGGAAGGACCAATTAGACTGCCCTTCTCTTGAACCCCTCAGACAGCAGGCTGCTGCTGAGGCTGCTGGGAACGCCACAGGTACCCACAAGGTATACTGGGAAGATGGACTCCTGTACACTGAGGCAAGAGACCCCAAGCCTGGCATGACCAGGAGGCTGGTCGTCCCCTTGTCTCAGCGTGGTTTCCTACTTACCTTGGCCCACGAGATTCCCTTAGCAGGTCACTTAGGCCAGACGAAAACGTGGGACAGGCTTGTCTCGCACTTTCACTGGCCGCACATGAACGAAGATACCAAGGAGTTTTGCCGCTCCTGTGTCACTTGCCAAGCCAGTGGTAAGTCAGGTGGCACGACAAAGGCCCCCCTTATACCAATGCCTGTGGTGGGGGTGCCCTTTGAACGGGTGGGGATCGACATCGTCGGTCCCATGGAACCACCGACAGCATCAGGGCACAAGTTTATACTGGTGGTAGTGGATCATGCCACCAGGTATCCTGAAGCTATTCCCCTTAGGACCACTACAGCACCTGTTGTGGCAAGAGCCCTAGTTGGAGTATTCTCCAGAGTGGGCTTCCCTAAGGAGGTCGTCTCCGACAGAGGTGCAAACTTTATGTCGAGCTACTTAACTGCTATGTGGAAGGAATGTGGTGTCAACTACAAGTTCACTACACCCTATCATCCACAATGCAATGGGCTTGTTGAGAGGTTCAACAGGACCCTAAAAGGGATGATTCATGGACTACCGGAAAAGCTTCGGCGTAGATGGGACGTCCTGATCCCCTGCCTCTTGTTCGCCTACAGAGAAGTCCCACAGAAGGGGGTTGGCTACAGCCCTTTTGAACTTTTGTACGGGCATCCTGTAAGAGGACCCCTGTGTTTGGTGAAGGAAGGATGGGAGAGACCTCTCAAAAAGCCTGCAACCAACATAGTGGACTATGTGCTTGGCCTCCGCTCGCGGATGGCTGAGTACATGGAAAAGGCATCTGAAAACCTTAAGGCCAGCCAAGAACTCCAAAAAGCTTGGCATGACCAAAAGGCTGTCTTGACTGTTTACCAGCCCGGACAGAAGGTGTGGGTGTTGGAGCCAGTGGCCCCAGCAGCACTCAAGGACAAATGGTCCGGGCCCCACACCATCCTGGAGAAAAAGGGAGAGGTCACCTACCTGGTCGACCTGGGAACTCCCCGGAGCCCCCACAGGGTGCTTCATGTCAACAGGCTAAAAGCATATGTCGACAGGAAGGACATGAGTTTGCTCATGGCCATAGATGAGGGACAGGAGGAGGAGAGTGACCCTCTCCCCGACCTGCTCTCTCAAAATCCTGACGATGGCTCGGTAGATGGTGTTGTCTTTTGCGGCAGCCTCTCCGACCATCAACAGAGCGACTGTAAACAGGTTCTTCAGTCGTTCCGACATCTGTTTTCTCTGACACCCAGTCAGACCGATTGGTGCACCCATGAAGTCGACACTGGTGACAGCTTGCCCGTAAAGAGTAAAATCTACCGGCAGCCTGATCACGTCAGAGACTGCATCAAAAGTGAAGTGCAGAAAATGTTGGAGCTGGGAGTCATTGAACCCTCGGATAGCCCTTGGGCTAGTCCCGTAGTTCTAGTGCCGAAACCTCACACCCAGGGTGGTAAGAGAGAGATGAGGTTTTGCGTAGACTACAGGGGTCTCAATGCAGTCACTAAGACTGACGCCCACCCAATACCAAGGGCAGACGAGCTTATTGATAGGCTGGCTTCGGTCAACTACTTAAGTACGTTTGACCTGACAGCTGGGTATTGGCAAATCAGGTTAGCTGAGGACGCCAAACCTAAGACAGCATTTTCAACCCCTGGTGGGCATTATCAGTTCGTGGTGATGCCCTTTGGTCTGAAAAATGCACCTGCCACCTTCCAACGGTTGGTGAATCATGTCCTTACTGGGCTGGATGACTTCTGTGCGGCGTATCTTGACGATATTGCTGTCTTTAGCTCCACCTGGGAGGATCACCTGGTCCACCTGCGGAAGACGTTAGAGGCACTGCAAGCAGCAGGTCTCACTATCAAGGCCACCAAGTGCCAGATAGGGCAGACACAGGTTGTGTACCTGGGCCACCTTGTCGGTGGAGGTCAGGTTCAGCCACTGGAGAGCAAGATACAGTCAATCAGGGACTGGGCTCCTCCAACCACCCAGACTCAGGTTCGAGCTTTCTTGGGCCTGACTGGATACTACAGGAAGTTTGTCAGGAACTATGGTTCCATCGTGACACCATTAAATGAACTGACAAGTAAGAAAATGCCAAAAAAGGTTCAGTGGACAGCGAGCTGTCAAAAAGCATTCGATGACCTAAAGCAGGCCATGTGCACGGCGCCTATCCTCAAGAGTCCGGACTACTCCAAACCATTCATTGTCCAAACAGATGCTTCTGAGTTGGGTGTGGGAGCTGTTCTTTCTCAACTGAATTTTGATGGTCAAGACCAGCCCATTGCTTTTATAAGTAGACGGCTGACCCCTAGAGAGAAGAATTGGTCAGCTATTGAGAGGGAGGCCTTTGCTGTGGTTTGGGCCCTGAAGAAGCTGAGGCCATACTTGTTTGGCACTCACTTCAAGATTCAGACCGACCATAAGCCCCTCTTGTGGCTAAATCAGATGAAGGGTGAAAACCCCAAACTGCTTAGGTGGTCCATTTCCCTACAGGGGATGGACTTCACAGTGGAACATAGACCTGGTACTGATCATGGCAATGCCGATGGGCTCTCCAGATATTTCCACTTAGAACAAGAAGACTTACCTGGTCAAGGTTAGTTAGTTGTTCCGACGTTTGGGGGGGGGTCATGTAGGAGAGTAGGGTCTGCAATCCTATGATCACCCAGATTTTTTGCTTTTGTTTCACTGGTTTACGACTTTCTCTGGCTGTGGGTCTGCCAATCAGACCCACAGCCTGGCTGTTCTCTTTCTAAATTACGAGATGTACCCTAGGTGCATATACCAATTGGTACTGGGCCACCTTATCAGACCCTGTAACCCAGGGCGTAGGTGTATCCAGGGCCGCCAGGGGCTGCAGCATGTATTATGCCACCCCTGGCTGGCCTCCTAAATTTGACACAACTGGCTGCATGACAGCTGGGGCAAAGTCGTGTAATCACCCTTTGCTTTAGATATAGTAGCCCTATATCTAACCCTCCAATGGACACCCGAGTTCCTATCAGTCACTCCTATGGCAGGCCTTGACAATCCTGAAGGCAGAGTGCATGGGCTCGTGTGAACTAAGCTCTGGCCCGAGCCGAGCCCGGTTGCAGCTTGCGGAATCAAGACCCAATGGCTGTTCCATGATAACGCGTACCATATCGGTAACTTCGGTGTCGCGTTATCAAGACATGTCGAGTAAGGTGTCATACGAATCGGGATGCTGCCCTCTCACCAACTCTGGCGACGAGGTTAGCATTCCGCCCTTCTAGAGGGACACGACATGTACGTAACTGTGAACCCCGGTTAAAGTTAACGAAAGCCTCAGCTCCACAAAATGGATGCTGCCACCACAGACACAAGTCTGACCTCCTGCTGCTGGGAGTCCTTCCAGCGAGGAGCACTCGGACAAAGGGTTTCCTGTCGAGGGCGGTGTTCGCACCGTCCCAGACAGGGTTTGTGTATTCTGGGTAGGTAGGGCTTTTGCGAGAAGGTGACTGCGGAGTGGCACCCCGGTGCTCACTACGCATCTGCCGGTCAGAACCAGTTCCAGGGGCGACAGCCCTGGCCTGGGGAAAGTCCGGCAGGGGAGAGGGGTGTAACTACCCCCCTTCCTGGTCCCACCCTTAGGGCAGGACCTAGTCATGTACCCACCCCTTTCTTTAGGATAAAGGCCGGAGCGGGGACCCTTCCAAATTAGATCATCTTTGAATCAAGAATACTTTCTACGAAAGGACTTCAAGACTCTTCTCAAGATTTCTCCCTTGTGGCTAAGGAGTAGTCACCCTGCATCAGCGGGCACCATCTAAGAACTCTGCGGTTTGCTGTAAGTCCTTCCTCAAGGAATCCGACGGCCCAGCTCGACGAGAACCGGCTTCCCTGGCACCTCTGACCTCTACCCACGTCATCAGCTCAGCTGTGATCTGTGGGTGCGACGAGACCTCGAGGGACCGGCCATCATCAGAACCTGCACGCTCTTAAAAACCAGCACGACCATCGAGATAACTCTCTGGTGAGTGCTCTGGGGTCCGAGAAGCCCCGACCCTGAGCCGCTCTAGCACCGAAGTGCAGCCTCCCAGCATCTCAACGATCTGCGTGGGGCCCTTCTGCTCGCTGCTCAGCACGTTGTCTGGTCACTAGCCGCTGGCTTGTGCCCTTCTGTGACGACGACCAAGAATCAACACTGCCGGTCTGGTTGCTCCAGACTGGCCCTTGCTTCCATCTTTTGAGAAGCACCGCGGACCCTCCTGGTCCACCCAAGACGCCGACAGCGACATCCGTCGTGGGACAGCTCGCACCTCCACCGTGGTCGCCGACAACGCCTCCTGGTCCGTGAGACTGCAGAGCCTAGCGTCGCCCACTCACCTGGTCGAGGTGACGGCCAACCGGTGCCTTCCTGGTACCCTCTAACTACTGGCTAGTAGTACGAACTTGGTCCCCTCTGCTTTCAGGTTTCATCAATCTCTACGAACTATTCAACACTGGTCGCCGGCCAGCAACTCCTTTTTCTTCCGGCTCCTGGCTCGTCAGCGAAGACCCCGACGCCTGTAAGACTTGCAGCCGCAGCCCTCGTGGCTAGGTAACTCGGCATTTCGGTGCCTGCATAGCCTCCTTACTCTAGGGTCCCGCGTCCCTCGCTTCCGACTTGCCTAACCTTTCCGTGTCCTCGGACACTTGTCTTTAAACTGTGCACTTGAAGTATTTGCTAAAGAGATTTGGTTTGTGCTTAGTACCCTGTCCTCATAAAGAGTACAGGGCTGTTGTGATTCTTAATAAATATACTGTTTATTTTCATAACACTTGTGTGGTGTCCTTTCACTGGGTGTTCAAGGGGTACATGTGTGGTAAACAGCTGGCTTAACACGCCCTCTCGAGTCTTTAGCCTTAGACTGCTCGTATCCACGCTACTAGGATAGCTGGTCTATAGGTTGACTTACAACCAAACACCATAAGGGTCGTTGGAACGATACATAGCGGTCGCTAGAATAGCGAACGTTGCATATCGGGCCAACTTCTCACATGGCACATCCCACAAGAGCCTGCTTTAGAGACCCTCACTCCATTGTAGGGCAAAAAGTACTTAGTACAAACTGCATTTGCACGGGGGTCATGTTTGTACACCGGATGTAGAGATGGCCCTAATCACAGGCAGACCATGGACACGTCAGTGCATTTGCTGTGCTTTTCAGTCAATTTCATAACCAACTTAAAGTTGGGTGGGAAAAGCAGAGTAAGCACAATTTGAGCTCCACTCATGAGGAATGCAAGTCTAAAAGAGGACGTAGAAAGCCCTGGGGCCTATTTTTAAAAATAAAACAACCTATAAGTGAGGTCAATAGAGTTTGACTCAGGGTCACAAGGAATGTAGGGGATGGGTCAGTATCTAAAGCAGGGGTTTAAGTTGTGTGTGCCCTGCTCCACACCAGTAGTAATAATAACAAGCACTGATAAAGCCAATAGGTCAGGCTTGCTTTTTTTAGTCCAGACTGAAAGGTTTTAACAGAAACCTGCTACTAAGAAAAAAACAATGTTTTCTTTTTATTCAAAGGACTTTAATGTTTGATGAGTCAGTGTAATTTTAAGATGGTAATTAGTCCTGCATATGCAATACAATTCAATCACTCACTTGATAAGAGGCGGAGTGACCCAGCAAACAGTCAACATGATGAAATGTGAGAGCACTGCTCATGTGTGCTGGAGTCAAGGCCTTTTCTATTTATACATTCATCACTGCCAACTGCAATATGAAGCCAGACCCAAAAAGGTCCGTCCTGAGACCTTTGTTTATGTTCTTAACTTTAAAATACTCATCTCGCTCTTGACAATGAGTGCAAGAAACCTCAAGTTAACCTCAGTGAGTAATGCAGCCCTGTTTACTATAACTGGGGCAGCTCCAGAGCAGGGAGGCAGTTGTATCCTGGAGTCGAGAGACGCAGTGAAGAACTCATCCTTGACGGACTACTGGCACTGCCGTAGCCCTGCCTTGCGAACTATCGACCTGCCTGCTGGCGCTGCCGCAACCTTCGGAAACCTTCATCGTCGTCAGGACCTGCTGGCGTGGCCGCGGACCGTTTGTAACCACCACCTTCATCGGGACCTGCTGGCTCCGCCGCGGACCGTCGCTACCTTCAACCATCCCGGGACCTGCTGGCTCCGCCGCGGCCCGATCATCTAGAACGCCGAGCTCGAGGATTGTGAGCTATTTCATCTACCAGATTGGTAACAAGACTGTCCCGCTACCCTTTTCCCAACCAAGAGACTAGCATAGAGGGGACCCCTGAGTCCAGACCTCCTTGTACCATTTCACCGTACTTGAAGAATTGCTTATAAAGTAACGTTGAACCTTATCCATGTGTGGCGTACATCTGTGGGGGGGAAGTTACTTGTCTGTACGATCGCTGGGGACGGCTCTCCCTGGAGACCTCTCCCCTTGTCCTCGGCCGACCCTCCCGGTCCGTCTAACAGCTACTAAAGGCCCCATTCCAAAAAGTTGCAGCATTCGATCACAGTACAGCTACAGCAATGCCTGCAGTGGCAGGACCACAAATGAAACATTCATTGAGGCATAACAGGAACAGGACAGAAATGTCACAAAGTACAACGAGGAGCAGCGGTAACCCACCGAACACGCTGGAAAAAATAGAATGTATAAAAGCGGGGTTACTCCAAAACAGTTTAAAAAGATGTCACAAGGTTGGCGCCCACAAGTTTAAACAAGTATTTGCAATGCAATAGGTCTTGTAAATGACAATGCCTTTTATTTGTCTCTTTTGCCAATTCCCACACAAATAAAAGGCATTGTCATCTACAACGACAATAGCTCAAACTCTTGTAAATGCGAGCTCCATTTAAAGAAGCGGCCGCCATTGTCCTGGGCAGCTCCAAAAAGTGAAAGCGCGCATGGCGCACTGAATGTTGCAGGAAAGCCTGCCGTGCCTGCAGCAGGATAAACCCATTCATGAAAATAGCGCTTACTGACTAAAAAAGACGTACCTTGTAAGAACCAATGTAACTGGGCCAGTCCTCATGGGAGGTGATAAATGAAGGCAAGCGGTACTAAGGAGGGGCTAACAAAAAGCCTTCAAATGGGAGGTGATAAATGAAGGCACAGCGGTACTAAGGAGGGGCGAACAAAAAGCCTTCAAATGGGAGGTGATAAATGAAGGCACGGCGGTACTAAGGAGGGGCGAACAAAAAGCCTTCAAATGGGAGGTGATAAATGAAGGCACAGCGGTACTAAGGAGGGGCGAACAAAAAGCCTTCAAAAGGGAGGTGATAAATGAAGGCACGGCGGTACTAAGGAGGGGTTAACAAAAAGCCTTCAAATGGGAGGTGATAAATGAAGGCACGGCGGTACTAAGGAGGGGCGAACAAAAAGCCTTCAAATGGGAGGTGATAAATGAATGCACGGCGGTACTAAGGAGGGGCGAACAAAAAGCCTTCAAATGGTAGGTGATAAATGAAGGCACGGCGGTACTAAGGAGGGGCGAACAAAAAGCCTTCAAAAGGGAGGTGATAAATGAAGGCACGGCGGTACTAAGGAGGGGTTAACAAAAAGCCTTCAAATGGGAGGTGAAAAATGAAGGCACGGCGGTACTAAGGAGGGGCGAACAAAAAGCCTTCAAATGGGAGGTGATAAATGAAGGCACGGCGGTACTAAGGAGGAGCTAACAAAAAGCCTTCAAATGGGAGGTGATAAATGAAGGCACTGCGGTACTAAGGAGGGGCTAACAAAAAGCCTTCAAATGGGAGGTGATAAATGAAGGCACGGCGGTACTAAGGAGGGGCGAACAAAAAGCCTTCAAATGGGAGGTGATACATGAAGGCACGGCGGTACTAAGGAGGGGCGAACAAAAAGCCTTCAAATGGGAGGTGATAAATGAAGGCACGGCGGTACTAGAGAGGGGCGAACAAAAAGCATTCAAATGGGAGGTGATAAATGAAGGTAAGTCGGCACTAAGGAGGGGCTAACAAAAAGCCTTCAAATGGGAGGTGATAAATGAAGGCACGGCGGTACTAGGGAGGGGCGAACAAAAAGCCTTCAAATGGCAGGTGATAAATGAAGGCATGGCGGTACTAAGAAGGGGCGAACAAAAAGCCTTCAAATGGGAGGTGATAAATGAAGGCACGGCGGTACTAAGGAGGGGTTAACAAAAAGCCTTCAAATGGGAGATGATAAATGAAGGCACGGCGGTATTAAGGAGGAGCTAACAAAAAGCCTTCAAATGGGAGGTGATACATGAAGGCACGGCGGTACTAAGGAGGGGCGAACAAAAAGCCTTCAAATGAGAGGTGATAAATGAAGGCACGGCGGTACTAAGGAGGGGTTAACAAAAAGCCTTCAAATGGGAGGTGATAAATTAAGGCACGGCGGTACTAGAGAGGGGCGAACAAAAAGCCTTCAAATGGGAGGTGATAAATGAAGGCACGGCGGTACTAGGGAGGGGCTAACAAAAAGCCTTCAAATGGGAGGTGATAAATGAAGGCAAGGCGGTACTAGGGAGGGGCTAACAAAAAGCCTTCAAATGGGAGGTGATAAATGAAGGCACGGCGGTACTAAGGAGGGCTAACAAAAAGCCTTCAAATGGCTGAACAAGGGTGCCAGAATCTTGGGCGTCCAGAGCCACAGAGACTGTGGAATGGCCTGGAACAAAAATTGACAGATGAATCAAAGTACCTGTAGTTTTTGAACAGCTGAAAAGGGATCTTTTCAACACTGCTTAGGATTGCATTTCAGGGAGGACAGGCCCTTGATTCGTGGACTTTGAACACGGCTCCCATTTCATCAAAGGGGGTTGTTCGCCATAGCTTTGTTGCGCCGGCGTAAGTGCGAGACCAGAACTCCATAATCAATAAATGAGCCTTATGTTGCATACAGTCATATCTGGCACATCCCACAAGAGCCTGCTTTAGAGACCCTCACTCCATTGTAGGGCAAAAAGTACTTAGTACAAACTGCATTTGCACGGGGGTCATGTTTGTACACCGGATGTAGAGATGGCCCTAATCACAGGCAGACCATGGACACGTCAGTGCATTTGCTGTGCTTTTCAGTCAATTTCATAACCAACTTAAAGTTGGGTGGGAAAAGCAGAGTAAGCACAATTTGAGCTCCACTCATGAGGAATGCAAGTCTAAAAGAGGACGTAGAAAGCCCTGGGGCCTATTTTTAAAAATAAAACAACCTATAAGTGAGGTCAATAGAGTTTGACTCAGGGTCACAAGGAATGTAGGGGATGGGTCAGTATCTAAAGCAGGGGTTTAAGTTGTGTGTGCCCTGCTCCACACCAGTAGTAATAATAACAAGCACTGATAAAGCCAATAGGTCAGGCTTGCTTTTTTTAGTCCAGACTGAAAGGTTTTAACAGAAACCTGCTACTAAGAAAAAAACAATGTTTTCTTTTTATTCAAAGGACTTTAATGTTTGATGAGTCAGTGTAATTTTAAGATGGTAATTAGTCCTGGATATGCAATACAATTCAATCACTCACTTGATAAGAGGCGGAGTGACCCAGCAAACAGTCAACATGATGAAATGTGAGAGCACTGCTCATGTGTGCTGGAGTCAAGGCCTTTTCTATTTATACATTCATCACTGCCAACTGCAATATGAAGCCAGACCCAAAAAGGTCCGTCCTGAGACCTTTGTTTATGTTCTTAACTTTAAAATACTCATCTCGCTCTTGACAATGAGTGCAAGAAACCTCAAGTTAACCTCAGTGAGTAATGCAGCCCTGTTTACTTTCAGACATGTTACTGCCTTTTGTAAGGTTTGTGACCCTTCATGTCATTTCACAGATGACATCTGTAGTTTTGTTTTTGATGCAACATCTGCCTCATTTACACTCAATCCTGCTAACTCTGAGTTGCCTCAAGGACTCTTGTGGAGGGCAGAGTGTGGAGGGGAGTTCATAACTTGAAACCCTTCAGAGAGCTGGACTTAAAGCTGAATGAAGTGGGTTTTTGTACAGCCAAGACCCTGGGTCACACAGTGTTCAGATGGTCTGCTCCTATGTTCCTTGGACTCACTGCAGGGCACACTCTGGAGTGTGGTATATGTGCACACATGTCTCATTCTCTGGGAGAGAGTGAAGGGTGTGCACAGCTGTCACAATAACAAAGGACAGTCACAGCACAAATGGAGTGTTTACAAGGATGGTGCATCTGTGCAGTAGTGTGAGAGATAAGATGGTGAAATGGAGGGCCCTTTAAGAAGGGGCGTTGTTAGAAGGGGCGATCCCAGAGGGCCAGGCTGTGCTCTCCCGACCACTCCGTGACCCATCTCTCTCACAAATAATGCCGAGTCTTAACGTGAGATCCTCACCGGGGAGGACCTCGAGTCTAGGATCGTACACACTGAGCTCACACCTCACTTACAAACGGACACCACACCGTAGATTTTAATAAGCAAGTTCTTTATCGTAGTAGTAAAATAGCTTTATTTCGATATTTTCCATATCTTTAAAAGCAATACAAATACAGTTAAAAAACATTAAAATCCAATAAAAACAATAGCATGCAATGTGGACAGCAGGCTGGGTAGAAAAGTCACATAACAACAGTCCAAGTTACATTGTTTTTAAGCAAGGTATGAAAGTTTATTAAGTCTAATGCGCCATGCCCAGCCTAAGAATTTGGCCAGACCGCTGGCAAACAGGGGCCGAGGATCCGATTTTAAGATTCTTAAGGCCTCCTTGTGAGATCTAGTTCCAAGTTCTCTGCAGATGGGCTTCAGCCATCTGCGGCGGGGTACGGCATAGGTCGAGCATTCGAATAATAGATGCGGGACTGTCTCCAGCTTGTCCAAACAGCAAGGGCAAAAGGGAGTTGTCTGTGCCGGAACCTTCCAGCTGGCAGTCATTTTGCCCACTGGCAGTAGGCCTACCCTGAATCTGAAATATAGGGCCCTATCCCAGGTAGATAGGATAGTATCTAGGTACGGCTCACAGAAGTGCACATCCTTCACCAAAAGAAATTCCGTCGTTGACCTGAACAGGTTGGTGTTGCTATTCCTGCCATCGGTCACCCAGCTCCAGTATAAGTTCTTTAGATTTGCCTTTGGTGGAGCAGATCTAGAAGTCCAAGCATCTTCGAGGCCCAGATCTGTGAGAAGGCACTTGACTTCCTTTAGCCACTGGATCTTCGCCCACCCGGGCGATAAAAGGATTTCCTTTAGACCATCTACATAACTCGACAGCTCAGATACTCTCCAAATACGTGCCCATAGAAGGAGAGGACGCAACCTCGACTGATCGGCAATTGGGCGAGTACCCATGTCTAAAAGTAGAGGCAGAGTTGGTGTACTATAAGGGAGGCCCATCAAGTCCTTGTGAAATTTGCTTTCGGAGCGAGTCAACTGGACCACGTTCTGCACACCCCATAATTCTGCCCCATAGAGAGATGCACTGACACCACGAGCCCTATAAATATCAAGGATTGGTGCAATTGGTTTTAGGGAAGAGGCTCGCTGTTCTTTGAGAAGAGCCCCCACCACCCTCTTGTGGGTCAGCAGCATCTTTTGATGATGGGGTTTCAACTCATAGAGTCACAGAGGCGAATGCCAAGGTAATCGAACTCCCTGACCCTCTCTAGTGGAACCAGATCTAGGGTAGGGGGTCTAACTGGCTTCCTCGGGGGATTAAGGACCAGGAACTTGGTTTTCCCTGCATTTATAACTAAGCCCCTAGAGTCGCAGAAGGTCTTAAAACTGTTTAGGAGACTCTGTAGGCCCACTGGTGTCTTGGAGATCAGGAGGGTGTCGTATGCAAATAGGAGGGTAGGTATTCTTCTGCCAGCCAGGGATGGTGCATCTGATGGATGTTACAGCAGGTGCTCCACCACTCCGTTGACGTACAACGAGAACAGAGTGGGGGCTAATACTCATCCCTGGCGGACTCCTCTATTTACAGGTATTCGTGAGGTTTTTTGGCCCTGCCTGCCCCACCTGATCTGTGCAAAGTTGTCTGCATGAAACCGTATCAACATATCCAGCAAATACGGGGGAATACCTAGACCATCGAGTACACTCCACAAGTGATTGCGCGGGACCAGGTCAAAGGCAGTCTTTGCCCAGTACAACCACTTTCCAGAAAAGCATCATAAGTCGGAATGCTTGCTCGATTGTCCCCGTGCCAGTTCTAAAACCGGCCTGGAAATCAGACAGGATATGGTTCTCCTCGACCCACTGCAAGATCCTCCCTAGCACCATTTTTCCTGCCACCTTCTGGGTGGAATCCAGGAGACTTATAGGACGATAGTTAGCAGGGTCGTCCCGACTCCCTTTCTTGAAGATCGGGACGACCTCTGCGCCCTTCCATGAGTCCGGTAGAGCTGTGCCGGCCAAGCCAGCATTCATTATGGAGGCAATAAGTCGCCCCCACTCGGCTGGATTGAGACAGAGCAGGTCCCCCGAGATACCGTCGGGGCCCGCTGTCTTGTTAGGGACAAGACACTTAATTGCCCCTTCTACTTCCTTTGATGTAAATAGGAAGTCATCACTGGGATCTGTGCGAACTAGGGAGTACTGTTCCGGCGGGATGATCTCAGAACCCGCAGCCATTGCATAAAGCTTGGAAAAATGATCCAACCACACTCCCTCAGTTATATTACATGTGATTTGAGAGTCCACGGGTTTGTCCCTAGTTCTTATTAGGTCCCAAAAACCTTTGGAGTCCTTCCTAGCACTTGCCTCCTTCAAGTCCTCCCAAAACTTAGTCTCGTGCTCGGCCCTTGCCTTCATTATGGACTTCTTATAGGTTCGCCTAGCAAGGATAATCTGTGCCACAGCCTTTGCTTTTACAGCCTTAATCAATTCTTTTTTGGCAGCGCGACAGGCGGGGAAAACCAACCCACATTACCATTTTGTCAGTCAGTCATTAAGCTTTATTCGGTTTGGTTTCAACCATAAAAGCATACAATGTAAAAAATATACAGTCATATAATCACAAACAACATACATTTAAAAAGGGTCAACAAAGATCTCATTGGATTAAGTAAATAGAATTAACTGATCCAGTTAGTATTAATATCAAAGAATTTACCTTTTATGCACCCGCCTAATATTGACACTTGTTATATGGGGTGAAAAAGTTAGATTGAGGTAGGTTGCTAGACTTAAATAGTCTATGAGGAAAAAGGTTAAAAGAGGGGAAACAGTACTCGTTTGGTGGCCAGGATCTGTGGGCCAGCTTTGGGTTGTGATTGGCAGACTGTTCCCGATAGGAGTTGTATGATTCACTTGGATAAAAGTCATGTAGGTCCCAAGTTGTTATAGGGCCATCACTTTCTTGGGGCAGCCACGACTGTAGATAGGGGACAACATATCTGCTCCTAAATCTGATTAGAATCAGATCCCCACAGATATCTTTCCGATGGGGACCCAACCAACCCACTCTCCTCACGCTGACTATTCTGCCATCGAGATTATGGGGTAGTGGTCTGTTTTTCGATAACCAGAACTTAACTTTATTTACCAGGTCACTGGTTCTCTCGATTTTACCATGTTTCAGAGGAAGAGCCCCCGACAGGATGGACACGAATGGAGCGGCCTCTGGGGGAAGATTGATATGAGAGGTCTTAATACTTTTCGATTTAGGCTCAATAATGCGTTCTGAGGTAGGTATGGGTAGTGATTTAGGGACGGGAGGGCACACAGTAGTGGAAACTGATACTTGTGTTGCGGAAACTGTGTTTTGCACAGTTTGTTTAGGCAAATTAGGTTGACCGGCCTGGGGTAAACACTTAGATGTTGCTGTGTATGGCTGATTGTGTTTGACAGTTTCCTCAATCCCCGTTAGTCTTTCCCCCAAGCTGTTAATTTTGTCGATCAGGGGATGAATGATAGTTTTAATCAACTGTTCCATCATGGTCAGTAAGACCAATTGGGGAGAGGATACTGGGTCATCTATTTTTTTGCCCATCTCCTGGATTAGTAGAGCCATGTTAACAGGCGGGTTTGGTTCTGTTGACACATGCTGCAGTGTTGATAAATTGGATTGGGACCCACTTTCTCCAACCCCATCATGTTTCCTTTTTCCAGATATGGCATTACGGGGAGTTGTTTTGTTAGCTTTTAATTTTGCGAAAGTTGGTTGAGGCCCCTGTGTACTATCGTCAAGAACTAGTGGACTGGCATTAGAAACCAGGTAGGGCGATGTAACAAGGGAGTACTTGTTGTTACACAAACTATTTAAATCAACTAGCCATGGGGGATTAGATGCTGTACTGGGCGTTTTCGTAGGAGGATCCATGCTGGGTATGATTAAAATGTAAGAAAACAAAACAAGACAAACAGCTGTGGCTAGGGGAATACTTTGAGTATCCGCACCCTTGTAGGAAGGGGAAACAGTCACAATCCAAAGTGATAGTCAGTGAAGATGGCAGTAAATGGCGTTACCTCTTCTTGGAAGTCCAAGTGGGATAGCCCGTCCCGGCCTCCTCTGGCCTCTGAGGGCCACAGAGGGCCCGCCCTTTGCCCGGGCTTCGCCCGGCGCTGCCCGCGCGCTCCCGCGTAGCGGGGGGCAGTCCTTCCTTATCAGCGCCTCCGGGCGCACACTGATTGGCTGCTTGCGGCGTCCAGCCGCTAGGAATCTTGGGGGATGTAGTTCCCTCTCCCGATGGCCGCGCTGCGATGTCCTGGCAGCGGCGGTAATGGCGGGAATGGCGGGGCTGGAGGAACGCTCGGACCCAGGAGCACAAGGCACAAGGTAATGGTCAGTTCTCTGTCCGCTGAGAACACCTCCCGCTTCAGCAAACACCTCCCGCCTCTGTGAGGGCAGTCCTTCCTTATCAGCGCCTCCGGGCGCACACTGATTGGCTGCTTGCGGCGTCCAGCCGCTAGGGATCTTGGGGGATGTAGTTCCCTCTCCCGATGGCCGCGCTGCGATGTCCTGGCAGCGGCGGTAATGGCGGGAATGGCGGGGCTGGAGGAACGCTCGGACCCAGGAGCACAAGGCACAAGGTAATGGTCAGTTCTCTGTCCGCTGAGAACACCTCCCGCTTCAGCAAACACCATTTTGTCTACTTCTTGCAATACTCCTTGGACCTAAGGAGTTGACCACAAACAGATCGCCTAATGCGTTTGTTGTTTCAGCAAACAAATTTGGAACATCAAGCAAACTACCTCCCTGGGAGTCTAGAGACAGCGCAGTGGTAGACATTATGGATTTAACCGCTAGGATCTTTTCCTCATCAGCCGCAATGGATTTCCATTTTAATCTCCTACCACAATTAGAGGGGATTACTTCGTGAGTTGTTCTCCACACGTGGGAATTTTGAGCCGGAGTAGCACCCGTCCATAAGGGGAACAGGGACAAGGATAGAGGGTTATGATCACTATCAGAAGATTGCAGTGTGAGAAGTTGGCCCGATATGCAACGTTCGCTATTCTAGCGACCGCTATGTATCGTTCCAACGACCCTTATGGTGTTTGGTTGTAAGTCAACCTATAGACCAGCTATCCTAGTAGCGTGGATACGAGCAGTCTAAGGCTAAAGACTCGAGAGGGCGCGTTAAGCCAGCTGTTTACCACACATGTACCCCTTAAACACCCAGTGAAAGGACACCACACAAGTGTTATGAAAATAAACAGTATATTTATTAAGAATCACAACAGCCCTGTACTCTTTATGAGGACAGGGTACTAAGCACAAACCAAATCTCTTTAGCAAATACTTCAAGTGCACAGTTTAAAGACAAGTGTCCGAGGACACGGAAAGGTTAAGGCAATTCGGAAGCGAGGGACTCAGGACCCTAGAGGAAGGAGGCTATGCAGGCACCGAAATGCCGAGTTACCTAGCCACGAGGGCTGCGGCTGCACAAGTCTTACAGGCGTCGGGGTCTTCGCTGACGAGCCAGGGGCCGGAAGAAAAAGGAGTTGCTGGCCGGCGACCAGTGGTGTATAGTTCGTAGAGATTGATGAAACCTGAAAGCAGAGGGGACCAAGTTCGTACTACTAGCCAGTAGTCAGAGGGTACCAGGAAGGCACCAGTTGGCCGTCACCTCGACCAGGTGAGTGGGCGACGCTAGGCTCTGCAGTCTCACGGACCAGGAGGCGTTGTCGGCGACCACGGTGGAGGTGCGAGCTGTCCCACGACGGATGTCGCTGTCGGCGTCTTGGGTGGACCAGGAGGGTCCGGGGTGCTTCTCAAAAGATGGAAGCAGGGGCCAGTCTGGAGCAACCAGACCGGCAGTGTTGATTCTTGGTCGTCGTCACAGAAGGGCACAAGCCAACGGCAAGTGACCAGACAACGTGCTGAGCAGCGAGCAGAAGGGCCCCACGCAGATCGTGGAGATGCTGGGAGACTGCACTTCGGTGCTGGAGCGGCTCAGGGTCGGGGCTTCTCGGACCCCAGAGCACTCACCAGAGAGTTACCTCGATGGTCGTGCTGGTTTTTAAGAGTGTGCAGGTTCTGATGATGGCCGGTCCCTCGAGGTCTCGTCGCACCCACAGATCACAGCTGAGCTGATGACGTGGGTAGAGGTCAGAGGTGCCAGGGAAGCCGGTTCTCGTCGAGCTGGGCCGTCGGATTCCTTGAGGAAGGACTTACAGCAAACCGCAGAGTTCTTAGATGGTGCCCGCTGATGCAGGGTGACTACTCCTTAGTCACAAGGGAGAAATCTTAAGAAGAGTCTCGAAGTCCTTTCGTAGAAAGTATTCTTGATTCAAAGATGATCTAATTTGGAAGGGTCCCCGCTCCGGCCTTTATCCTAAAGAAAGGGGTGGGTACATGACTAGGTCCTGCCCTAAGGGTGGGACCAGGAAGGGGGTAGTTACACCCCTCTCCCCTGCCGGACTTTCCCCAGGCCAGGGCTGTCGCCCCTGGAACTGGTTCTAACCGGCAGATGCGTAGTGAGCACCGGGGTGCCACTCCGCAGTCACCTTCTCGCAAAAGCCCTACCTACCCAGAATACACAAACCCTGTCTGGGACGGTGCGAACACCGCCCTCGACAGGAAACCCTTTGTCCAAGTGCTCCTCGCTGGAAGGACTCCCAGCAGCAGGAGGTCAGACTTGTGTCTGTGGTGGCAGCATCCATTTTGTGGAGCTGAGGCTTTCGTTAACTTTAACCGGGGTTCACAGTTACGTACATGTCGTGTCCCTCTAGAAGGGCGGAATGCTAACCTCGTCGCCAGAGTTGGTGAGAGGGCAGCATCCCGATTCGTATGACACCTTACTCGACATGTCTTGATAACGCGACACCGAAGTTACCGATATGGTACGCGTTATCATGGAACAGCCATTGGGTCTTGATTCCGCAAGCTGCAACCGGGCTCGGCTCGGGCCAGAGCTTAGTTCACACGAGCCCATGCACTCTGCCTTCAGGATTGTCAAGGCCTGCCATAGGAGTGACTGATAGGAACTCGGGTGTCCATTGGAGGGTTAGATATAGGGCTACTATATCTAAAGCAAAGGGTGATTACACGACTTTGCCCCAGCTGTCATGCAGCCAGTTGTGTCAAATTTAGGAGGCCAGCCAGGGGTGGCATAATACATGCTGCAGCCCCTGGCGGCCCTGGGTACACCTACGCCCTGGGTTACAGGGTCTGATAAGGTGGCCCAGTACCAATTGGTAAATGCACCTAGGGTACACCTCGTAATTTAGAAAGAGAACAGCCAGGCTGTGGGTCTGATTGGCAGGCCCACAGCCAGAGAAAGTCGTAAACCAGTGAAACAAAAGCAAAAAAATCTGGGTGATCATAGGATTGCAGACCCTACTCTCCTACATGACCCCCCCCAAACGTCGGAACAACTAACTAACCTTGACCAGGTAAGTCTTCTTGTTCTAAGTGGAAATATCTGGAGAGCCCATCGGCATTGCCATGATCAGTACCAGGTCTATGTTCCACTGTGAAGTCCATCCCCTGTAGGGAAATGGACCACCTAAGCAGTTTGGGGTTTTCACCCTTCATCTGATTTAGCCACAAGAGGGGCTTATGGTCGGTCTGAATCTTGAAGTGAGTGCCAAACAAGTATGGCCTCAGCTTCTTCAGGGCCCAAACCACAGCAAAGGCCTCCCTCTCAATAGCTGACCAATTCTTCTCTCTAGGGGTCAGCCGTCTGCTTATAAAAGCAATGGGCTGGTCTTGACCATCAAAATTCAGTTGAGAAAGAACAGCTCCCACACCCAACTCAGAAGCATCTGTTTGGACAATGAATGGTTTGGAGTAGTCCGGACTCTTGAGGATAGGCGCCGTGCACATGGCCTGCTTTAGGTCATCGAATGCTTTTTGACAGCTCGCTGTCCACTGAACCTTTTTTGGCATTTTCTTACTTGTCAGTTCGTTTAATGGTGTCACGATGGAACCATAGTTCCTGACAAACTTCCTGTAGTAACCAGTCAGGCCCAAGAAAGCTCGAACCTGAGTCTGGGTGGTTGGAGGAGCCCAGTCCCTGATTGACTGTATCTTGCTCTCCAGTGGCTGAACCTGACCTCCACCGACAAGGTGGCCCAGGTATACAACCTGTGTCTGCCCTATCTGGCACTTGGTGGCCTTGATAGTGAGACCTGCTGCTTGCAGTGCCTCTAACGTCTTCCGCAGGTGGACCAGGTGATCCTCCCAGGTGGAGCTAAAGACAGCAATATCGTCAAGATATGCCGCACAGAAGTCATCCAGCCCAGTAAGGACATGATTCACCAACCGTTGGAAGGTGGCAGGTGCATTTTTCAGACCAAAGGGCATCACCACGAACTGATAATGCCCACCAGGGGTTGAAAATGCTGTCTTAGGCTTGGCGTCCTCAGCTAACCTGATTTGCCAATACCCAGCTGTCAGGTCAAACGTACTTAAGTAGTTGGCCGAAGCCAATCTATCGATAAGCTCGTCTGCCCTTGGTATTGGGTGGGCGTCAGTCTTAGTGACTGCATTGAGACCCCTGTAGTCTACGCAAAACCTCATCTCTCTCTTACCACCCTGGGTGTGAGGTTTCGGCACTAGAACTACGGGACTAGCCCAAGGGCTATCCGAGGGTTCAATGACTCCCAGCTCCAACATTTTCTGCACTTCACTTTTGATGCAGTCTCTGACGTGATCAGGCTGCCTGTAGATTTTACTCTTTACGGGCAAGCTGTCACCAGTGTCGACCTCATGGGTGCACCAATCGGTCTGACTGGGTGTCAGAGAAAACAGATGTCGGAACGACTGAAGAACCTGTTTACAGTCGCTCTGTTGATGTTCGGAGAGGCTGCCGCAAAAGACAACACCATCTACCGAGCCATCGTCAGGATTCTGAGAGAGTAGGTCGGGGAGAGGGTCACTCTCCTCCTCCTGTCCCTCATCTATGGCCATGAGCAAACTCATGTCCTTCCTGTCGACATATGCTTTTAGCCTGTTGACATGAAGCACCCTGTGGGGGCTCCGGGGAGTTCCCAGGTCGACCAGGTAGGTGACCTCTCCCTTTTTCTCCAGGATGGTGTGGGGCCCGGACCATTTGTCCTTGAGTGCTGCTGGGGCCACTGGCTCCAACACCCACACCTTCTGTCCGGGCTGGTAAACAGTCAAGACAGCCTTTTGGTCATGCCAAGCTTTTTGGAGTTCTTGGCTGGCCTTAAGGTTTTCGGATGCCTTTTCCATGTATTCAGCCATCCGCGAGCGGAGACCGAGCACATAGTCCACTATGTTGGTTGCCGGCTTTTTGAGAGGTCTCTCCCATCCTTCCTTCACCAAACACAGGGGTCCTCTTACAGGATGCCCGTACAAAAGTTCAAAAGGGCTGTAGCCAACCCCCTTTTGTGGGACTTCTCTGTAGGCGAACAAGAGGCAGGGGATCAGGACGTCCCATCTACGCCGAAGCTTTTCCGGTAGTCCATGAATCATCCCTTTTAGGGTCCTGTTGAATCTCTCAACAAGCCCATTGCATTGTGGATGATAGGGTGTAGTGAATTTGTAGTTGACACCACATTCCTTCCACATAGCAGTTAAGTAGCTCGACATAAAGTTTGCACCTCTGTCAGAGACGACCTCCTTAGGAAAGCCCACCCTGGAGAACACTCCAACTAGGGCTCTTGCCACAACAGGTGCTGTAGTGGTCCTAAGGGGAATAGCTTCAGGATACCTGGTGGCATGATCCACTACCACCAGTATAAACTTGTGCCCTGATGCTGTCGGTGGTTCCATGGGACCGACGATGTCGATCCCCACCCGTTCAAAGGGTACCCCCACCACAGGCATTGGTATAAGGGGGGCCTTTGTCGTGCCACCTGACTTACCACTGGCTTGGCAAGTGACACAGGAGCGGCAAAACTCCTTGGTATCTTCGTTCATGTGCGGCCAGTGAAAGTGCGAGACAAGCCTGTCCCACGTTTTCGTCTGGCCTAAGTGACCTGCTAAGGGAATCTCGTGGGCCAAGGTAAGTAGGAAACCACGCTGAGACAAGGGGACGACCAGCCTCCTGGTCATGCCAGGCTTGGGGTCTCTTGACTCAGTGTACAGGAGTCCATCTTCCCAGTATACCTTGTGGGTACCTGTGGCGTTCCCAGCAGCCTCAGCAGCAGCCTGCTGTCTGAGGGGTTCAAGAGAAGGGCAGTCTAACTGGTCCTTCCCCAGGTCTTCCCTTGAGGGTCCCCCTGAGCCCAAGAATTCAACTTGATCAAGTTCGAACTCTCTCGGCTCAGTTTCCCTCAATTCCTGTAGGTCAGCCTCCTCTGAGACTTGATCCTCGACCTGGGGCAAGGGGGAAGGCGCAGCCTTAACCCTACTGCTCTTTTTCTTGGGAGGTGTCTGGTCCGTTGTTCCAGGATCCAGCACCTGTTCAGTGGGGCATTTCCTGACCTGTGACCTAGTCACAGCGAACACATGTGCTGGCAAACCTAACATTTCCATGTGAGTCCGGTGCTCCACTTCTGACCATTGTGACGACTCCAAATCATTGCCCAACAAACAATCCACTGGGAGGTCTGGACTAACTACAACCTTCTTTTGGCCAGTTACCCCTCCCCAGGAGAAAGCTACAATTGCCATACTGTGATTGGTAGTGACATTGCTTGCATTGGTCACCAGGAATTCTGTACCTGGCATGATCTGTCCAGGGTCCACAAAGTTAGGCGTCACCATGGTGACGCTGGCACAAGTGTCCCTATAGGCCTGAGCCATCTTTCCATTTATAAAAGGCGTCTGTCTGTATTTGCCCAAAGTATTGGGGCTTACGTCAGGGGACACGTCCACGTCCCCTGTACTGACAAGGACAGCCTGAGTGAGTGTGCCAACTAAGTTGTCACGCCCCTCAGAACCCAGGGTTAACCCTACTAAACCCTTGGGAGGCGCACTACCACTGCTGACTGTACTAGGGGGCACAGGTGCCTTAGGGGCTGCAGTGGCAGGAGTCTGCCCTCCTCCTTTCTTGGTGCACTCACTAAACCAGTGAGATTTACTCTTACAGTACTGGCACCATCGTTTGGATTGGCCTTCTTTCTTCTTTTGGGGAGCCTGACCCCCACCCTCTTTGGGTTGTTGGGGACCTGTCGAAGACTTCTGGTCATTTTGTTCCCCCTTAGAATCTTTACCCTTCTGGTCTGCTTTCTTCTGACCACCTTGATTCTGGCCCGGGTTCTGTTTAACTCTCGTACGAACCCATTTGTCTGCCTTCTGCCCCAATTCTTGAGGAGAGGTCAGATCCGAGTCGACAAGATGCTGATGTAACAACTGGTTCTGACAATTGTTTAAAATTTGTTCTCTCATCATCAAATTATACAATCCTTTGTAATCAGTAACCTTACTGCCCAGCAACCAGCCCTCAAAAGCCTTAGTGGCACAATCGACAAAATCAGACCAATCTTGAGACTGCGTTTTCTGGGTATCCCTGAACAGCACCCTGTACTGCTCAGTGGTTAGGCCGAACCCTTCAACGAGTGTATTCTTCAAGACTTGGTAATTGTTAGCGTCCTCTACCCTTGTGGTGAGGAGCTTGTCTCTTCCTTTACCTTCAAAGGAGAGCCACAAGATAGCTGCCCACTGACTCTGGGGAACGCCTTGCACAGTGCAGGCCCTCTCCAAAGCAGTAATCCATTTGTGGATGTCGTCCCCTTGTTTAAAGGGGGGCACTATCTTCCCAAGGTGCTTCGTATCGAAACTCTTTTCCCTATTACTAGGTACATTGCTGCCACCAGTGGGGACTGCCCCACTTAACTGTTGCTCTCTAGCGAAAGCAAGCTTTTCCTTGGCCAGGGCAAGTTCTTCCCTTTCGATCCGCAGATTAGCTGCCCTTTCCTTCGCTTCGTACACTCTCCTCTGAGGGGACGTCATCCCTCTTTGAGAAGAGTTGTGAGAGCCGTTGGTATGAAGGGATCTGCCAGAGCCTCTTGATAGAGATCTGGCTCGTCCATTCCCCACGTTAAGCGGAACCGACAGTAGCGCCGGGGTTCCCCCAGTACTACTATCGTGTCTGCTTAAGTTGGACCGTGTTAGTCTGACGACTTCTACCTGTCCCTTATCTGCCTCGTCCCCAGAGAGATCCTCATCCTCATCCTCCTCCACATCCCCGTTCTCGGTTGCGAGGTGAATGAGGTCAGGATCGTCCCGGGTTCCCTCGAGGGGAGGCATGTCTCCTTCTGGATTAGAAGGGCTAAGAAGCTTCTCAGCCTTCCTGGCATCATAAGTCTCTAGGAGACCAATCAGAAAGGAGGTGGTGGGGTTAGCCCCTTGCTTAATTTTCCTAGAGGTACATACTTGTCGTAACTCATGGAAGTTAAGCGCAGTATATCTTGACGGGATGACCTGTGGAGGGTCAACTGACACCAGGGGAGACTCGATGTTTCCTCCTGTGACCGACATACTGCTTCTAGTGTGGTGTAAGTGATGCACCTACCTACACTATGTGTTTACCTACTTTTCCCTTGCTAAGAGTTGTAGCCAAGGTGTGCTAAGCCTTGAGGAGCTACAACAGCTGGTTCAGTAGAACTCAGAGTATTCTAAGCTTTAGTTATATGTACTAGCAGTACTTGTGCGATCTTTCAACAAGATATTCTTAGGATACGTGTGGTAAAACAACAGCAAGCTCAAATCCCACCGCTGCCACCAATGTGAGAAGTTGGCCCGATATGCAACGTTCGCTATTCTAGCGACCGCTATGTATCGTTCCAACGACCCTTATGGTGTTTGGTTGTAAGTCAACCTATAGACCAGCTATCCTAGTAGCGTGGATACGAGCAGTCTAAGGCTAAAGACTCGAGAGGGCGCGTTAAGCCAGCTGTTTACCACACATGTACCCCTTGAACACCCAGTGAAAGGACACCACACAAGTGTTATGAAAATAAACAGTATATTTATTAAGAATCACAACAGCCCTGTACTCTTTATGAGGACAGGGTACTAAGCACAAACCAAATCTCTTTAGCAAATACTTCAAGTGCACAGTTTAAAGACAAGTGTCCGAGGACACGGAAAGGTTAAGGCAATTCGGAAGCGAGGGACTCAGGACCCTAGAGGAAGGAGGCTATGCAGGCACCGAAATGCCGAGTTACCTAGCCACGAGGGCTGCGGCTGCACAAGTCTTACAGGCGTCGGGGTCTTCGCTGACGAGCCAGGGGCCGGAAGAAAAAGGAGTTGCTGGCCGGCGACCAGTGGTGTATAGTTCGTAGAGATTGATGAAACCTGAAAGCAGAGGGGACCAAGTTCGTACTACTAGCCAGTAGTCAGAGGGTACCAGGAAGGCACCAGTTGGCCGTCACCTCGCCCAGGTGAGTGGGCGACGCTAGGCTCTGCAGTCTCACGGACCAGGAGGCGTTGTCGGCGACCACGGTGGAGGTGCGAGCTGTCCCACGACGGATGTCGCTGTCGGCGTCTTGGGTGGACCAGGAGGGTCCGGGGTGCTTCTCAAAAGATGGAAGCAGGGGCCAGTCTGGAGCAACCAGACCGGCAGTGTTGATTCTTGGTCGTCGTCACAGAAGGGCACAAGCCAACGGCAAGTGACCAGACAACGTGCTGAGCAGCGAGCAGAAGGGCCCCACGCAGATCGTGGAGATGCTGGGAGACTGCACTTCGGTGCTGGAGCGGCTCAGGGTCGGGGCTTCTCGGACCCCAGAGCACTCACCAGAGAGTTACCTCGATGGTCGTGCTGGTTTTTAAGAGCGTGCAGGTTCTGATGATGGCCGGTCCCTCGAGGTCTCGTCGCACCCACAGATCACAGCTGAGCTGATGACGTGGGTAGAGGTCAGAGGTGCCAGGGAAGCCGGTTCTCGTCGAGCTGGGCCGTCGGATTCCTTGAGGAAGGACTTACAGCAAACCGCAGAGTTCTTAGATGGTGCCCGCTGATGCAGGGTGACTACTCCTTAGTCACAAGGGAGAAATCTTAAGAAGAGTCTCGAAGTCCTTTCGTAGAAAGTATTCTTGATTCAAAGATGATCTAATTTGGAAGGGTCCCCGCTCCGGCCTTTATCCTAAAGAAAGGGGTGGGTACATGACTAGGTCCTGCCCTAAGGGTGGGACCAGGAAGGGGGTAGTTACACCCCTCTCCCCTGCCGGACTTTCCCCAGGCCAGGGCTGTCGCCCCTGGAACTGGTTCTAACCGGCAGATGCGTAGTGAGCACCGGGGTGCCACTCCGCAGTCACCTTCTCGCAAAAGCCCTACCTACCCAGAATACACAAACCCTGTCTGGGACGGTGCGAACACCGCCCTCGACAGGAAACCCTTTGTCCAAGTGCTCCTCGCTGGAAGGACTCCCAGCAGCAGGAGGTCAGACTTGTGTCTGTGGTGGCAGCATCCATTTTGTGGAGCTGAGGCTTTCGTTAACTTTAACCGGGGTTCACAGTTACGTACATGTCGTGTCCCTCTAGAAGGGCGGAATGCTAACCTCGTCGCCAGAGTTGGTGAGAGGGCAGCATCCCGATTCGTATGACACCTTACTCGACATGTCTTGATAACGCGACACCGAAGTTACCGATATGGTACGCGTTATCATGGAACAGCCATTGGGTCTTGATTCCGCAAGCTGCAACCGGGCTCGGCTCGGGCCAGAGCTTAGTTCACACGAGCCCATGCACTCTGCCTTCAGGATTGTCAAGGCCTGCCATAGGAGTGACTGATAGGAACTCGGGTGTCCATTGGAGGGTTAGATATAGGGCTACTATATCTAAAGCAAAGGGTGATTACACGACTTTGCCCCAGCTGTCATGCAGCCAGTTGTGTCAAATTTAGGAGGCCAGCCAGGGGTGGCATAATACATGCTGCAGCCCCTGGCGGCCCTGGGTACACCTACGCCCTGGGTTACAGGGTCTGATAAGGTGGCCCAGTACCAATTGGTAAATGCACCTAGGGTACACCTCGTAATTTAGAAAGAGAACAGCCAGGCTGTGGGTCTGATTGGCAGGCCCACAGCCAGAGAAAGTCGTAAACCAGTGAAACAAAAGCAAAAAAATCTGGGTGATCATAGGATTGCAGACCCTACTCTCCTACATGCAGGACCTTCATGTCTATCAAGTGGGGCCAAAGACTGTAATTTAGGAGAATAAAATCAATTCGTGAAGAGTGACCCACTCTATTAAACGTGTGTGCTCCTGTGGGATCTGAATGCGATCTACCATTGGTTGCCCTCAAGCCATATTCCAAACATACAGCCTGATTCATCAAGCCGAAATCGGCTCGCAAAGGGCCAGATTCTGAGAATCTGGCCCTTTGCGAGCGCTATTTTTGCATTTGGGATTCATCATCCCAAATGCAAAAATCGGTAATAGCGATTTCGCAATTTTGCGAGGAATTACATTTAAGGAATCTCTATTTGAGATTCCTTAAATGCAATTCATCATCCATTTAAAAATTGCGAATTCGCAATTTCGGCCCGCTATTTACCGCGAGGTCAAACCTCGTGGTAAATAGCGAAAACTTAGAAAAATGCTTTTACAAGCATTTTTCTAAGTTGCATGTTGCACACACACATGTCCTTTGGACATGTGTGTGCGCAACACCTGTTGCAATTTGCATTTAAGGGGTGCTACAGGGTGTCCTTTGGACACCCCTGGCACCCTTAAAATCGCTATCTTATTTGCGATTAGCTAATTGCTAATCACAAATAAGGAATACTCCCCATTCATTCCTATGGGCCATTTGGCCCATAGGAATGAATGGGGAGTTATTCCTTATTTGCGATTAGCAATTTGCTAATCGCAAATAAGGAATCTGTAGGAATCGCATTTAATTTTGCGATTCCTACATGAATCCCGTTTTGCGATTCTGTAATAGCAATTCCTTATGAATCGCTATTTCAGACTCGCAAAACGGGTCTTTGATGAATCGGGCTGTATGTGCATTAAGATCAATAGCAGTTTGTGACCAGCTTCTAATAGGGGCCAATGAGAGGGAGGGGATACCTCTCCTGGCATCATCCTCCGCAATACCCAATATGTCGTCCCTAGCCAGGGGTTCAAATGTACAATTGAAGTCCCCGGCTAGTATTACAGATGAGTCGGAGCCACAAGAACTGAGGCACTCCTCAATGCCCGTGAGAGAAAGTGTGGAAGACCCACCCCTTAATCCTCTAACATAGGTGTTAAAAATTTCAAGCTTCTTTCCCCCACGAGGCCCTCTGACTAGAATTCTCTGTAGATCGGGTGATTTGGTAGCAATTTGCCTAATGGAGAGACCCAGAGATATGCTTGCCCATATTAATAGGCCCCCCGAGTGGCGACCCCTACCTCCCGGTGATTGCACCGCAGGCACAAAGTAGGTGGTGAAGCCCACCTTGTGTCGTGGTTCCAAGCACCATGTTTCCTGGAATAGACAAATCCCGAAGGAATCAACAAGTGAGTTCCAATCGGGTATGTCAATATTCTGTGCAAGGCCTGCTATGTTCCAACTTAGGACCTTCAACGCTTCACCACCAACTTCCAAGCCCGACACACAATCATTCCTGAAGGTCTCAATGACTATTCCAGGGGCCTCGACCGGTGTCAAGTTAGAACAAACCCCCCCCAGTGGCCTCCTCAAGGGACCGATCACTCTCCTCCCCCATAGTCTGCGGCAGCAGCATAGTGCAGTTTTTGCCAGGCGATCCATCACTTCGGATGCTTACATCCAGTGTGGCTGGCATAAAAGGAATTAACCCAACATTGAGTGGCCTAGAATTTCCATACGTATCCCTAATAGAGGAGTCGCCCCCTACTCCATAATCAACTAAATCTAGATTGCCAGTCCTATTGCTGGGAACATTGCAAGCTAAATCAGTAGCTGGTTGATTTGCTACTCCCCCCCCCCTGTAGGCAAAACAGACCTAGCCCTGGGGATATCAATCACAGGAATACATGGAATTTGCATAGAGATAGGGCTGGGTGTAAGGGATGGAGTATCAGGACAGGTTGTGCAAACTACTCTACGAGTAAGTCAGTCTACATCTTCAAGGCAAGCATATCTGTTGTAAGTGTGTGCCCCGTTCCACCAACCTTGCCCGCCCTGCCAGCCATCCAGGGTCCCCCCCTAAAGTGGTTTCTTGCTGGTAACCGATTTCTCCCGTAGTTAGACTGTGGGTGGGGGGGTAAAAATAAGTAAGAGGTCTAACTTCAATGGACGTGCCCCCCCCGTAATTATTCCATGAGCATAAATGATGTACTGTATTAGGGTCTTCAAATGAGACAATAATGCAGTCACCTGGGATAGCTTTGTGGATAGTACCTATCCATGGAACCCTTCGTACCATAAGGATTTTACTTTTCGGGTGGTTAGGTAACGGCCTATTATCATTCAGCCAGTGCGTTACCTTGTTTTTCAATGACCCAAAATTTTCCTGCTGGTGATACGCAATTTCCGGGACGCCCGTTAGTACCACCACATATGGCCTTACATCTGGGGGGAGATCCACAAAGCCCATACCCTTTTTTGCCCTAAGCTTAGGCCCCTGCAGATTATGCTGTTGTATGGTGGGTTCTTTAATCTTCGGGGCTAACGTATCTTTACGAGCCGATGTTGGTTGTGCGGGCGGCTGTTCAGATACCACCACTATTGTATTATTAACTCTACTTTCCAAAACTTTGGACCGGGGTTTGGGTATAGGTTTGATCGCAGGGCTTGGGGGCGGGTTGACAGCGGGTGCTAAAGCAGCGCAGTCTACACCACTTAAAGTGTTAAGTTTGTTTCCATCTACACTAAGGGTTGCTAAATTTAAGATGCTTTTTTCTGCCTCTAGCAGCTGGGTTTCTATGCGTGATAGTCTGACTTCCAGGGGGCTTAGGAGCTTTTTTAAAGTTTCCCAGACAATCTTCAGGAATTCCATATCTCTCCCCTCTACCACACACACTGGAACCCCATCCTTCTCTGCCACATACACTTGTTCCCCGTCTTTCTCACCGTCAACCACTAAATCTTCTTCTTCTTCTATTACAACTAAAGTAGGCTCAATGTCTTTCGGACTATTAGTGGGTGGGGACACCTGATGGGTGGAACCCCCCCCCCCCTTCAGTTAACTTTCCACCCGTTAAGGACTGAGCCTTTGCTACTTTAGCCTTCTTCCTAGAGTAGGCTGAAGAAGTGGTACGTTTCCTTTTTTGCATAGCACCCTCTTTGGTAGCAAACGAATTGCTCCCACAGGCCCCTATTTTTGTTGAAGTTGTCTCTGGAGCAGCCCCCCCTGCCGAAGCCACCCCACCCAAGGCTGGATTTTGGTTAGGAAGAAGGAGAGATAAATCCAAATCAGGGGCTGCCAATGGGGAAGTTGAGACCAAGGATTGATGCACAACGGCCAGCGTCACAATTGGTGCAGGGCAGGTTCAGTGCTCGGGGGCAATATGCCCTAGAGAAGATTTCTTTGCCCTGGTCAACTCCTGTGATAGCCTTCTAGCTGCGTCGAGTTCGATAGAAACTCTTTGCTGCATTTTGTGTATCTCCGTGTCGATGGCAATGTTAGTCCTCACTAGTCATCGAGGGTCCCATTTGGCTGCTTCCCTTTGACCGCCCGACTTCTACTTTCACGCGTGGACATTGTTCCCTTGATTCTGGGGGCTGGTTAATTAGCAAAGTGCAGAAAGATGATAATGAGGAGAGAGAGACGAAAGGGAAGAGGCCCGGTCCGGTCTCTCAGGTCCTCGAACGGCCTCAAACGGCCCACTCTTTGCCCGGTCTTCGCCCCGCACTTTGGCCCGCGCGCGTCCCGCGATGCGCGTCCAGTACCCCTCTGTTGTTGGTGGAAAGGAGGGGTGGAACCCAAGGGGCAGGATGGCGTGGTCGGGCGGAAGAGCCCCAGGTGCGGCTCCAAGAACGCCGCGGCTCCTGGGACTCGCAGTCCGCCTGTAGTCCAACACGCCCGTTGGTTGATTAGCCCCAGCTACTCCGTTACTGGCAAAAGGGTGTTCTGTGTCCTGTGTCCCGTTCTGATAGCAAGCAGACCTCTGTGACCTCTGGCAGCGACTTCGAGCGGCTCCCGCGAAGCGGGGGCCGCGAGTCGTTATGAAGCGCACAAGGGGCGAGAGGCGTGGTCGGGCGGAAGAGCCCCAGGTGCAGCTCCAAGAACGCCGCGGCTCCTGGGACTCGCAGTCCGCCTGTAGTCCAACACGCCCGTTGGTTGATTAGCCCCAGCTACTCCGTTACTGGCAAAAGGGTGTTCTGTGTCCTGTGTCCCGTTCTGATAGCAAGCAGACCTCTGTGACCTCTGGCAGCGACTTCGAGCGGCTCCCGCGAAGTGGGGGCCGCGAGTCGTTATGAAGCGCCCAGGAGGCGGTAGGCATGGGTGGGCGGAAGAGCCCGAGGTGCGGCTCCAAGAATGCCGCGGCTCCTGGGACTCACAGTCCGCCTGTAGTCCAACATGCCCGTTGGTTGATTAGCCCCAGCTACTCCGTTACTGGCAAAAGGGTGTTCTGTGTCCTGTGTCCCGTTCTGATAGCAAGCAGACCTCTGTGACCTCTGGCAGCGACTTCGAGCGGCTCCCGCGAAGCTGGGGCCGCGAGTCGTTATAAGGCGCCCAGGGGGCGGGAGGCGTGGTCGGGCGGAAGAGCCCCAGGTGCGGCTCCAAGAACGCCGCGGCTCCTGGGACTCGCAGTCCGCCTGTAGTCCAACACGCCCGTTGGTTGATTAGCCCCAGCTACTCCGTTACTGGCAAAAGGGTGTTCTGTGTCCTGTGTCCCGTTCTGATAGCAAGCAGACCTCTGTGACCTCTGGCAGCGACTTCGAGCGGCAAGTTCTTTATCAACAGTAAGAAGGAATCAGCACTCTTATTTACAAGCGATCGAGGGATCGTAAAGTCTCAGGGATTCGGGAAGGGGGAAGCGGGACAGTCTCGATCTTTAGGCCAGTACGAAGCGTACCCTGCGCACAGCTCTCAATCCTCGAGCCGGGGGATACGGAAGATGATGATCGCTCTGGAGGCTGCGACTCAGTTCGTGTTGGTAGCGTCGATGGTCCAGCCGGCCCAGAGTACTCCTCGAGCCGCGACGAGGTCAGCAGGGCTCGATCCGGAGGTTGGTTCTTGAAGAGCCGCGACCACATCAGCAGGGCTCAGGATGTTCCACAAAGGTCTTTAGTGTTCCAGATGGAGCCGCGACGAGGTCAGCAGGGCTCCGATGTTCTAGTTCCGTCTTTACGAGGATGAGCCACGACAGCGTCGGCAAGGCTCCTATGTTCTAGTTCCGTCTTTACAAAGATGAGCCGCGACAGCGTCAGCAGGGCTCGATGAGTTTGAGGGTTCAGTTTTCCCCAAGGTTAAGCCGCGATCAGATCAGCAGGACTCTCTTGTCCAGGATACAACTGCCCGCAAGTTCTTGGGCGGGCATTGATATAGTCCAGTGGCCCTGAATGTCCGGACCCTCGCAGGTGGAGGTCTCATGCCTTGGGGGCTGGTCGTTGGAGAGGTCCGTCGGTTGGCCCTTTGATCCTTTTGAAGATGTGCCCGGGAATTCCCAGACGCCCAGCAGGGTCTGGCACCAGCTCTCGGGGAGGCCAGAGGTGCGATCGAAACCGGCCCACAGGGGAAGGCCAGAGGTGTGAGAGAAACCAGTCTCTCAGGGGAGGCCGGAGGTGCCATCGAAACTCCCTGTCTTATCTCACTTGGGGAGCCCTTTACCACCCAACTGAGACTGGCCCGTCTGGAGCCTGGGTTTTGCTGGGTCCGGGGTCAGGCAAGGCTCAGGGAGTCAGGGACCTCTGGAAGGGAAAATGGAAGTCGGGGCCCTGTGGGGGCATGCAGGTTCTGGGCGCTCGGGCCGGGAAGGAGGATAGTGGAATGCGGGAATGGTCGTCTGTTGGTGGGGTCGTGTAGGGAGTTGGGGCGGACAGGGCGGACATGGAACGGGACGACCAGGTTTTTCCGGGTGCAAAGCTAGGCTAACAGGGTGCTGGAGAACGGGAGGGGACCACGCCACGAGGCCAGGTCCAACAGGCGTGAAGAGGAGGGCCCTTTAAGAAGAGGCGTGAAATGGAGGGCCCTTAAAGAAGGAGCGTGAAGAGGAGGGCCCTTAAAGAAGGGGGGTGAAGAAGAGGGCCCTTTAAGAAGGGGCGTGAAGAGGAGGGCCCTTTAAGAAGAGGCGTGAAATGGAGGGCCCTTAAAGAAGGGGTGTGAAGAGGAGGGCCCTTAAAGAAGGGGCGTGAAGAGGAGGGCCCTTTAGGAAGGAGCGTGAAGAGGAGGGCCCTTTAAGAAGGGGCGTGAAAAGGAGAGCCCTTAAAGAAGGGGCGTGAAGAGGAGGGCCCTTTAAGAAGGGGCGTGAAGAGGAGGGCCCTTAAAGAAGGGGTGTGAAGAGGAGGGCCCTTTAAAAGGGGCGTGAAGAGGAGGACCCTTTAAGAAGGGGCGTGAAATGGAGAGCCCTTAAAGAAGGGGCGTGAAGAGGAGGGCCCTTTAAGAAGGGGCGTGAAATGGAGAGCCCTTAAAGAAGGGGCGTGAAGAGGAGGGCCCTTTAAGAAGGGGCGTGAAATGGAGAGCCCTTAAAGAAGGGGCGTGAAGAGGAGGGCCCTTTAAGAAGGGGCGTTAAGAGGAGGGCCCTTAAAGAAGGGGCATGAAGAGGAGGGCCCTTTAAAAAGGGGTGTGAAGAGGAGGGCCCTTAGAAGGGGCGTAAAGAGGAGGGCCCTTTAAGAAGGGGCGTGAAATGGAGGGCCCTTAAAGAAGGGGCGTGAAATGGAGGGCTCTTAAAGAAGGGGCGTGAAGAGGAGGGCTCTTAAAGAAGGGGCATGAAGAGGAGGAGGGCCCTTAAAGAAGGGGCGTGAAGAGGAGGGCCCTTACAGAAGGGGCATGAAGAGGAGGGCCCTTAAAGAAGGGGCATGAAGAGGAGGGCCCTTAGAAGGGGAGTGAAGAGGAGGGCCCTTAGAAGGGGCGTGAAGAGGAGGGCCCTTTAAGAAGGGGCGTGAAATGGAGGGCGCTTAAAGAAGGGGTGTGAAGAGGAGGGCCCTTAAAGAAGGGAAGTGAAATGGAGGGCCCTTAAATAAGGGGCGTGAAATGGAGGGCCCTTAAAGAAGGAGCGTGAAATGGAGGGCCCTTAAATAAGGGGCGTGAAATGGAGGGCCCTTTAAGAAGGGGCGTGAAGAGGATGGCCCTTTAAGAAGGGGCGTGAAATGGAGGGCCCTTTAAGAAGGGGCGTGAAGAGGATGGCCCTTAAAGAAGGGGCTTGAAATGGAGGGCCCTTTAAGAAGGGGCGTGAAGAGGATGGCCCTTTAAGTAGGGGCGTGAAGAGGATGGCCCTTTAAGAAGGGGCGTAAAATGGAGGGCCCTTAAAGAAGGGGCGTGAAGAGGAGGGCCCTTTAAGAAGGGGCGTGAAATGGAGGGCCCTTTAAGAAGGGGCGTGAAGAAGAGGGCCCTTAAAGAAGGGGCGTGAAATGGAGGGCCCTTTAAGAAGGGGCGTGAAGAGGATGGCCCTTTAAGAAGGGGCGTAAAATGGAGGGCCCTTAAAGAAGGGGCGTGAAATGGAGGGCCCTTTAAGAAGGGGCGTGAAATGGAAGGCCCTTAAAGAAGGGGCGTGAAATGGAGGGCCCTTAAAGAAGGGGCGTGAAATGGAGCGCCCATAAAGAAGGGGCGTGAAGAGGAGGGCCCTTAAAGAAGGGGCGTGAAGAGGAGGACCTTACAGAAGGGGCGTGAAGAAGAGGGCCCTTAAAGAAGGGGCGAGAAGAGGAGGGCCCATAAAGAATGGGCGTGAGGAGGAGGACCTTACAGAAGGGGCACGGAGAGGAGGGCCCTTAAAGAAGGGGCGTGAAGAGGAGGGCCCTTAAAGAAGGGGCGTGAAATGGAGGACCCTTAAAGAAGGGGCGTGAAGAGGAGGGCCCTTTAACAAGGAGCGTGAAGAGGAGGGCCCTTAAAGAAGGGGCGTGAAGAGGAGGGCCCTTTAAAAAGGGGTGTGAAGAGAAGGGCCCTTCAAGAAGGGGCGTGAAGAGAATGGCACTTTAAGAAGGGGCGTAAAATAGAGGGCCCTTAAAGAAGGGGCGTGAAATGGAGGGCCCTTAAAGAAGGGGCGTGAAGAGGAGGGCCCTTTAAGAAGGGGCGTAAAATAGAGGGCCCTTAAAGAAGGGGCGTGAAATGGAGGGCCCTAAAGAAGGGGTGTGAAGAGGAGGGCCCTTAAAGACGGGGCGTGAGGAGGTGGGCCCTTTGAAAAGGGGTGTGAAGAGGAGGGCCCTTAAAGAAGGGGCGTGAGGAGGAGGGCCCTTTAAAAAGGGGTGTGAAGAGGAGGGCCCTTTATGAAGGGGCGTGAATTGGAGGGCCCTTAAAGAAGGGGTGTGAAGAAGAGGGCCCTTTAAGAAGGGGCGTAAAATAGAGGGCCCTTAAAGAAGGGGCATGAAGAGGAGGGCCCTTTAAGAAGGGGCGTGAAATGGAGGGCCCTTAAAGAAGGGACGTGAAGAAGAGGGCCCTTTAAGAAGGGGCGTAAAATAGAGGGCCCTTAAAGAAGGGGCGTGAAGAGGAGGGCCCATAAAGAATGGGCGTGAGGAGGAGGACCTTACAGAAGGGGCACGGAGAGGAGGGCCCTTAAAGAAGGGGCGTGAAGAGGAGGGCCCTTAAAGAAGGGGCGTGAAATGGAGGACCCTTAAAGAAGGGGCGTGAAGAGGAGGGCCCTTTAACAAAGGGCGTGAAGAGGAGGGCCCTTAAAGAAGGGGCGTGAAGAGGAGGGCCCTTTAAAAAGGGGTGTGAAGAGAAGGGCCCTTCAAGAAGGGGCGTGAAGAGGATGGCCCTTTAAGAAGGGGCGTAAAATAGAGGGCCCTTAAAGAAGGGGCGTGAAATGGAGGGCCCTTAAAGAAGGGGCGTGAAGAGGAGGGCCCTTTAAGAAGGGGCGTAAAATAGAGGGCCCTTAAAGAAGGGGCGTGAAATGGAGGGCCCTAAAGAAGGGGTGTGAAGAGGAGGGCCCTTAAAGAAGGGGCGTGAGGAGGTGGGCCCTTTAAAAAGGGGTGTGAAGAGGAGGGCCCTTAAAGAAGGGGCGTGAGGAGGAGGGCCCTTTAAAAAGGGGTGTGAAGAGGAGGGCCCTTTAAGAAGGGGCGTGAAATGGAGGTCCCTTAAAGAAGGGGTGTGAAGAAGAGGGCCCTTTAAGAAGGGGCGTGAAATGGAGGGCCCTTAAAGAAGGGACGTGAAGAAGAGGGCCCTTTAAGAAGGGGCGTAAAATAGAGGGCCCTTAAAGAAGGGGCATGAAGAGGAGGGCCCTTAAAGAAGGGGCGTGAAGAGGAGGGCCCTTTAAGAAGGGGCGTGAAGAGGAGGGCCCTTAAAGAAGGGGCGTGAAGAGGAGGCCCCTTAAAGAAGGGGCGTGAAATGGAGGGCCCTTAAAGAAGGGACGTGAAGAAGAGGGCCCTTTAAGAAGGGGCGTAAAATAGAGGGCCCTTAAAGAAGGGGCGTGAAGAGGAGGGCCCTTTAAGAAGGGGCGTGAAGAGGAGGGCCCTTAAAGAAGGGGCATGAAGAGGAGGGCCCTTAAAGAAGGGGCGTGAAGAGGAGGGCCCTTTAAGAAGGGGCGTGAAGAGGATGGTCCTTTAAGAAGGGGCGTAAAATGGAGGGCTGTTAGACGGACCGGGAGGGTCGGCCGAGATTACGGGGAGAGGTCTCCAGGGAGAGCCGTCTCCAACGACTGTACAGATAAGTAACTTCCCCCCCACAGACAGACACCACACAAGATTGAAGGTTAACGAGACTTTATATGCAATTCTTAGGTTACGTTGGTATGATACAAGGAGGTCTGGACTCAGGGGTCCCCTCGATTCGAATCTGTGGTTGAGGAAAGGGGTAGCGGGACAGTCTTAGTTACCGGTGAGTTCAAAATAGCTCTCAATCCTCGAGCTCGGCGTTCTTGATGATCGGGCCGTGGAGGAGCCAAGCAGGTCCCGAGATGGATGAAGGAAGGACGACGGTCCGCGGCGGAGCCTGCAGGTCCCGGTGAAAGATGACGGTTACAACGGTCCGCGGCCACGCCAGCAGATCCGGACGACGATGAAGAATGAAGGTTACGACGGTTGTGGCAGCGCCAACAGGCAGGACGATGGTGCACAGGACAGAGCTACGGCAGCGCCAGTAGTCCGTCCAGGATGAGTTCCTCTTTGCGTCTCTCGACTCCAAGATACAACTGCCTTCCTGCTCTGGAGCTGCCCCAGTTATAGGGCTGGCGTGCTTTGATGTCCGGACCCTCGCACTTGGAGGTCGGGAGGTCCGGGATGAGGGAGTCCAGACACCCAGCAGGGGGGTGGAGCCAGCGCCCGGGGAGGCGATGGGCGAGCGGCACTTGGTGGGGGAGAGCCATCGACACCTCCTTCTCCCATTGACTTGCCAAGTAGCCCGCTCACCTCCTGGGTGGATGGTGGTGCCGGGATGTCTGAGGCCTGGCCAGGCCCAGGGTTGAGGTCGGCCGGGGGCCAGGCGGCCACGTGGTGAAGTGTCCAAGATGGCGGCCCGGGCTGGGCGCGTGGGCCGGCAGTGGATCGGGCCCACGAGGTCGACATGCTCGAGGGCAGGGGTCCCTGAGGGGACGGAGGACGTGCAATGGTGGTGTGGGGTGCTTGTGTGACCGGGCTCGGGCCTGGTCGAGCCGGGGGAGAGCGGCCCTTCGTGTGGCCTGTCCAACATGCGTCCCCCCCAGCTGAAGGCGGGGAGAGTCACCCATCCTCTTGGGGACTCTCTTCGTCGAGGCGGAAAAATCGGGACAGGCCATCCGCGTTGGCGTGGTCGGACCCAGGCCGGTGTTCGACTGTGAAGTCCATACCCTGCAAGGATATGGACCAGCGTAGCAACTTGGGGTTTTCCCCCCGCATGTGCATCAGCCACTGCAGGGGTCGGTGGTCGGTCTGCACCCGAAAGTGGGTGCCGAAAAGGTAGGGCCGGAGCTTCTTGAGGGCCCATACCACAGCGAAGGCTTCCCTCTCTATGGTGCTCCAGCGTTGTTCCCGTGGTAGGAGTCTCCGGCTGATGAAGGCCACCGGTTGATCAAGGCCCTCGGTGTTCACTTGGGACAGGACCGCCCCAATGCCCTGGTCGGAGGCGTCCGTCTGGACGACGAACTCCCGGCTGTAGTCTGGGGCCTGGAGCACAGGAGCGGAACACATGGCGGCCTTCAATTGTTCGAATGCCGCTTGACACTCGGGGGTCCAGTTCACCTTCTTGGGCTGATTTTTTGACGTGAGTTCGGTGAGGGGGCCCACTATGGTACCATAGTCTTTCACGAACCTTCGGTAATAGCTCGTGAGGCCCAGGAAGGCTCGTACCTCGGTTTGGGTGATAGGGGGCTGCCAGTCCTGGATGGCGGCAATTTTCAGTTGTAGAGGGGCCACTAGGCCGCTTCCCACCTGGTGTCCGAGGTAGGTCACAGACCCTTGTCCAATTTGACACTTGCTGGCCTTGATCGTGAGGCCAGCTCGCTGAAGGGCTTGCAGCACTGCTCGGAGGTGGTGGAGGTGCTCGGTCCAATGGTGGCTGTACACAGCGATGTCGTCTAGGTAGGCGGCGCTGAACCCTTCGAGCCCCGCCAGGACCTGATTGACGAGCCGTTGGAAAGTCGCTGGGGCATTCTTCATACCGAAGGGCATGACCGTAAAATGGTAATGGCCATCGGGGGTGGAGAAGGCAGAACGTTCTTGTGCTCGGGGTGTGAGGCCGATCTGCCAATAACCTGCTGTCAGGTCGAAGATGCTAAGGTAGCGGGCAGCTCCCATTCGGTCGACCAGTTCATCTGCCCGGGGGATGGGATGTGCGTCCGTTCTGGTGACTTCATTCAGGCCCCGGTAGTCGACGCAGAACCGGAGTTCTGGTGTGGTTCCGGGGGCGGCTGCTTTGGGGACCAGTACGACCGGGCTGGCCCATGGACTGTCTGAGGGCTCGATGACCCCGAGCGTGAGCATCTTAGCCACTTCCGCCTGGATGCAGGCCCGTACCCGATCAGGTACGCGGTAGGCCCGGTGGCGGATAGGAGGGCTGTCTCCGGTGTCTACATCGTGCACACACCAGGAAGTGACACCTGGGGTGAGGGAGAACAGACTGGCGAACCGTGACAGGAGGGCTTGGCACTCTTGGCGTTGTTCTCTGGTGAGGGTCTCCGAGAGTCGGACCCCATCTACGGAGCCGTCTTGCTCCTGGGTCCGCAGGAGGTCAGGGAGAGGCTCGGAGTCGTCTTCAACCCCATTGTCCGTGGCCATCAATAGGCTGAGTTCTGTTCGTGCAAAGTGGGGTTTCAGTCTGTTGGTGTGGAGGACTCGGAGGGGGTTCCGGGAGGACTCCATATCGATCAGATAGGTGGCAGGACCCTTGCGCTCGATCACCTTGAAGGGTCCCGTCCATTTGTCTTGGAGAGCGCATGGCTCCGTGGGGGACATGACCCATACCTGTTGTCCCGGTTCGAATTCAATGGATGAGGCGTTCTGGTCATACCATTTTTTCATGTCCTCTTGACTGGCCTCTAGGTTGGCTTTTGCTAGGTCTCTGAACCGCCGGGACTGGTTGCGGAGGGTGAGGAGGTACCGGAAGACATCTGGAGGGTTCTTGGTCGGAGGCATCTCCCAGCCTTCTTTGATCAGGCTGAGCGGCCCCCGCACTGGGTGCCCATAGAGCAGTTCGAATGGGCTGAAGCCTAGGGATTTCTGTGGGACCTCTCGGTAGGCGAAGAGGAGGCACGGCAGCAGCACATCCCACTGGCGACGGAGGGGCTCTTCCAATCCCCCGATCATTCCTTTCAGCGTGCGGTTGAACCGCTCAACAAGTCCGTTCCCTTGGGGGTGATAGGGGGTCGTGAAGCGGTAGGTGACCCCACACTGTTGCCAGAGAGATTTCATGTATTTAGAGATAAAGTTCGTGCCTCTGTCGCTGACGATTTCTCGGGGGAACCCCACACGGGAGAAGATCCCCATCAGGGCCCGGCCGACCACTGGGGCTGTCACGGTCCGGAGAGGAACAGCCTCAGGGTAGCGGGTGGCATGGTCCACTAGCACCAGAATGAAGCGATGTCCTTGTTTTGTACGCGGGTCCAGGGGTCCCACAATGTCTATTCCGACCCTCTCAAATGGGGTCGTGACTACTGGAAAAGGTTGCAAGGGGGCTTTTAGTTTGCGGCCGCTCTTCCCACTGGCTTGGCACGTGGGGCAAGATCGGCAATGCTGGTGCACATCGTTCCTCATTTTGGGCCAGAAGAAGTGGGTCACTAGGCGACTGTAAGTTTTATCTTGTCCTAGGTGCCCTGCTAGGGGGACATCGTGGGCCAGGTTTAACAGGAAGTCTCTAAAGCAGAGGGGCACTACTAGTACTCGGTTGGCCCCCAGCTCGGCGATTCGTTGCTCGCTGTATAACAGATCATTGTCCCAGTAGACCCAATGAGTTCCGGAGGTGTCCCCTGCGCTTTGGGCGAGCGCTTGTTGGCGGAGTCCCTCAAGGGAGGGACAGGTCTTCTGTTCCTGGCGAAATTGTTCTTGTGTGGGTCCCCCCTCTTGGGCCCACTGGTCAAGGTTAGCGAGGTCGGAAGGTTGAGCCGGTTCGAGGGGGGTGTCATGGTCGGGGGTTTCGGCTGGGGCGACCGGAGGCGGTGGCGCCGGCCATTCTGGTTCTTCCGGGTGATGGTTGGCACGGGCGGCCATGGACCGGGTGGTGACGCACGCCCAGTCCGGGACGCCCAACATCCCCAAGTGTTCTTTTCGCTCCACAGCGGCCCACGGGGAGCTCTCCAGGTCATTCCCGAGGAGGCAGTCCACGGGGGCGTCGTCTCGGACCGTCACCTTCAACATGCCGGAGACCCCTCCCCACTCAAAAGGGACGCAGGCCATCCGACACAGACTTTCCGAGTTGTCGGCTGAGCGTACAGGGCAGAGAATGTTCGGTAGATATTGTTCTGGGGTCACCAGGTGACAGCGGACGGCTGTCACACTGGCCCCGGTGTCCCGAAGGGCTTCGGCCCGTTGTCCATTGATGCTCACCCATTGGCTGTACTTCTGGGTGCTAGCGGGTAGGGGGACCCGCGGGACCATGTCTCTTCCCCCTAAGCACGCGAGAGTCATGGCGGCTGGCTCCCACTCTGGATACTCTTGCTCGTCTGTTTCTTGTTCCTCGGAGATCTGTTCTTCCCCTAGGGCTGCGGCGGCCACATGGCGGGGTTTTGGACTCTGATACTGCGGGCAGCTTGGGTCGTTTGCATAGTGGCCGACTCGTTGGCATCGGTGACACGTGACGTTTGCTCTGTACCCCGGTCGCGCCGGGGTGTTGCCCCGGTTGGCCAGGGGGGTGGTGCTGGTAACGGGTGCGGCCGGAGTGTTGTCTCTTCCCCGCCCTTGGCCTCCTCCTCCTCTGGGTCGGTGGTGACCATTGTTGTTCCTGTTTTGCTCGTAGGACCCATTCCGGCCCACTCTGGTGATCTCCCACCGGTCAGCTTCGGCTGCGAGCTGCCGGGGATCGGTTAACTTGCTGTCGAGGAGGTGTTGGCGTAGTTCAATGAAGCAATTGTTGGACAGATGCTCCCATACCATCAGATTGAACAGTTGCTCGTAGGTCGTGACGTTGTTCCCTTTGATCCATCCTTCGAAAGCTCGGCTAAAGTACGTTACATAGTCCACCCAAGTTGTACCCGGGATGCGTGTGCAGTCTCGGAACCTCTGACGGTACATCTCGGGCGTGAGGCCATAGCGGGTGAGAAGGGCCGCTTTCATATGGTCGTAGGAGGTCATCTGGTGGTCTGGGAGCTGTAACAGGGTATCGCGGCCCTCATTGAGGAATCTGCCCCATAGGCCGGCTCCCCAATCGTTTCTATCGATCCGGTGCGCAGTCATAGCGATTTCATAGGCCTTAAACCATTGCTGGATGTCGTCCTCTCGAAAATATTCTCGGACAACATCCTTGGGGATGTGTACTCTTTTCTCCGTGGTCCCGGGGGTGTGTGGTCTCTCGGGCACCCCCAACTCTTTATTCTGCTTGCGCAGGTTGATCTCGGCTAGGTTCCGTTCGTGCTCGTACGCTAGTTTCTTTTCCTCGAGCTCCCTTTGTCTCTGTTTCTCCTCTCTTTCTTCTCGGAGACGTAGGTGCTCTAAGGTTATTTTTTGTTCGGCCAACTTGAGTTCTACGTCCATCTTGAGTCGGGCCATTTCTAGCTCGTGTAGTCGGGTTTTTTCTCTTTCTTGGATCTCGTCTGGCGAGAGACCGGTTCTTTGCCCTTCAGGGGCCGTGTTGCTTTTTTTCGCGGTGCTTTGCTCGGGCGTTTCGGTATCCCCGGTCTCTGCCCAAGATTCTAGGGCATGCTTAAAATCGTCCTTGGTGCTTAGTCCGGTGGTAGCGATACCTAGTTCAATGCAGAACTGCTTTAGTTCACGATGGCTGTACTCCTCTAGTTTTTCCATTTGGAACTTCTCAGTTGATCCGCTCTCTTTAGTTGTCATTGTGGTTCGTTGTGGGGTGAGCTACTCTCTGTACGTATGCGGTGATTCGGATCGCGCCGCTGGCCACCAATGTTAGACGGACCGGGAGGGTCGGCCGAGATTACGGGGAGAGGTCTCCAGGGAGAGCCGTCTCCAACGACTGTACAGATAAGTAACTTCCCCCCCACAGACAGACACCACACAAGATTGAAGGTTAACGAGACTTTATATGCAATTCTTAGGTTACGTTGGTATGATACAAGGAGGTCTGGACTCAGGGGTCCCCTCGATTCGAATCTGTGGTTGAGGAAAGGGGTAGCGGGACAGTCTTAGTTACCGGTGAGTTCAAAATAGCTCTCAATCCTCGAGCTCGGCGTTCTTGATGATCGGGCCGTGGAGGAGCCAAGCAGGTCCCGAGATGGATGAAGGAAGGACGACGGTCCGCGGCGGAGCCTGCAGGTCCCGGTGAAAGATGACGGTTACAACGGTCCGCGGCCACGCCAGCAGATCCGGACGACGATGAAGAATGAAGGTTACGACGGTTGTGGCAGCGCCAACAGGCAGGACGATGGTGCACAGGACAGAGCTACGGCAGCGCCAGTAGTCCGTCCAGGATGAGTTCCTCTTTGCGTCTCTCGACTCCAAGATACAACTGCCTTCCTGCTCTGGAGCTGCCCCAGTTATAGGGCTGGCGTGCTTTGATGTCCGGACCCTCGCACTTGGAGGTCGGGAGGTCCGGGATGAGGGAGTCCAGACACCCAGCAGGGGGGTGGAGCCAGCGCCCGGGGAGGCGATGGGCGAGCGGCACTTGGTGGGGGAGAGCCATCGACACCTCCTTCTCCCATTGACTTGCCAAGTAGCCCGCTCACCTCCTGGGTGGATGGTGGTGCCGGGATGTCTGAGGCCTGGCCAGGCCCAGGGTTGAGGTCGGCCGGGGGCCAGGCGGCCACGTGGTGAAGTGTTCAAGATGGCGGCCCGGGCTGGGCGCGTGGGCCGGCAGTGGATCGGGCCCACGAGGTCGACATGCTCGAGGGCAGGGGTCCCTGAGGGGACGGAGGACGTGCAATGGTGGTGTGGGGTGCTTGTGTGACCGGGCTCGGGCCTGGTCGAGCCGGGGGAGAGCGGCCCTTCGTGTGGCCTGTCCAACAAGGGCCCTTAAAGAAGGGGCGTGAAATGGAGGGCCCTTTAAGAAGGGGCATGAAATGGAGGGCCCTTAAATAAGGGGCGTGAAATGGAGGGCCCTTAAAGAAGGGGCGTGAAATGGAGGGCCCTTAAATAAGGGGCGTGAAATGGAGGGCCCTTAAAGAAGGGGCGTGAAGAGGATGGCCCTTTAAGAAGGGGCATAAAATGGAGGGCCCTTAAAGAAGGGGCGTGAAATGGAGGGCCCTTAAAGAAGGGGCGTGAAATGGACGGCCCTTAAAGAAGGGGCGTGAAGAGGAGGCCCTTACAGAAGGGGCGTGAAGAGGAGGGCCCTTAAAGAAGGGGCACGAAGAGGAGGGCCCTTTAAGAAGGGGCGTGAAATGGAGGGCCCTTAAAGAAGGGACGTGAAGAAGAGGGCCCTTTAAGAAGGGGCGTAAAATAGAGGGCCCTTAAAGAAGGGGCGTGAAGAGGAGGGCCCATAAAGAATGGGCGTGAGGAGGAGGACCTTACAGAAGGGGCACGGAGAGGAGGGCCCTTAAAGAAGGGGCGTGAAGAGGAGGGCCCTTAAAGAAGGGGCGTGAAATGGAGGACCCTTAAAGAAGGGGCGTGAAGAGGAGGGCCCTTTAACAAAGGGCGTGAAGAGGAGGGCCCTTAAAGAAGGGGCGTGAAGAGGAGGGCCCTTTAAAAAGGGGTGTGAAGAGAAGGGCCCTTCAAGAAGGGGCGTGAAGAGGATGGCCCTTTAAGAAGGGGCGTAAAATAGAGGGCCCTTAAAGAAGGAGCGTGAAATGGAGGGCCCTTAAAGAAGGGGCGTCAAGAGGAGGGCCCTTTAAGAAGGGGCGTAAAATAGAGGGCCCTTAAAGAAGGGGCGTGAAATGGAGGGCCCTAAAGAAGGGGTGTGAAGAGGAGGGCCCTTAAAGAAGGGGAGTGAGGAGGTGGGCCCTTTAAAAAGGGGTGTGAAGAGGAGGGCCCTTAAAGAAGGGGCGTGAGGAGGAGGGCCCTTTAAAAAGGGGTGTGAAGAGGAGGGCCCTTTAAGAAGGGGCGTGAAATGGAGGTCCCTTAAAGAAGGGGTGTGAAGAAGAGGGCCCTTTAAGAAGGGGCGTGAAATGGAGGGCCCTTAAAGAAGGGACGTGAAGAAGAGGGCCCTTTAAGAAGGGGCGTAAAATAGAGGGCCCTTAAAGAAGGGGCATGAAGAGGAGGGCCCTTAAAGAAGGGGCGTGAAGAGGAGGGCCCTTTAAGAAGGGGCGTGAAGAGGAGGGCCCTTAAAGAAGGGGCGTGAAGAGGAGGCCCCTTAAAGAAGGGGCGTGAAATGGAGGGCCCTTAAAGAAGGGACGTGAAGAAGAGGGCCCTTTAAGAAGGGGCGTAAAATAGAGGGCCCTTAAAGAAGGGGCGTGAAGAGGAGGGCCCTTTAAGAAGGGGCGTGAAGAGGAGGGCCCTTAAAGAAGGGGCATGAAGAGGAGGGCCCTTAAAGAAGGGGCGTGAAGAGGAGGGCCCTTTAAGAAGGGGCGTGAAGAGGATGGTCCTTTAAGAAGGGGCGTAAAATGGAGGGCCCTTAAAGAAGGGGCGTGAAATGGAGGGCCCTTTAAGAAGGGGCATGAAATGGAGGGCCCTTAAATAAGGGGCGTGAAATGGAGGGCCCTTAAAGAAGGGGCGTGAAATGGAGGGCCCTTAAATAAGGGGCGTGAAATGGAGGGCCCTTAAAGAAGGGGCGTGAAGAGGATGGCCCTTTAAGAAGGGGCATAAAATGGAGGGCCCTTAAAGAAGGGGCGTGAAATGGAGGGCCCTTAAAGAAGGGGCGTGAAATGGACGGCCCTTAAAGAAGGGGCGTGAAGAGGAGGCCCTTACAGAAGGGGCGTGAAGAGGAGGGCCCTTAAAGAAGGGGCACGAAGAGGAGGAGGGCCCTTAAAGAAGGGGCGTGAAGAGGAGGGCCCTTAAAGAAGGAGCGTGAAGAGGAGGGCCCTTAAAGGAGGGGCGTGAAGAGGAGGGCCCTTACAGAAGGGGCATGAAGAGGAGGGCCCTTAAAGAAGGGGCGTGAAGAGGATGGCCCTTTAAGAAGGGGCGTAAAATAGAGGGCCCTTAAAGAAGGGGCGTGAAATGGAGGGCCCTTAAAGAAGGGGCGTGAAGAGGAGGGCCCTTTAAGAAGGGGCGTAAAATAGAGGGCTCTTAAAGAAGGGGCGTGAAATGGAGGGACCTAAAGAAGGGGTATGAAGAGGAGGGCCCTTAAAGAAGGGGCGTGAGGAGGTGGGCCCTTTAAAAAGGGGTGTGAAGAGGAGGGCCCTTAAAGAAGGGGCGTGAGGAGGAGGGCCCTTTAAAAAGGGGTGTGAAGAGGAGGGCCCTTTAAGAAGGGGCGTGAAATGGAGGGCCCTTAAAGAAGGGGTGTGAAGAAGAGGGCCCTTTAAGAAGGGGCGTAAAATAGAGGGCCCTTAAAGAAGGGGCATGAAGAGGAGGGCCCTTTAAGAAGGGGCGTGAAATGGAGGGCCCTTAAAGAAGGGACGTGAAGAAGAGGGCCCTTTAAGAAGGGGCGTAAAATAGAGGGCCCTTAAAGAAGGGGCATGAAGAGGAGGGCCCTTAAAGAAGGGGCGTGAAGAGGAGGGCCCTTTAAGAAGGGGCGTGAAGAGGAGGGCCCTTAAAGAAGGGGCGTGAAGAGGAGGCCCCTTAAAGAAGGGGCGTGAAATGGAGGGCCCTTAAAGAAGGGACGTGAAGAAGAGGGCCCTTTAAGAAGGGGCGTAAAATAGAGGGCCCTTAAAGAAGGGGCGTGAAGAGGAGGGCCCTTTAAGAAGGGGCGTGAAGAGGAGGGCCCTTAAAGAAGGGGCGTGAAGAGGAGGGCCCTTTAAGAAGGGGCATGAAGAGGATGGTCCTTTAAGAAGGGGCGTAAAATGGAGGGCCCTTAAAGAAGGGGCGTGAAATGGAGGGCCCTTTAAGAAGGGGCGTGAAATGGAGGGCCCTTAAATAAGGGGCGTGAAATGGAGGGCCCTTAAAGAAGGGGCGTGAAATGGAGGGCCCTTAAATAAGGGGCGTGAAATGGAGGGCCCTTAAAGAAGGGGCGTGAAGAGGATGGCCCTTTAAGAAGGGGCGTAAAATGGAGGGCCCTTAAAGAAGGGGCGTGAAATGGAGGGCCCTTAAAGAAGGGGCGTGAAATGGACGGCCCTTAAAGAAGGGGCGTGAAGAGGAGGCCCTTACAGAAGGGGCGTGAAGAGGAGGGCCCTTAAAGAAGGGGCACGAAGAGGAGGAGGGCCCTTAAAGAAGGGGCGTGAAGAGGAGGGCCCTTAAAGAAGGAGCGTGAAGAGGAGGGCCCTTAAAGGAGGGGCGTGAAGAGGAGGGCCCTTACAGAAGGGGCATGAAGAGGAGGGCCCTTAAAGAAGGGGCGTGAAGAGGAGGGCCCTTAAAGAAGGGGCGTGAAGAGGAGGGCCCTTAAAGAAGGGGCGTGCAGAGGAGGGCACTTAAAGAAGGGGTGTGAAGATGAGGGCCCTTTAAGAAGGGGGGTGAAGAGGAGGGCCCTTAAACAAGGGGCGTGAAGAGAAGGGCCCTTAAAGAAGGAGCGTGAAGAGGAGGCCCTTAAAGAAGGGGCGTGAAGTGGAGAACAGAAGTGGCTGCCACACGTGCTGGTCACGCACAACGATGCGTCACGCACAGGGTTCAGACTTAGCTCTTCATTACAAAAGCCACGCCCCTCGGGAAAGATTTCCAGGTGTGCTTCATGGGCCACGCCCCTTCAAAGACTCCTGCAAGTTTCTCATCCCATTGTAAGCACTGCTCCTAAGAAAACCATGCTTGTCAACACATTTGATCACCACTTGGGTCGACTTTAGAAGGTTTTATATGGAAATGGATAATCCTCATACGAATTTTCAGGCAACAATGCTCCTTAAAACGAAGTGTCCCCCATCAGGCAGCAAGACTAATATACAGTAAAGCTGCAAACACTGCACATCCCTCAGCATTCTCACACAGGTCATTGCGTTCTTTACCATCTCGAGGTGTGCATCTAAGACCTTTGTTAATACTTAAGGTGGGTGTTTCTTGTATACATGTACGTAAATGCCATTGTTAGTGCTGGTCATACATTGCTCTAAATAGGGGTCTCGCTCATTCTTTACCCTTTCCCATATTTATCACAATATATGTTATGCTTGTGGAACAATAAACGCACTCGCGACCTTGTGCCAAATTCAGGTTTTATTGAATTGCATAAAATAAAGAGTCCCAACAGCGCCAAGAACGGGACAACGTCTCCGGCATTCACTTCGACCTGTTCCCAGGTTTTGGCAGTGCCGTTCGAAAATAGGTCCCCTGTCACTATAATACCAATTTTGTGCATGGCTTGTATGACTCCACGCACTCGCAATGGCAGTAGCCATATTGCCCATTCAAGAGGCATAATGGGTGAGTACAATAGCACCCCTCCATGAGCCATCAGCAAGGAGTGCCAGGCATGGTTCGTGGCCGTTATAGAGTCCAGTATACCCGTTCTGCGGTCTACCGGTCGACAAATCGTGGCCGGAAGAGGCAGGGGGTCAGCGAATAATCGCTCCATGCGGACGTGCTGAATATGTGTGTCGCCGTGTATCCAAGTGTGTAGGTGCGCAGCCTGAACGACTCTGTAAAAGAGCTCCAAGTCCGGTGCACCCAGCCCGCCCATGTTGTAGGGAAGCGTCAAAATGGACCGCCGCTTTCTCGGTTGTTTTCCTGCCCATGCAAGCTTGACCATTAGTTGTGTCATGGTTTAGAAAAATGCCTTTGATAGTACCATCGGAATGGCGCTAAACTGGAATAGAAATCTGGGTAGCACTACCATTTTCATGATGGCAATGCGCCCCATTAGGGTGAGGGGGAGTTTGCACCAGGCCTCCACGTCGTCCTCCAGCTTACTGTAGGCCACACTGTAGTTCTCTCTTAGCAGCGTCTCACAGTCCGTGTGGATCTTAACACCCAGATACCTCACCGGGTCTAGAGACCACTGCAGGAAGCATTCTATGTCAAAGCGCTCAGTACTCAGGGTATAAGGGAACGCTACCGACTTTGACCAATTAATGCGCAAACCAGAGAGCACACCAAATCGAACTACTTCTCTGAGCATTGTCGGCAGATTACATTCTGGATTTCTAATGTATAATAGTGTGTCGTCCGCATATGTCGAGACTACAATTTTGTATGTCGGAAAACTGACGCCCTCATGCCCGTGGTATTCGCGTAATGCGCAAGCTAGCGGCTCAGCTACCAATGCGTATAACAGTGGGGACAGAGGGCAGCCCTCCCGCGTTCCTCTGTCACTAGATCACTGACACAAAGTCTCGCCGTAGGTTTATGGTACAATGCTCCTATCATTTGCAGGAACGGCTCGCCCAGGCCGAGTCTCCCCAGCACTAGCAACATGAATGGCCATTCTACTGAGTCAAAGGCTTTCTCCATGTCTAGGAAGACTGCAACTGCTGTTGTGTCTTGTCGTATATGTTGTATAGTTCCCAAGACCATTTGAATATTATACGTCAAGTTTCTGCTGGGGGCCACAAGCACAGGGGCCAGGAGGGCCAGATGGGTTGCCAATATCTTCGCATAGATCTTGGCGTCCACGTTCAAAAGGGACAGCGGTCTGTATGAACTGCATTCGCTCAGGGATTTTCCGGGTTTTAGTATAGTGACTATGAGGGCCTCTCTCATGGATGATGGCATATTGCCCTCTACACAAATATCATCGAAGAGCTTGGCCAAGTGGGGAACCAGCTTTTCCTGGAAAGCTTTATAAAAGCCCACCGTTAAGCCGTCAACACCCGGGGCGATGCCTGAACGCATACTCGCCAGTGCCTCTATTATTTAATCTTTTTCTATGGGTAGTGCCAGAAATTCTCGGTGTGCGTTGGTAAGCATGGTTAGTTCTATATGCTCCAAATAGTCCCTAGTCTCATTGGTGAGGTCACTGCTTTTGGAGGAGTAGAGATCAGAATAATAGCTCCGAAACATATCTGCAATGTCCCTCTCATCTGTGATCATTTGCCCATCCGAGTCACTCAGTTCCGTGACTAAAGGCTTACCCCTGCTGCCCTTAAGTATTTTAGCTAAGAGCGAGCTCGGCCGCTCCCCCTACACATACGTGCGGGCCATCGCATATTTACCCATGTGCTGGACTTCCCTGTCCGCTTCTTCGTTATATTCCGTTATTAGGGCCTTAATCTCCTGAGCTACTGCCTCATCCTGAGTGTTCTGCTTTCTCCTCTCGAGGGACGCAAGCTGCTTTTCCAACTCTGACAGCCTCCGCCTGATGGATTTAAGGACACTCGAGTGCTTTGACATCGCTATGCCTCTTATATATACCTTGAAGCCCTCCCAAACTGTGCGAAAGTCTTCTACTGAGCCTATATTAATGTCGAAAAAGGTGTCAATCTCCTCCGCCAGTTCGCCTCTAAACACGGGGTCTAATAATGAGTACGGTGTGAAGCGCCATGTAAATGGGGGGATTGTGTGCTTAGGTGACTCCATTATGAGCAGAATTGGGGAGTGGTCAGATAAAGTGCGTGCAAAGACTGTGCATGCCTTGATGCGTGACACCACGGGAGAGGACGCTATCCAGTAATCAATTCTAGTATGGTCTCATGGTATGCTGAGTAATGCGTATAACCTCCCTTCTCCGGATGTCTGTGCCTCCATACATCTTCTAGTCCCAGCGCGGTGAGCTCAGCCTGTAGTGATAGGGCGGCAGCAGAAGGCCTCTGAGGGGGGCCTGCCGATCTATCTAAAGCCGGATCCAATACCAAGTTTAGATCCCCTCCCCACAGCACCTGTGTAGCAGGAAATGCGCGTACTGCCTGCGCCAGATTTAGATAGAATTCCGGGGAATCATAATTCGGACCATACACATTTATGACTAACAGTTCCAGTACCATACCTACACATTGTGAGATTACATATCTACCGTCAGGGTCAGCCTTCAAGAGTGTTAATGCCAGCTTCGACCTAGGGTTGGCCCAGGTCAGCACACCCCTGGAGTGAGTCGTGAATCCTGCTGCCGTAATGTGCCCAGCTAGTCCGTTATTGAGCAGCATCCTGCTCGTAAGTGGCAGGTGGGTGTCATGTAGGAGGGCCAGGTCAACATTCTGTCTTTGGAGATAGTTTAGCACCTTTCGAAGCTTACGGTGGTCATTAAGGCAACGTACTTTCCATGTTAGGGCTCGGAGCGCTGCGGGCTTATCACCTCGCGTCCTCTCAGTCCTATCAGCCATCGGGCTTATGTATAAGCATTAAATGTGCAATGTCGGCCTTGCAGCGCAGGTCAGGCAGTGTGCATAAACAAGAAAACAGCAAACTCCCCCACATCCCTTTATGGACATTGTGAGAAGTTGGCCCGATATGCAACGTTCGCTATTCTAGCGACCGCTATGTATCGTTCCAACGACCCTTATGGTGTTTGGTTGTAAGTCAACCTATAGACCAGCTATCCTAGTAGCGTGGATACGAGCAGTCTAAGGCTAAAGACTCGAGAGGGCGTGTTAAGCCAGCTGTTTACCACACATGTACCCCTTGAACACCAAGTGAAAGGACACCACACAAGTGTTATGAAAATAAACAGTATATTTATTAAGAATCACAACAGCCCTGTACTCTTTATGAGGACAGGGTACTAAGCACAAACCAAATCTCTTTAGTAAATACTTCAAGTGCACAGTTTAAAACAAGTGTCCGGGGACACGGAAAGGTTAAGGCAAGTCGGAAGCGAGGGACTCGGGACCCTAGAGTAAGGAGGCTATGCAGGCACCGAAGTGCCGAGTTACCTAGCCACGAGGGCTGCGGCTGCAAGTCTTACAGGCGTCGGGGTCTTCGCTGACGAGCCAGGAGCCGGAAGAAAAGGAGTTGCTGGCCGGCAACCAGTGCTGAATAGTTCGTAGAGATCCAAGCCTGGATCGGAGATTGATGAAACCTGAAAGCAGAGGGGACCAAGTTCGTACTACTAGCCAGTAGTCAGAGGGTACCAGGAAGGCACCGGTTGGCCGTCACCTCGACCAGGTGAGTGGGCGACGCTAGGCTCTGCAGTCTCACGGACCAGGAGGCGTTGTCGGCGACCACGGTGGAGGTGCGAGCTGTCCCACGAAGGATGATGCTGTCGGCGTCGCTGGGCCCAGGATGGGGCAACAAGCCTTGGCAGATCTCAGGGCCACGTGGTGGGTCTAAGATGGCGTCTTGAGTGGACCAGGAGGGTCCGGGGTGCTTCCCGCAAAGATGGAAGCAAGGGCCAGTCTGGAGCAACCAGACCAGCAGTGATGTTTGTCGGTCGTCGTCACGGAAGGACACAAGCCAGCGGCTAGTGACCAGACAACGTGCTGAGCAGCGAGCAGAAGGGCCCCACGCAGATCGTGGAGATGCTGGGAGACTGCACTTCGGAGCTGGAGCGGCTCAGGGTCGGGGCTTCTCGGACCCCAGAGCACTCACCAGAGAGTTACCTCGATGGTCGTGCTGGTTAAGAGCGTGCAGGTTCTGATGATGGCCGGTCCCTCGAGGTCTCGTCGCACCCACAGATCACAGCTGAGCTGATGACGTGGGTAGAGGTCAGAGGTGCCAGGGAAGCCGGTTCTCGTCGAGCTGGGCCGTCGGATTCCTTGAGGAAGGACTTACAGCAAACCGCAGAGTTCTTAGTTGGTGCCCGCTGATGCAGGGTGACTACTCCTTAGTCACAAGGGAGAAATCTTGAGAAGAGTCTTGAATGTCCTTTCGTAGAAAGTAGTTCTTGAATCAAAGATGATCTAATTTGGAAGGGTCCCCGCTCCGGCCTTTATCCTAAAGAAAGGGGTGGGTACATGACTAGGTCCTGCCCTAAGGGTGGGACCAGGAAGGGGGGTAGTTACACCCCTCTCCCCTGCCGGACTTTCCCCAGGCCAGGGCTGTCGCCCCTGGAACTGGTTCTAACCGGCAGATGCGTAGTGAGCACCGGGGTGCCACTCCGCAGTCACCTTCTCGCAAAAGCCCTACCTACCCAGAATACACAAACCCTGTCTGGGACGGTGCGAACACCGCCCTTGACAGGAAACCCTTTGTCCAAGTGCTCCTCGCTGGAAGGACTCCCAGCAGCAGGAGGTCAGACTCGTGTCTGTGGTGGCAGCATCCATTTTGTGGAGCTGAGGCTTTCGTTAACTTTAACCGGGGTTCACAGTTACGTACATGTCGTGTCCCTCTAGAAGGGCGGAATGCTAACCTCGTCGCCAGAGTTGGTGAGAGGGCAGCATCCCGATTCGTATGACACCTTACTCGACATGTCTTGATAACGCGACACCGAAGTTACCGATATGGTACGCGTTATCATGGAACAGCCATTGGGTCTTGATTCCGCAAGCTGCAACCGGGCTCGGCTCGGGCCAGAGCTTAGTTCACACGAGCCCATGCACTCTGCCTTCAGGATTGTCAAGGCCTGCCATAGGAGTGACTGATAGGAACTCGGGTGTCCATTGGAGGGTTAGATATAGGGCTACTATATCTAAAGCAAAGGGTGATTACACGACTTTGCCCCAGCTGTCATGCAGCCAGTTGTGTCAGATTTAGGAGGCCAGCCAGGGGTGGCATAATACATGCTGCAGCCCCTGGCGGCCCTGGGTACACCTATGCCCTGGGTTACAGGGTCTGATAAGGTGGCCCAGTACCAATTGGTAAATGCACCTAGGGCACATGGAATCCATTTTAAAGAGAGAGGAGTAGGCCTGGGGTCCTGATTGGCAGGGTCCCAGGTCGACTATGTCCAAAACCAGCTAAAACACAGGGCAAAAAGTTGGGGGCAACCATAGTCAGGATGTACCTTCCTACACAACCCCCCCCCAAACGAAAGGAGATAAGGCTATCCTTGTCCAGGTAAGCCTCTATTACCTAAGTGGCCATATAAGGAAGGACCAGCTCTGGCTTGGTTTCCCCCTGTGTCATGGTCCACTAGGCAACCCCTCACCCTAAGGGTATCTGAGGGTCTCCACCATAGGGAATCTCTGTCTCTGGTGTGTCTTGGGAAAGAAGAAGGCTGATGCTGGGATGGAGTACTGAAGTGAGGCTCCTCTACCTTTGGGCTCATCTTCCTCCAATCACCATTCATCATGCGTGCCTTTCTCTCTTTAGCTGAGAGGCACTGAGCTCTCAGGGTCAGCCTCTGGCTACCTAAAGCTGGAGGCTGAGTCCCTCTGTTTGGCTTACTGGAGGGACAGGCCAGGTCTGGGGTTTTTAGGCCCCATGTTTGGCTGTGCCCAACAGTGTCCAGCTGTGGGAGTTCCCTAACTACTTTTAAGGGGGATCCCTCAGGAGTCTGTTCTATTTTCACTTGGCTAGGTTTACCAGCTTCAGTGATCCTAATCTGTTGATTAAGGGATTCTTTTGGACAGGGGGCCCTTTTGGGTCCGCCGCTGGCCTCCCTGTCCTCTTCAGCCCTGGGCTGACTGAGGCAGGGTAGAGAGGTGCAGTTTACCTGCTCCAGACTGGGTCCCACCTGGGAAGGGTCCACTGCCATCAGGGGTTCTGCCAGGCTAGGCCTGACTACCTCTGGAGCAGTTCCTTCAACAGGGGTAGAGACAGTTCCCTGAGGAGGCTGGCTCTCACCTAGTGTCTGGGAGGGGGAAGACTTTTCTTCCTCCTCACTGCTCTCTGTTTGAGTGGAGTGATCCATTGTTTCAGGCTTCACAACCTCACTATCTGTTTGAGTAGAGGCTGAGACCATTTCAACCTTGCCAACCTTTTCAGGAGGGCACTCAGTTTGTGTTTGGGCTGTGACTGTCACAGCCCTCCTATCCTGTTCTGAAAAGTCTGTCTGAGCCTGGGCAGTGGCTACCACTGCCCTTCCAACCTTTTCAGGGAGGAATGATGCTTGGACTGGGGCTGTAGCTATTACTGCCCCACTAACCTGTCTGGATAGGCCTATCATTCTGGAATGAGCTTCTTGCTCCACCTCAGTCCATGCTGAGAGTTCCAGGTCATTCCCCAGTAAGCAATCTACAGGTAGGTTATCTGTCACTGCCACTCTCATGGGCCCTGTGACATTACCCCAGCTGAGCTTGACTACTGCCATGGGATGCCTTCTCTTCATCCCATGAATGTCCGTCACCTGATAAGTAAAACCAGGGGTCAGTTGAGCAGAGGGGACCAGATGGTCACTCACCATGGTGAGGCTGGCCCCTGTGTCTCTGAATGCCTCAACTTTCTGACCATTCACTAAAACTTCTTGTCTATACTTGCCCAAAATGTGGGGCCCAGTAGTGAAGTTGGCAAACCCCATGCCAGTCTCACAGACAAGAGTGTGGTCAGGGAACCTGGCTAAGCCATGGTCCTCCTGATTTCCCAAAGTGATGCCCACCACATTCTTGGGGGCACTCCCACCACCTGGGGGATTACCACTAGTGGTAACAGGAGGTCTAGGAGTATTACTTGGGGGTATGTTTTCCTTATTGCTATTTTTAGGGCATTTGGCATCACTTTTGTAATGGCCCACCTGTTTACAGGTATGGCAATAAGGTTTCTTCTGTTCGGAAGGAGTGTTCTGGGACCCACCACCCTTGTTGGAGTTTTGGGGCCCTTGGGAAGTCTTCTCTGTGGATTTATCCCCACCCTTCTCTTGAGGCTTGGTCGATTCCTTTTTCTGGTCACCACCCTGGTTTTTAGGCCTAACCCTGGTTCTGACCCATTTGTCTGCCCTCTTACCCAATTCCTGTGGAGAGGTCAGATCAGAGTCTACCAGGTGCTGATGTAATAACTGGTTCTGACAATTATTTAAGATTTGCTCCCTCATAATTAGATTATACAATCCTTTAAAATCAGTAACCTTACTGCCCAGCAACCAGCCCTCAAAAGCCTTAGTGGCACAATCGACAAAATCAGACCAGTCTTGAGTCTGCGTTTTCTGGGTATCCCTGAACAGCACCCTGTACTGCTCAGTGGTTAGGCCGAACCCTTCAACGAGTGTATTCTTCAAGACTTGGTAATTGTTAGCGTCCTCTACCCTTGTGGTGAGAAGCTTGTCTCTTCCTTTACCTTCAAAGGAGAGCCACAAGATAGCTGCCCACTGACTCTGGGGAACACCTTGCACCGTGCAGGCCCTCTCCAAAGCAGTAATCCATTTGTGGATGTCGTCCCCTTGTTTAAAGGGGGGCACTATCTTCCCAAGGTGTTTCGTATCGAAACTCTTTTCCCTATTACTAGGTACATTGCTGCCACCAGTGGGGACTGCCCCACTTAACTGTTGCTCTCTAGCAAAAGCAAGCTTTTCTTTGGCCAGGGCAAGTTCTTCCCTTTCGATCCTCAGATTAGCTGCCCTTTCCTTAGCTTCGTACACTCTCCTCTGAGGGGACGTCATCCCTCTTTGAGAAGAGTTGCGAGAGCCATTGGTTCGAAGGGATCTGTTAGAGCCTCTTGATAGAGACCTAACTCGTCCATTCCCAATGTTAAGCGCACCTGACAGTAGCGCCGGGGGTCCCCCAGTACCACTATCATGTCTGCTTAAGTTGGACCTTGTCAGTCTGACGACTTCTACCTGTCCCTTATCTGCCTCGTCCCCAGAGAGATCCTCATCCTCATCCTCCTCCCCATCTTCGTTCTCAGTTGCGAGGTGAATGAGGTCAGGATCGTCCCGGGTTCCCTCGAGGGGAGGCATGCCTCCTTCTGGATTAGAAGGGCTAAGAAGCTTCTCAGCCTTTCTGGCATCATAAGTCTCTAGGAGACCAATCAGAAAGGAGGTGGTGGGGTTAGCCCCTTGCTTAATCTTCCTAGAGGTACATACTTGTCGTAACTCATGGAAGTTAAGCGCAGTATATCTTGACGGGATGACCTGTGGAGGGTCAACTGACACAAGGGGAGACTCAGAGTTTCCTCCTTTGTCCGACATACTGTTTCTAGTGTGGTGTAAGTGATGCACCTACCTACACTATGTGTTTACCTACTTTTCCCTTGCTAAGAGCTGTAGCCAAGGTGTGCTAAGCCTTGAGGAGCTACAACAGCTGGTTCAGTAGAACTCAGAGTATTCTAAGCTTTAGTTATATGTACTAACAGTACTTGTGCGATCTTTCAACAAGATATTCTTAGGATACGTGTGGTAACACAACAGCAAGCTCAAATCCCAACCGCTGCTCACCAATGTGAGAAGTTGGCCCGATATGCAACGTTCGCTATTCTAGCGACCGCTATGTATCGTTCCAACGACCCTTATGGTGTTTGGTTGTAAGTCAACCTATAGACCAGCTATCCTAGTAGCGTGGATACGAGCAGTCTAAGGCTAAAGACTCGAGAGGGCGTGTTAAGCCAGCTGTTTACCACACATGTACCCCTTGAACACCAAGTGAAAGGACACCACACAAGTGTTATGAAAATAAACAGTATATTTATTAAGAATCACAACAGCCCTGTACTCTTTATGAGGACAGGGTACTAAGCACAAACCAAATCTCTTTAGTAAATACTTCAAGTGCACAGTTTAAAACAAGTGTCCGGGGACACGGAAAGGTTAAGGCAAGTCGGAAGCGAGGGACTCGGGACCCTAGAGTAAGGAGGCTATGCAGGCACCGAAGTGCCGAGTTACCTAGCCACGAGGGCTGCGGCTGCAAGTCTTACAGGCGTCGGGGTCTTCGCTGACGAGCCAGGAGCCGGAAGAAAAGGAGTTGCTGGCCGGCAACCAGTGCTGAATAGTTCGTAGAGATCCAAGCCTGGATCGGAGATTGATGAAACCTGAAAGCAGAGGGGACCAAGTTCGTACTACTAGCCAGTAGTCAGAGGGTACCAGGAAGGCACCGGTTGGCCGTCACCTCGACCAGGTGAGTGGGCGACGCTAGGCTCTGCAGTCTCACGGACCAGGAGGCGTTGTCGGCGACCACGGTGGAGGTGCGAGCTGTCCCACGAAGGATGATGCTGTCGGCGTCGCTGGGCCCAGGATGGGGCAACAAGCCTTGGCAGATCTCAGGGCCACGTGGTGGGTCTAAGATGGCGTCTTGAGTGGACCAGGAGGGTCCGGGGTGCTTCCCGCAAAGATGGAAGCAAGGGCCAGTCTGGAGCAACCAGACCAGCAGTGATGTTTGTCGGTCGTCGTCACGGAAGGACACAAGCCAGCGGCTAGTGACCAGACAACGTGCTGAGCAGCGAGCAGAAGGGCCCCACGCAGATCGTGGAGATGCTGGGAGACTGCACTTCGGAGCTGGAGCGGCTCAGGGTCGGGGCTTCTCGGACCCCAGAGCACTCACCAGAGAGTTACCTCGATGGTCGTGCTGGTTAAGAGCGTGCAGGTTCTGATGATGGCCGGTCCCTCGAGGTCTCGTCGCACCCACAGATCACAGCTGAGCTGATGACGTGGGTAGAGGTCAGAGGTGCCAGGGAAGCCGGTTCTCGTCGAGCTGGGCCGTCGGATTCCTTGAGGAAGGACTTACAGCAAACCGCAGAGTTCTTAGTTGGTGCCCGCTGATGCAGGGTGACTACTCCTTAGTCACAAGGGAGAAATCTTGAGAAGAGTCTTGAATGTCCTTTCGTAGAAAGTAGTTCTTGAATCAAAGATGATCTAATTTGGAAGGGTCCCCGCTCCGGCCTTTATCCTAAAGAAAGGGGTGGGTACATGACTAGGTCCTGCCCTAAGGGTGGGACCAGGAAGGGGGGTAGTTACACCCCTCTCCCCTGCCGGACTTTCCCCAGGCCAGGGCTGTCGCCCCTGGAACTGGTTCTAACCGGCAGATGCGTAGTGAGCACCGGGGTGCCACTCCGCAGTCACCTTCTCGCAAAAGCCCTACCTACCCAGAATACACAAACCCTGTCTGGGACGGTGCGAACACCGCCCTTGACAGGAAACCCTTTGTCCAAGTGCTCCTCGCTGGAAGGACTCCCAGCAGCAGGAGGTCAGACTCGTGTCTGTGGTGGCAGCATCCATTTTGTGGAGCTGAGGCTTTCGTTAACTTTAACCGGGGTTTGTATTTGTATTTGTATTTGTATTTATTTATTTGTAAAGCGCAAACATTCATCCTGAGAGGACATCACGGCGCTGAAGAACATTGCAAGTGATTTGGCATCGGCTCTGTTTGAAAATTATTGATCTGACCTGGGGAAGAGGAATGTTTTCAGTTGTTTCTTAAATGAGACAAAGCAGTCATTTGTTCTAATTGTAGGGGGTAGCTCGTTCCACTTTGTTGCCGCTATGTGAGAGAAGGCCCGCTCTCCCATCCTGACAGTACGAGCTTTTTCACAGTTACGTACATGTCGTGTCCCTCTAGAAGGGCGGAATGCTAACCTCGTCGCCAGAGTTGGTGAGAGGGCAGCATCCCGATTCGTATGACACCTTACTCGACATGTCTTGATAACGCGACACCGAAGTTACCGATATGGTACGCGTTATCATGGAACAGCCATTGGGTCTTGATTCCGCAAGCTGCAACCGGGCTCGGCTCGGGCCAGAGCTTAGTTCACACGAGCCCATGCACTCTGCCTTCAGGATTGTCAAGGCCTGCCATAGGAGTGACTGATAGGAACTCGGGTGTCCATTGGAGGGTTAGATATAGGGCTACTATATCTAAAGCAAAGGGTGATTACACGACTTTGCCCCAGCTGTCATGCAGCCAGTTGTGTCAGATTTAGGAGGCCAGCCAGGGGTGGCATAATACATGCTGCAGCCCCTGGCGGCCCTGGGTACACCTATGCCCTGGGTTACAGGGTCTGATAAGGTGGCCCAGTACCAATTGGTAAATGCACCTAGGGCACATGGAATCCATTTTAAAGAGAGAGGAGTAGGCCTGGGGTCCTGATTGGCAGGGTCCCAGGTCGACTATGTCCAAAACCAGCTAAAACACAGGGCAAAAAGTTGGGGGCAACCATAGTCAGGATGTACCTTCCTACAGACATGACGATAAAAAGACCTCCTCCCCCCCTCCCACAGCAGACCATCCCCAACATAGCCTTGTAGTGTAGTTCCTAGTTTCCCACTAGGCCCTGCGCATTGGAATAACATAAACAGTAGTATTGACGTAGAAGTGCGGATCTTCCAGGTCTCTACTGACTATGCTAAACTTAATTGGGTTTGTTACCAACTAGCTCAGAGGTCACTGGAAACTTTCATCTCTGCATAGGAAGTGATCAGCTTCCCTGGCACAGACAAGAAGGGATTCAGTTTTCCAACAACCGTGCAACATGACAACTTTGCTCCTCAGATCAAGAGTCAATCTCTAGGGTCGTGTGAAACAATAGACAGTTATTTTACTCAGTCAGGTTAGTGCAGATTACTTTCACAATATGTAGAGAATAGAGAGACGGGCGTTTGTCAATAAAGGGTTAACATTTATTGAACAGTCTTTCTTCTCTTACAAGAGAAATTAATTGCCACAATTGCAAGACTTGTTATTATAAAAAGTACGTACAGTAAGATAAGTATTGCGAGATAATACTGTAAAAAGCATTGATATGGTTTCTTAGCCATACAATGGTTTAAAAGTAATAAAACATATATACAGTCATATATACATTAGGCTAAAATACTCAACTGGTGCTTCTAACTACGCCTACCCCAGTGTACCTGACCTAAGCCTAATACATGGGAGGGGAGTAAGTAAGTAGCTTTAGTTTAAGTTGGTTTTGCCAAGGTTTGTTTCAAGAATTCTCACTAAGGGTTTAGTCAACACCATACCTCTGAATAGAATGATGGAGGTCTGGTATCTCCTTCAGGGAAACTCGTTATCCCAGTCAACCGCAAGGGTAGACCAGAAACGCTGGAGCTGGATTTCTCTGCAGGAGAAAGGCAGCGTCTCTCTTCAGCGCGTCGAGGAGGAGGAGGGGGGACAGCGTCCGCGGGCAGCTGGCATCTGCTGGGCTCTTCGCAGAGGGACAGCTGTTCAGCTCCTAAGTTCACCACACCATCGTTCGCGCTTTAGCAGCGATAATGGTATCAGTAGCTTCACCAACAGCAACGAGACAGCAGCAGCATCAGCGTACTGCAGACAGCAGCAATTGCTTAAGGCAACGTTGGTAGTATTTATACCTGAAAGGTGCCATGTTTGACGTAAGTTTGCTGGACATAAGACGTCAATAAAGATGTCACTTAGGAAGTGATCGCTTATCAGTTGCTCATTAGAGTTCTATTACTAATCAAAACACAGCAAGGGGGATTTCCAGGTTTGCTGAGTTTTTATCTTGTTGAAGAACTCGGAGTGTTAATCTAGGAATCTCAGATAGTGACTTCTGCTCTGTCATTGCACTAATTGGTTGCAAAGGAAGTGGCAGAGAAAGCTATTCTGGAATGTGGCTCTGTTCGTGTGAGGCCAGAGATGAGTTTCTGAATATCGCACTTGAACGGTTATGCCAATGCAGGGCCCGATTCACAGAATGAACTTAAGACTCAATCCTAAACTTACTACTATTTTGGTATTCACAGAATGCACTTACTACTTTTGGCATTCACAGAATGAACTTACTACTTTTGGTATTCACAGAAGTTAGGATTTTGTCTTAAGTCTGTCTTAAGTCTGTCTTAAGACAAACTTAAGACAAAATCCTAACTTCTGTGAATACCAAAAGTAGTAAGTTCATTCTGTGAATGCCAAAAGTAGTAAGTGCATTCTGTGAATACCAAAATAGTAGTACGTTTAGGATTGAGTCTTAAGTTCATTCTGTGAATCGGGCCCATAGGGAATAAATGGATTTATAGCCGAATAGGGGCATATGGTCACAGTATTGATCAGGATCCTAGATAAGCACGCAACACCCACTCCACGGGTTCATGTCCATCAAATTACTAAAACGAGAGCAATAAGATGCATGTGTAACATTGCCCACCCCAAAATACATAAATGCATTTGAAATAGGCGTATATTGTAATACGTGAAAATATAGGTACTGTACGTTTATGAAGCATTGTGAGGCGACGACCCGCAGACCCCTACCAGGAGGCCGCCCTCCCCCTCGCATACCTTGTCCAGCACCCCCGGGACTGACTTCATGTCACGAAAACGCCGCAACCGAGGCAGGAAGCCGAACACCAGCCATCACCAACGAAACCCCGCCCTTCTCTCTCCCACAGGAGCCAACCAGAACGACAGGGGCAGAGGAACCTTATCACGATGACCCCGGAAGTCCCGCCCCAAAGGCAGAGCCAGCACAGGATAAAAACAGGGATTCAACACAACACGTCGTCGGAGTTTCGTGGCAGGACCCTCTGGCTGGAGACGGAGAAGGAGAACAGACGTGCGAGGACGAAGTGTGGACAGAGGAGTGGTGGAGGCCCTTGGAGGTGGCTGGAGAGCGGCCGTAACTCACTGGAGAGTTACGGCGGACCGCATGAGTGCCTTTTGCCTCCTTTATCCCTACTCATTAGGAGTCCGTGTTAAAGTCCCTGTACATATTCCCTCTCTCCATAGTCTCACCGCCCCTGCACTGTATTATACGTATATAGCACTTCACTCGAAGACCCCTTCCGTTACTCTCACGCCCCACCCCAGCACCCTCTCTATTTTCCCGACCTATATTCCGTCCTCCCGGTACCTTCCTTCCCGCACTGTCGCTTTCCGCCCCTTCCTGCACTACCCGGGTGACGGTAAACAGTTGAGTCTCGGTACTTGCTGGATAGGACTAACGGTCCCTTGTTTTTCCTCTCTTCCGGTCCTCCTGGGAGCCTCCCCGTCATCGGAACCTTCCCCGGAACATCGGTGGACGCCGAGAAGCAGAGAAGCCCCGACCCAAAGTCCATCGCCTGGAGCCACACCTTCCGCCTGTTGGAACTATCTGTACTGTACAACCGTAATAAAAGCCAACTATTGCCCACTACATACGGCCTCCTCGCCTGCTTTTCCGGCCCGCTACGCTCACTCCACCACACCTGGTGTCAGAAGTGGGATCTGCTGGAAGCATGGAGGCCGTAGTGCGGAAAATGGCGGAATCCCAAGAACAATTCGGGAAACTTATGGAGCAGTTCCTGAAGACTGCCGAAGACGACAGAGGACAGCTCCACGATGTCCTGAAGGGTCAGGGGGTGACCCATGAACAGACTATGACAAAATTAACAGACGCTCTGGGCCAACAAAGACCGATGACCTCTCTCCCCTCTGTGGTTCTTTAAAAGTATGTCCCCGGAGAAGACCCGGACTACTTTTTCACAAACTTCGAGAGGATCGCCCAAGCCGCTAATTGGCCTGCTGATCGTTGGGGACAGTATCTGGGTCCGCTCCTCACCGGTGACCTCCAAGCCGCCTACCAACAGGCCAACATCCAGGGTAATACACCCTATGCAGACATCAAAAGGTGTATATTAGAACGCCTTGGCATTGATGACGATACCTACAGGGTGAAACTACGCCAGGCCAGGGAAAAACCCCAAGAGAACCCCAGAGCTCTCTCCTTCCGGATCCGGGATCTCGCAAACCGGTGGTTGCGCCCCGAAACCTCCACCAAGGACAATATTCTAGAGAAAATCTATCTGGAACAATTCCTTAACTCCTTGCATCCGGCCACCCAGCGCTGGGTGAGGCAGCACTCCAGACTCACGCTAGAGACAGCCATAGAGATAGCGTCTGCCTATAGCCGGGCACAGGAACTCCAACGGGGTAAGGATGACCACCCTCACAGGCCCTTGCCAACTGCAACTACTCGCCCGATCTGATCTCCCCAGGGACGCCGACCTGAACCAACACCCCTATTTCCTTCCCCGGTAGTGTTCCGAACCCCCACTCCTGGACCCCAGTGCTATTCCTGTGGAGGGTTCGGACACATCGCCCGGATGTGCCCGCAGAAAGAGGAGCCGATGGAGGTCGGCTTTGTCAGAAACTATCTGTGTACCCCTCCTGGGTATACACCGCCGCCGTTCTACTGTCCAGTATCCATCAACGGACAGCCACTGAGGGCCCTCGCCGATACCGGATGCCGGCAGAGTGTTCTTCGACCACAAGACCTCGTACAGCCCCTCAGCAATCCCACGGGGGTGGTAGCCATCTAATGTGTACATGGGGACACCAAACAATACCCCACGACTCAGGTACGAGTCCAGCACTCCCAAGACCCCGGCACCTCTCTCACCGTGGGCCTTGTCCCCGCCCTGCCAGAACAAGCCATTCTAGGGAGCGATTATCCGGGACTACCAGTGCTCTTACAAAAGACTTCCGACTCTCTGACCCAGTGGTGGAAAGATGCTCCCTATCCTGAATATCCCGATCAAGTACCGGAACCTAAGCCCCACAAACCTAGGAGTCAGAAAAGAAGAGAAAAGAAAGAGCACGTCAGCGCTTATCCCGCCATCATTGAAGAGCACCCCTGGCAGACCGACCGTGAATTCAGGGCCGCTCAGCAGGAAGATCCTCTCCTACAGGAGGCCTGGGGAAAAGCACTTGATCACGAAGACCCCTTACAAGTAGGTCCTTACTTCGTTAAGAAAAACGGGTTGTTATACCGAAAAGGGGGGCCCCAACAGAATGCACAGTTGCTTATCCCCGGCCCCTTCCAAGACAAAGAAAGTCCTATTCCTGGCACACAGTCATCTTCTGGGAGGTCATTTCGGGGATGAGAAAACCAGCCAAGCCATCTTGGAGAAGTTCTATTGGCCCGGGGTGTATCAAAGGATCAAGACTTACTGTCGTGAATGTATAGTGTTAGACGGACCGGGAGGGTCGGCCGAGGACAAGGGGAGAGGTCTCCGGGGAGAGCCGTCTCCAGCGATCGTACAGACGAGTAACTTCCCCCCCACAGATGTACACCACACAGAAATAAGGTTTAACGTTCTTTATAGGCAATCTTTAAGTACGGTGGAATGGTACAAGGAGGTCTGGACTCAGGGGTCCCCTCGATTCTAGTCTCTTGGTTTGGGGAGAAGGGGTAGCGGGACAGTCTTGTTACCAATCTGGTAGATGCGATGATAAGATGGATAGCTCACAATCCTCGAGCTCGGCGTCCAGATGATCGGGCCGCGGCGGAGCCAGTAGGTCCCGAGAAGGTGGTAGTTACAAACGGTCCGCGGCCACGCCAGCAGGTCCCGACGAGGATGAAGGTTTCAGAAGGTTGCGGCAGCGCCAGCAGGCAAGGCAGTCGTTCGCAAGGCAGGGCTACGGCAGCGCCAGTAGTCCATCAAGGATGAGTTCTTCACTGCGTCTCTCGACTCCAGGATACAACTGCCTTCCTGCTCTGGAGCTGCCCCAGTTATAGGTCTGGCGCCCTTTGATGTCCGGACCCTCGCACTTGGAGGTCGGGAGGTCCAGGATGAGGAGTCCAGACACCCAGCAGGGGGGTGGAGCCAGCGCCTGGGGGAGCTGGGGGCGATCGGCACCTGGCGGGGGAGAGCCATCGACACTTCTTCCTCCCATTGACCTGCCAAGTGGTCCGTTCACCTCCTGGGTGGATGGTGGTGCCGGGATGTCGGGGCCAGGCCAGGCCCAGGGTTAGGGTCGATCGGAGGCCACGCGGCCTCGTGGTGCAGTGTCCAAGATGGCGCCCAGGCCGGGCGAGGGGGCCGGTAGTGATTCGGGCCCATGATGCAGAGATGTCCGGGATCAGGAGTCCCGTATGAGTCGGGGAGCGGGTGGTTTCGGTGGGTAACACCTGGAGGGCCGGGCTCGGGCCTTGTCATGCGGGGAGGGAGCGAGCCCTTCACGTGGCCTGTCCAACATGCGTCACCCCCAGCTGAAGGCGGGTAGAGTCACCCATCCTCTTGGGGACTCTCCTCGTCGAGGCGGAAAAAGCGTGACAGGCCATCCGCGTTGGCGTGGTCTTACCCAGGTCGATGTTCCACAGTGAAGTCCATCCCCTGCAGGGAGATGGACCAACGCAATAGTTTTGGGTTTTCCCCCCGCATCTGCATTAGCCACTGCAGGGGCCGATGATCTGTCTGCACCCGGAAGTGGGTACCGAAGAGATAAGGCCGGAGCTTTTTGAGGGCCCACACCACTGCGAATGCTTCCCTCTCGATGGTGCTCCAGCGTTGCTCTCGGGCCAGGAGACGTCTGCTGATGAAAGCCACTGGTTGGTCAAGTCCTTCGGGGTTCAACTGGGAAAGGACTGCCCCAATGCCATGGTCGGAGGCATCCGTTTGGACGATGAATTCCCGACTGTAGTCGGGGGCCTGGAGCACAGGGGCGGAGCACATGGCGGCCTTCAGCTTCTCGAAGGCCGCTTGACAGTCTGGGGTCCAGTTGACCTTCTTTGGGTGGTTTTTGGATGTGAGTTCCGTGAGGGGCCCCACAATGCTGCCATAGTCCCTCACGAACCGCTGGTAGTAGCCTGTGAGTCCCAAGAAGGCGCGGACCTCGGTCTGGGTGATGGGGGGCTGCCAAGACTGGATGGCGGCGATCTTGAGTTGCAGAGGGGCCACCAGACCGCTTCCCACCTGGTGTCCGAGATAGGTCACGGACCCCTGGCCAATTTGGCATTTGCTGGCCTTGATCGTGAGGCCGGCTCGTTGGAGGGCCTGCAGAACCTCTCGGAGGTGGTTGAGGTGGTCGGACCAGTGGCGGCTGTACACAGCGATATCGTCCAGGTAGGCGGCGCTGAATTCCTCGAGTCCCGCCAGGACCTGGTTCACTAGCCGCTGAAAAGTTGCTGGGGCATTCTTCATGCCGAATGGCATGACCTTGAAGTGGTAGTGGCCATCAGGGGTGGAGAAGGCAGATCGTTCTTGGGCCCGGGGTGTGAGACCGATCTGCCAGTAGCCCGCTGTCAGGTCGAAGATGCTGAGGTAGCGGGCAGCTCCCATGCGGTCGATTAGTCCATCTGCTCGGGGGATGGGGTGTGCGTCGGTTCTGGTGACAGCGTTCAAGCCCCGGTAGTCGACGCAGAACCGGAGCTCAGGAGTGGTGCCGGGGGCGGCCGCTTTGGGGACCAGTACCACTGGGCTGGCCCAGGGGCTGTCTGAGGGCTCGATGACCCAGAGCGTGAGCATTTTTGACACCTCCTCTTGGATGCAGGCCCGTACCCGATCTGGTACGCGGTAGGCCCGATGTCGGATAGGGGGACTGTCTCCCGTGTCCACGTCGTGCAAGCACCAGGGGGTGACCCCGGGGGTGAGGGAGAACAGGGTTGCGAACTGCAGTAGGAGGTCTCGGCAGCCTTGGCGCTGTTCCGGGGTGAGGGCCTCTGAGAGTCGGACCCCGTCCACGGAACCGTCCTTCTCCCGAGTCCGTAGGAGATCAGGGAGTGGTTCGGAATCCTCTTCGGCTCCGCTGTCTGTCGCCATCAGGAGGCAGAGCTCCGAACGCACAAAGTGGGGTTTTAATCTATTGGCGTGGAGGACCCGGAGGGGGTTCCGTGCAGATTCCATATCGATGAGATAGGTGACAGGGCTCTTGCGCTCGACCACTTTGAAGGGCCCTGTCCACTTGTCCTGCAAAGCGCATGGTTCGGTGGGGGACATCACCCACACTTGTTGGCCGGGTTCGAATTCAATGGAGGAGGCATTTTGATCATACCACCTTTTCATGTCTTCCTGACTGGCCTCCAGGTTCTCTTTTGCCATTTCTCTGAATCGCCTGGTCTGATTGCGTAGGGTCAGGAGGTACTTGAAAACATCTGGAGGGTTCTTCAGGGGGGGCATCTCCCAACCTTCTTTGACTAGGCTGAGCGGCCCTCGCACAGGGTGTCCGTATAAGAGTTCGAACGGGCTGAAGCCGAGGGACTTCTGGGGGACTTCTCGGTAGGCAAAGAGGAGGCACGGCAGTAGCACATCCCACTGGCGACGGAGGGGCTCTTCCAACCCCCCAATCATCCCTTTGAGCGTGCGGTTGAACCGCTCGACTAGTCGGTTTCCTTGAGGGTGATAGGGGGTCGTGAATCGGTAGGTGACCCCGCACTGTTGCCAGAGGGACTTCATGTATTTGGAAATAAAGTTTGTGCCTCTGTCGCTGACGACTTCTCGGGGGAAGCCCACCCGGGAGAAGATCCCCATCAAGGCCCGGCCGACCACCGGGGCTGTCACAGTTCGCAGGGGAACAGCCTCGGGGTAGCGGGTGGCGTGGTCCACCAGTACCAGGATGAACCGATGTCCTTGTGCTGTACGGGGGTCCAGGGGCCCCACAATGTCTATTCCCACCCTCTCGAACGGGGTGGTGACAACTGGGAAGGGTTGCAGAGGTGCTTTAAGTTTGCGGCCGCTCTTCCCGCTGGCCTGGCACGTGGGGCAGGACCGGCAGTGGTTGTGGACGTCGTTTCTCATCTTAGGCCAGAAGAAGTGGGTCACCAGGCGACTGTAGGTTTTGTCTTCACCCAGGTGACCAGCCAGTGGGACATCGTGGGCCAGGTTTAGCAAGAAGTCTCTAAAGCGGAGGGGCACCACTAGCACTCGACTGGCCCCTAACTCCGCGATTCTCTGTTCGCTGTACAACAGGTCGTCGTCCCAATAGACCCAATGGGCTCCGGAGGTATCCCCTGCGCTCTGGGCGAGGGCTTGTTGGCGGAGTCCCTCGAGGGAGGGACAGGTCTTCTGCTCTTGACAAAACTGTTCCTGGGTGGGCCCCCGTTCCTGACGCCACTGAGCCAGGCCGGGGAGGTCCTGGGGCTGAGCGAGCCCTTCGGGAGTTTGCTCTTGAGGGTCGGCCCGGTCGGCGTCTTCTGCTGGAGCAACCGGGGGAGGAGGTGCTGGCCATTCTGGTTCTTCAGGTCGGGGGATGGCACGGGCGGCCATGGACCGGGTGGTTACGCACGCCCAGTCCGGGAGGCCCAACATCCCCAGGTGCTCTCTTCTCTCCACGGCGGCCCACGGGGAACTCTCAAGATCATTCCCCAGGAGACAGTCCATGGGGGCATCATCTCGGACCGTTACCTTCAACATGCCGGAGACCCCTCCCCACTCGAAGGGGACGCAGGCCATCCGACATAGACTCTCCGAATTGTCGGCTGAACGGACAGGGCAGAGAATGTTCGGCAGGATCTGTTCCGGGGTCACCAGGTGACAGCGGACGGCTGTCACACTGGCCCCTGTGTCACGTAGGGCTTCGGCCCTGCGTCCATTAATGTTCACCCACTGACTGTACTTCCTGGTGTTGGCGGGTAGGGGGGCCCGCGGGATCATGTCTCTTCCCCCTAGGCACGCTAGAACCATGGCGGCTGGTTCCCACTCTTGGTGTTTTTGCTCGCACTCCTCTTGTTCTTCGGAGATTTGTTCTTCCCCCAAGGCGGCGACAGCCATCTGGCGGGGTCTCGGAGTCTGGTTCTGTGGACAGTTCGGGTCATTTGCGTAGTGGCCGACTCGCTGGCATCGGTGACACGTGACATTGGCTCTGTACCCCGGGCGCGCCGGGGGGTTGCCCCGGTTGGCCGGGGGTGGGGTGCTGGCAGCGGGAGTGGCCGGGGCGTTGTCTCTTCCTCGTCCCTGGCCCCCTCCTCCTCCTCGGGGACGGTGCTGACCTTGGTTGTTCCGGTTCTGTTCATGTGGCCCATTCCGGCCCACTCGGGTAATTTCCCACCGGTCAGCCTCGGCGGCGAGCTGCCGTGGATCAGTCAATTTACTGTCGAGGAGGTTCTGCCTGAGCTCGACGAAGCAGTTGTTAGATAGGTGCTCCCACACCATGAGATTGAAGAGTTGCTCGTAGGTCGTTACATTGCTTCCCTTGATCCAACCCTCGAAGGCTCGGCTGAAATAGTTCACATACTCCACCCAAGTTGTACCCGGGATCCGGGTGCAGTCTCGGAACCTCTGGTGGTACATTTCGGGTGTGAGCCCATAGCGGGTGAGGAGGGTAGCCTTCATGTGGTCATAGGAGGTCATCAGGTGGTCTGGGAGCTGTAACAGGGCGTCGCGGCCCTCATTGACGAACCTCCCCCATAGCCCGGCTCCCCAGTCACTTCGATCGATCCGGTGGGAGGTCATAGCGATCTCGTAGGCCTTGAACCATTGTTGTATGTCGTCATCTCGGAAATATTCTCGAACGACATTCTTGGGGATGTGTACTTTCTTTTCTGTTGCTCCCGGGGTGCGCGGTTGCTCGGGCACCCCTAATTCTTTGTTCTGCTTACGTAAGTCTATTTCTGCTAGCTTGCGCTCGTGTTCATACGCTAGTCTCTTTTCTTCGAGTTCTCTTTGTCTCTGTTTTTCTTCCCGTTCTTCTCGGAGCCGCAGATGTTCTAGGTTCAGTTTTTGTTCGGCTAATTTGAGTTCGCCATCCATTTTGAGCCGGGCCATTTCTAATTCATGTAGTCTGCTTCTTTCTCGTTCTTGGATCTCTTCCTGCGAGAGACCCGTTCTTCGCCCCTCGGGAGCCGTGGCGTTCCTCTCTGATGCTGCAACATTTTGGTCCGGGGGTCTGACGGCCCCGGTTTCTGCCCATGACTCAATGGCGTGCTTGAAATCGTCTTTAGTACTCAGACCGGTGGTAGCGATACCTAGTTCAATGCAGAATTGTTTCAACTCACGATGGCTGTGCTCTTCCAATTTCTCCATCTGGAATTTCTCGGTGGATCCGCTCTCTTTGGTTGTCATTGTGGTTTCGTCGTGGGGTGAGCTACTCTCTGTACGATTACGCGTTGATTCGGATCGCGCCGCTGGCCACCAATGTTAGACGGACCGGGAGGGTCGGCCGAGGACAAGGGGAGAGGTCTCCGGGGAGAGCCGTCTCCAGCGATCGTACAGACGAGTAACTTCCCCCCCACAGATGTACACCACACAGAAATAAGGTTTAACGTTCTTTATAGGCAATCTTTAAGTACGGTGGAATGGTACAAGGAGGTCTGGACTCAGGGGTCCCCTCGATTCTAGTCTCTTGGTTTGGGGAGAAGGGGTAGCGGGACAGTCTTGTTACCAATCTGGTAGATGCGATGATAAGATGGATAGCTCACAATCCTCGAGCTCGGCGTTCTAGATGATCGGGCCGCGGCGGAGCCAGCAGGTCCCGAGAAGGTGGTAGTTACAAACGGTCCGCGGCCACGCCAGCAGGTCCCGACGAGGATGAAGGTTTCAGAAGGTTGCGGCAGCGCCAGCAGGCAAGGCAGTCGTTCGCAAGGCAGGGCTACGGCAGCGCCAGTAGTCCGTCAAGGATGAGTTCTTCACTGCGTCTCTCGACTCCAGGATACAACTGCCTTCCTGCTCTGGAGCTGCCCCAGTTATAGGTCTGGCGCCCTTTGATGTCCGGACCCTCGCACTTGGAGGTCGGGAGGTCCAGGATGAGGGAGTCCAGACACCCAGCAGGGGGGTGGAGCCAGCGCCTGGGGGAGCTGGGGGCGATCGGCACCTGGCGGGGGAGAGCCATCGACACTTCTTCCTCCCATTGACCTGCCAAGTGGTCCGTTCACCTCCTGGGTGGATGGTGGTGCCGGGATGTCGGGGCCTGGCCAGGCCCAGGGTTAGGGTCGATCGGAGGCCACGCGGCCTCGTGGTGCAGTGTCCAAGATGGCGCCCAGGCCGGGCGAGGGGGCCGGTAGTGATTCAGGCCCATGATGCAGAGATGTCCGGGATCAGGAGTCCCGTATGAGTCGGGGAGCGGGTGGTTTCGGTGGGTAACACCTGGAGGGCCGGGCTCGGGCCTTGTCATGCGGGGAGGGAGCGAGCCCTTCACGTGGCCTGTCCAACATATAGAATGCCAAAAGAACAGTCGACACAGGCCACCCCGGGTCCCTTTACAACCCCTCCCTATCATAGATGTGCCCTTCAGCCGCATAGGGATGGAGATAATCGGTCCCCTCTTGCCCTCCCGTAGCGGGTGTCGCTATGCGTTGGTCATAGTCGATTATGCCACCCGCTTTCCGGAGGCCATACCTCTCCGCCAACCTACTACCCAGGCTATAGCAAAAGCCCTGATCTCCTTGTTTTCTCGGGTTGGCTTCCCCCGGGAAATACTCACCGACCAGGGCACACCGTTTGTTTCAGCCCTTATGAAACGGGTATGTGCGGAGTTGGGGATCAAACAAATCCGGACGTCTGCTTATCACCCGCAAACAGACGGGCTGGTAGAACGATACAACGCCACATTAAAGCAGACGCTGAAAAAACTCATAGGCCTAGAAGCAAAGAGATGGGAAGATATGCTTCCTTTGGCCTTATTTGCGATTCGTTGCAAAACCCAGAGCAGCACCGGATACTCCCCATATGAATTACTGTACGGACGGCCCCCTCGTACTCTGCTGGACATGGCCCAGGAAGCGTGGGAAGCTGAACCAGACCGGACCCGTCCGCTCCCAGAATATGTGGAAAACCTAAAGACTCACCTGTCTATGATCCGTGATATCGTCAGACGAAATCTAGAGACTGCCCAGGATAACCAAAAGAGACAATATGATAAGGGCACTCGCAGTCGGGTCTTTTCTGTTAACGGCCTAGTTCTCCTTATGATGCCCTCGTCAGATCAGAAATTACTGGGACAATGGCAAGGACCCTACCCCATCCTTCGGCAGGTGACACCAGTCACATACGAGGTGGAATTGGATCCCACACGGGGCACCTCCCAAATCTTCCATGTCAACCTGCTAAAAAAATGGGAAGGACCCCGTCCGGTGCTGTCAGGAACCCATAGAAACCTCCTGTTCTCTTTCGACCCTTGTCTTGACCCAGAATTAAACTCCGTACAAATCCAGGAACTACGACACACCTTGGAACCCCTGAAAGACGTCTTCTCCTCCTCCCCCGGTCGAACCACGGTCACTGAACACAAGATAGAAACCGAACCGGGGAAAGTGGTCAGCCTGAGGCCTTATAGAGTACCAGAGGCCCGTAGGAATGTTATCCGTCAGGAAATAGAAGCCATGCAACAAATGGGTATAATCGAGCCCTCAGTCAGCGAGTGGAACTCCCCTATTGTTTTGGTACCGAAACCCGACGGCTCGGTCCGTTTTTGCATCGACGTCCGGGAGGTTAATAAGGTCTCTAACTTCGACACCTATCCCTTGCCCCGGGTCGATGAAATGATTGAAAGAATAGGACAGGCAAAATTCATTTCAACACTCGATCTCTGCAAGGGGTACTGGCAGATACCCCTCCGGGAACAAGACAGAAAGAAGACGGCCTTTTCTACCCCTGATGGGTTATACCAATTCTTAGTCATGCCCTTCGGACTTCATGGCGCCCCCGCCACTTTCCAACGGGCTATGAACCACGTCCTGAGGCCCCATACCCCTTACGCAGGCGCCTATCTAGATGACATCGTCATCTTTAGCGACAGCTGGCCCCAACATTTAAGACACCTTTCCAGTGTCATCACCTCCTTAGGTTCATACGGATTCGCCATCAATCCAGCCAAAACCACATTGGCGGCGAAAACGGTAAAATACCTGGGGTTTCTTCTGGGGGACGGCCTGATAAGACCCCAAGACAGCAAAACTGCGGCCATCCGGTCTCTTCCGTTTCCCCAAACAAAGAAGGATCTCCGAGCCTTCCTGGGTCTCCTTGGGTATTATAGGCGCTTCGTGCCCAATTTTTCCTAAAGAGCGGCAGCCCTTACGGACCTGCTTAAAAAATCAAACCGGTCAGATGAAATGCTCCGGAATCCCTCCTCTGAAGCCTGGCGGGCATTTACCGACCTTAAAGGCGCCTTGACCTCAGGTTCTGTGTTGGTACCCCCAAATTATTCGGTCCCTTTCATCCTACAAACGGATGCGTCTGACTATGGGTTAGGGGCCGTGTTATCCCAGAAAGATGCCCGGGGGAACGAACGTCCCATCCTCTATGTGAGCGGCAAACTATTCCCCCGAGAAAAACAATATGCAGTTGTAGAAAAAGAAGCCTTAGCCATCAAATGGGCAGTGGAAAGCCTGCGGTACTACTTAGAGGGTAGAGATTTTATCCTCTACACAGACCACGCCCCTCTGGAGTGGATGGCTCGGAACAAAGGGCAAAATGACCGGGTACTACGTTGGTTTTTGTCCCTCCAGCCCTTTCATTTCCAAACCAAACATAGAAAGGGCTCTGACCAAGGTAATGCGGATTTTTTGTCCCGGTACCCACATTCTCCCTCCCCTACAAGAAGGACAGCTAGGGGAAGGGGATGTGAGGCGACGACCCGCAGACCCCTACCAGGAGGCCACCCTCCCCCTCGCATACCTTGTCCGGCACCCCCGGGACTGACTTCATGTCACGAAAACGCCGCAACCGAGGCAGGAAGCCGAACACCAGCCATCACCAACGAAACCCCGCCCTTCTCTCTCCCACAGGAGCCAACCAGAACGACAGGGCCAGAGGAACCTTATCACGATGACCCCGGAAGTCCCGCCCCAAAGGCAGAGCCAGCACAGGATAAAAACAGGGATTCAACACAACACGTCGTCGGAGTTTCGTGGCAGGACCCTCTGGCTGGAGACGGAGAAGGAGAACAGACGTGCGAGGACGAAGTGTGGACAGAGGAGTGGTGGAGTCCCTTGGAGGTGGCTGGAGAGCGGCCGTAACTCACTGGAGAGTTATGGCGGACCGTGTGAGTGCCTTTTGCCTCCTTTATCCCTACTCATTAGGAGTCCGTGTTAAAGTCCCTGTACATATTCCCTCTCTCCATAGTCTCACCGCCCCTGCACTGTATTATACGTATATAGCACTTCACTCGAAGACCCCTTCCGTTACTCTCACGCCCCACCCCAGCACCCTCTCTATTTTCCCGACCTATATTCCGTCCTCCCGGTACCTTCCTTCCCGCACTGTCGCTTTCCGCCCCTTCCTGCACTACCCGGGTGACGGTAAACAGTTGAGTCTCGGTACTTGCTGGATAGGACTAACGGTCCCTTGTTTTTCCTCTCTTCCGGTCCTCCTGGGAGCCTCCCCGTCATCGGAACCTTCCCCGGAACATCGGTGGGCGCCGAGAAGCAGAGAAGCCCCGACCCAAAGTCCATCGCCTGGAGCCACACCTTCCGCCTGTTGGAACTATCTGTACTGTACAACCGTAATAAAAGCCAACTATTGCCCACTACATACGGCCTCCTCGCCTGCTTTTCCGGCCCGCTACACTCACTCCACCACAAGCATAGAAATCATTCAAAAATTATAGCATATGAAATCAATGAACGATTATGCAAAAAGAATTACACATGAAATATCTCTGAAACAGAAGAAGGGCGAGATAAATCATCACATATAAATTCATTGCAATAAATGTGCTAGAGGCTGGTGTAAGGTTGTTATGTCTCTAGATGTGTTTAGAAATAGAAGTTGAAGCTTCTATTCTCTAAGAATAGTTTTTACCTTAAGCAAAGAATTTTTTCGTGCCAAAAAAGGGTCAATATTAAAAAGTGTTCAATTCAAAACAATTAATGCTTGAACGGGGAAATAGGGTTCCAACGCTTTTAGCAGTTTTTGTTGTTCAAAAAAAGTTATTGTTTCTGTTCGGGTGAGAACATCATATCAGACAGGCTCTCAAAGAATTGGTCTACAAAATCAGGTGACAGTTCAACCAAATTCGATAGTGCTGTAACTTGGCAGGTGTGAGAATGATTGCTGTCATCATAGGCAGGATCAGCAATGCTCACAGAACGTTGTACCTGGATGATGTTGCTTTTATCACTCGCTCCACTGTTACCACTTGGTTGTAGCACAGGAGTCTCCACAAATGCCGTCATCAGGATTGGTAGCCGCTGGGGACAACACAATGCGTGAGCCTTTATCGGACTGAGCAAAGTATCGTCGTCCATTGGTACTGCTGATGGAAGTGAAAGACAGATGTCCAACACGCATTCATCACCGCAAAGCATACATCGTAGCACAGGTAAGATGCAATGTTGCCATATAGGTCTGAATGAAAGGAACCAGGTCATGTTTAGATCTCTCAGCCTGGCCAATCCAAGGACGTTAGTTATCCTGTCCCGGTAGCTCATTGCTAGGATTGTCTCTTCCATTCCCATGGGAGCTATGTCTGAGCTTTGGCTTGCCATAACGAAGCAGGACGGTCAAAAATAAAATCCCTGCTACAAGTCCCAAAAATAAGGGTATGCCGCCAAAAACAGAGTGAACAAAATTAGGAACGATTCCCAAAATTGCTTGAAAAGGTGTTAGCAGTCCCGTAAAAATTGTCTTAAATATGCCTGGGATGCCTGTGGCACTAGACATGTTAAGGAGTTGGCTAAGCATTTCTACGAAATGCACGGGGCAATTTGTTGATAAAAGTTCATGAACTTCAGTAGCTGTCCTTGCAACTAGAAGATCATACGTCTCTTTTGATGACGTTATGGGCACTGTTGTCTGCAAAAGCACAGACTTCATTTTGCTTAAAGTATCAATTCGTATAGAATAGAGATTCAGACGAGGCCAGATGGGAGTCACTGTGTCTGCAGGCCCACTCGGAAACAATGCCTGCATACAGCATTTGACCATGGATGTTACTCTTACTAGATAACTTTTCCCTGGCACAAGGCCACAACATCTGTGATCCGTTCTAAGAATGTAACTCCCGTTCGCGAGTTGCATAAAGAAGGGCTCTATCTGAGTTGCAGGTGTGACAAGCTGGTGGCATGAAAGGTTGTTAGAATTTCCATCACAAGCTCCGTGTAAATTAATACCCTGGCACAAAAGTATACCGCTTAGTGAATGTTTACAGTTTTCACCACTAAGAAATACATTTTTGTCGCTGTCACTATAGCAAGAATGTGTGTATGGTAATTTCCATTCTGATTTTACATATCCTTTACCCAATCGTTCATACTGGCCAGTAGGTATGTATTCAAGGCACTTTTTAAATCGGAAAGTTGTTATCGGAATAGTGATAATTCCGTGTATTATCCATTCAATGACAGGACTCTCTGACATTGTCAATGGTAATCTCTCAAGTTTTTCGATGCTCAGGATTGTATAGTCTGCTCCGTTCTGTGCCAAACTGATTTGTTTATCAGTAAGGTTAAAGATGGAAAATAATGACGTTGTGTTGATTAAACGCCAAGGCACATAGCCTGAACGAAGATTTTGCAGCGTCCAGCCTAATTGTACAATAGAACCTAATTGAGATTGGCCATGTTGTAACATTAGCAAGTCTCTGTCTATCACATCAAAGGCAGAGGATACAATATTGTCCAACAAATATATTCTGGAGGACAGAGTCATTGTTGGACAGGCCACATGAAAGGCCGCTCTCCCCCGGCCCGACCAGGCCTGAGCCCGGTCACGCAGGTACTACACACCACCCTTGCACGTCCTCCGTCCCCTCAGGGACCCCTGCCCTCGAGCATGTCAACCTCGTGGGTCCGATCCACTGTCAGCCCACGCGCCCATCCTGGGGCGCCATCTTGGACACTCCCCCACGTGGCCGCCTGGCCCCCGGCCGACCTCAACCCTGGGCCTGGCCAGGCCTCAGACATCCCGGCACCACCATCCACCCAGGAGGTGAGCGGGCTACTTGGCAAGTCAATGGGAGAAGGAGGTGTCGATGGCTCTCCCCCACCAAGTGCCGCTCGCCCATCGCCTCCCCGGGCGTTGGCTCCACCCCCCTGCTGGGTGTCTGGACTCCCTCATCCCGGACCTCCCGACCTCCAAGTGCGAGGGTCCGGACATCAAAGCACACCAGCCCTATAACTGGGGCAGCTCCAGAGCAGGAAGGCAGTTGTATCTTGGAGTCGAGAGACGTAAAGAGGAACTCATCCTAGGCGGACTACTGGCGCTGCCGTAGCTCTGTCTTGTGCACCATCGTCCTGCCTGTTGGCGCTGCCACAGCCTTCGCAACCTTCATCTCCTTCATCGTCGTCGGGACCTGCTGGCGTGGCCGCGGACCGTTGTAACCGTCATCTTCACCGGGACCTGCAGGCTCCGCCGCGGACCGTCGTTTTTCCTTCGTCCATCCCGGGACCTGCTGGCTCCGCCGCGGCCCGATCATCTAGAACGCCGAGCTCGAGGATTGAGAGCTATTTTCCACTCATTGGTAACAAGACTGTCCCGCTACCCCTTTTCCTAATCCAGAGACCAGAACCGAGGGGACCCCTGAGTCCAGACCTCCTTGTATCATATCATCGTAACCTAAGAATTGCATATAAAGCCTCGTTAAACTTCAACCTTGTGTGGTGTCCGTCTGTGGGGGGGAAGTTACTTGTCTGTACAGTCGTTGGAGACGGCTCTCCCCGGAGACCTCTCCCCGTAGTCTCGGCCGACCCTCCCGGTCCGTCTAACATTGGTGGCCAGCGGCGCGATCCGAATCACCGCATAACGTACAGAGAGTAGCTCACCCCACGACGAAATCACAATGACAACTAAAGAAAGCGGATCAACCGAGAAGTTCCAAATGGAGAAATTAGAGGAGTACAGCCATCGTGAACTAAAACAATTCTGCATCGAACTGGGTATCGCTACCACCGGACTAAGCACCAAAGACGATTTTAAGCATGCCCTAGAATCTTGGGCAGAGACCGGGGCTGCCGGAACCCCCGATCAAAGCACCGCATAAAAAACCACCACGGCCCCTGAAGGGCAAAGAACGGGTCTCTCGCAAGACGAGATCCAGGAAAGAGAAAGAACCCGACTACACGAGCTAGAAATGGCCCGGCTCAAAATGGACGTTGAACTTAAGTTGGCCGAACAAAAAATCAACTTAGAGCACCTGCGTCTCCGAGAAGAAAGAGAGGAGAAACAGAGACAAAGGGAGCTCGAGGAAAAGAAACTGGCGTACGAACACGAACGGAACCTAGCCGAGATCAACCTGCGCAAGCAGAATAAAGAAGTAGGGGTGCCCGAGCGACCCCACACCTCAGGGGCCACAGAGAAAAAGGTACACATCCCCAAGGATGTTGTCCGAGAATATTTCCGAGAGGACGACATCCAGCAATGGTTTAAGGCCTATGAAATCGCTATGACTGCACACCGGATCGATAGAAGCGATTGGGGAGCCGGTCTATGGGGGAGATTCCTCAATGAGGGCCGCGATACCCTGCTACAGCTCCCGGACCACCAGATGACCTCCTATGACCATATGAAAGCGGCACTCCTCACCCGCTATGGCCTCACACCCGAGATGTACCGTCAGAGGTTCCGAGACTGCACCCGCATCCCGGGTACAACTTGGGTGGACTATGTAACCTACTTTAGCCGAGCCTTCGAGGGCTGGATCAGAGGAAGCAACGTCACGACCTACGAACAACTGTTCAATCTGATGGTATGGGAGCATCTGTCGAACAATTGCTTCATTGAACTCCGCCAGCACCTCCTCGACAGCAAGTTAACGGATCCCCGGCAGCTCGCAGCCGAAGCTGACCGGTGGGAGATCACCAGAGTGGGCCGGAATGGGTCCTACGAACAGAACCGGAACAACAATGGTCAGCACCGACCCAGAGGAGGAGGAGGGGGCCAAGGACGAGGAAGAGACAACGCTCCGGTCGCCCCCGCTACCAGCACCACCCCCCCGGCCAACCGGGGCAGCACCCCGGCGCGACCGGGGTACAGAGCCAATGTCACGTGTCACCGATGCCAACGGGTCGGCCACTATGCAAACGACCCAAATTGCCCGCAGTACCAGAGCCCAAGACCCCGCCAAGTGGCCGCTGCGGCCCTAGGGGAAGAACAGATCTCCGAGGAGCAGGAAGAATACGAACAAGAGCATCAAGAGTGGGAGCCAGCCGCCATGGCTCTAGCATGCTTAGGGGGGAAAGACATGGTCCCGCGGGTCCCCCTACCCGCTAACACCCAGAAGTACAGCCAATGGGTGAGCATCAATGGACGCCGGGCCGAAGCCCTTCGTGACACCGGGGCCAGTGTAACAGCCGTCCGCTGTCACCTGGTGACCCCAGAACAGTATCTACCGAACATTCTCTGCCCTGTACGATCAGCCGATAACTCGGAAAGTCTGTGTCGGATGGCCTGCGTCCCTTTCGAATGGGGAGGGGTCTCCGGCATGTTGAAAGTAACGGTCCGAGACGATGCCCCCGTAGACTGCCTCCTGGGAAATGACCTTGAAAGCTCTCCGTGGGCAGCCGTGGAGCGAAGAGAACACCTGGGGATGTTAGGCGTCCCGGACTGGGCGTGCGTCACCACCCGGTCCATGGCCGCCCGTGCCAACCACCACCCAGAAGAACCCGAATGGCCGGCACCACCGCCCCCGGTCGCCCCAGCCGAAACCACCGACCGTGACATCCCCCCCGAACCAGCTCAACCCTCCGACCTCGCTAACCTCGACCAGTGGCCTCAAGAGGGGGGGCCCACGCAAGAACAATTTCGCCAAGAACAGAAGACCTGTCCCTCCCTCGAGGGACTCCGCCAGCAAGCGCTCGCCCAAAGCGCAGGAGATACCTCCGGAACTCATTGGGTCTACTGGGACAATGATCTGCTGTACAGCGAGCAAAGAATCGCCGAGCTGGGGGCCAACCGAGTATTAGTGGTGCCCCTCCGTTTTAGAGACTTTCTGCTCAACCTGGCCCACGATGTCCCCCTGGCAGGACACCTGGGACAAGATAAAACCTACAGTCGCCTAGTGACCCACTTCTTCTGGCCCAAAATGAGGAACGATGTGCACCAGCATTGCCGATCTTGCCCCACGTGCCAAGCCAGTGGAAAGAGCGGCCGCAAACTAAAGGCTCCCCTGCAACCTTTTCCTGTGGTCACTACCCCGTTTGAGAGGGTCGGAATAGACATTGTGGGGCCCCTGGACCCGCGCACAAAACAAGGCCATCGATTCATCTTGGTGCTAGTGGACCACGCCACCCGCTACCCTGAGGCTGTCCCTCTGCGGACTGTGACAGCCCCGGTAGTCGGCCGGGCTCTGATGGGGATCTTCTCCCGTGTGGGCTTCCCCCGAGAAGTCGTCAGCGACAGAGGCACGAACTTTATTTCTAAATACATGAAATCCCTCTGGCAACAGTGCGGGGTCACCTACCGATTCACGACCCCCTATCACCCTCAAGGGAACGGACTCGTTGAGCGGTTCAACCGCACGCTAAAGGGGATGATCGGGGGGTTGGAAGAGCCCCTCCGTCGCCAGTGGGATGTGCTGCTGCCGTGCCTCCTCTTCGCTTATCGAGAGGTCCCCCAGAAATCCCTGGGCTTCAGCCCATTTGAACTGCTATATGGACACCCAGTGCGGGGGCCGCTCAGCCTAGTCAAAGAAGGCTGGGAGATGCCTCCGTTAAAGAACCCTCCAGATGTCTTCCGGTATCTCTTAACCCTCCGCAACCAGACCCGGCGGTTCCGGGAACTGGCAAAAACCAACCTAGAGGCCAGTCAAGAGGACATGAAAAAGTGGTATGACCGGAACGCCTCATCCATTGAATTTGAACCTGGCCAACAGGTATGGGTGATGTCCCCCACCGAACCATGCGCCCTACAAGACAAATGGACGGGGCCCTTCAAAGTAATCGAGCGCAAGGGCCCTGCCACCTATCTCATCGACATGGAATCCTCCCGGAACCCACTCCGGGTCCTCCACGCTAACAGACTAAAGCCCCACTTTGTGCGTACAGAACTCAGCCTCCTGATGGCCACAGACACTGGGGCTGAAGAAGACTCCGAGCCCCTCCCTGACCTCCTACGGACTCGGGAGCAAGACGGCTCCGTGGATGGGGTCCGACTCTCGGAGGCCCTCACCAGAGAGCAACGCCAGGAATGTCAAGCCCTCCTATCACAGTTCGCCAGCCTGTTCTCCCTCACCCCAGGTGTCACTTCCTGGTGTGTGCACGATGTGGACACGGGGGACAGCCCCCCTATCCGCCACCGGGCCTACCGCGTGCCAGATCGGGTACGGGCCTGCATCCAGGAAGAAGTAGCCAAGATGCTCACACTCGGGGTCATCGAGGCCTCAGACAGCCCCTGGGCCAGCCCTGTAGTACTGGTCCCCAAAGCAGCTGCCCCCGGCACCACACCAGAACTCCGGTTCTGCGTCGACTACCGGGGCTTGAATGCGGTCACCCGAACAGACGCACATCCCATCCCCCGGGCAGATGAACTGATCGACCGCATGGGAGCTGCCCGCTACCTCAGTATCTTCGACCTGACAGCGGGCTACTGGCAGATCGGCCTCACACCCCGGGCGCAAGAACGTTCTGCCTTTTCCACACCCGATGGCCATTACCATTTCACCGTCATGCCCTTCGGCATGAAGAACGCCCCAGCGACATTCCAACGGCTCGTCAATCAGGTCCTGGCGGGGCTCGAAGGATTCAGCGCCGCCTACCTAGACGACATCGCTGTGTACAGCCACCATTGGTCCGAGCACCTCCACCACCTCCGAGCAGTGCTGCAAGCCCTACAGCGGGCTGGCCTCACGATCAAGGCCAGCAAATGTCAAATTGGGCAAGGGTCTGTAACCTACCTCGGGCACCAGGTGGGAAGCGGCCTGGTGGCCCCTCTGCAGCTAAAAATTGCCGCCATCCAGTCCTGGCAGTCCCCCATCACCCAGACCGAGGTACGAGCCTTCCTGGGCCTCACAGGCTACTACCGAAGGTTCGTGAAAGACTATGGGACTATAGTGGGGCCCCTCACAGAACTCACGTCGAAAAACCAGCCCAAGAAAGTCAACTGGACCCCAGAGTGTCAAGCTGCCTTTGAACAATTGAAAGCCGCCATGTGTTCCGCCCCTGTGCTCCAGGCCCCCGACTACAGCCGGGAGTTCGTCGTTCAGACGGATGCCTCCGACCATGGCATTGGGGCAGTCCTGTCTCAAGTGAACACCGACGGCCGTGATCAACCGGTGGCCTTCATTAGCCGGCGACTCCTACCACGGGAACAGCGCTGGAGCACCATAGAGAGGGAGGCCTTCGCTGTGGTATGGGCCCTCAAGAAACTCCGGCCCGACCTTTTTGGCACACACTTCCGGGTACAGACCGACCACCGACCCCTGCAATGGCTGATGCAGATGCGGGGGGAAAACCCGAAGTTACTACGCTGGTCCATCTCCCTACAAGGTATGGACTTCACAGTCGAACACCGGCCTGGGCCAGATCACGCCAACGCGGATGGCCTGTCCCGGTTCTTCCGCCTCGACGAGGAGAGTCCCCAAGAGGATGGGTAACTCTCCCCGCCTTCAGCTGGGGGGGACGCATGTTGGACAGGCCACATGAAAGGCCGCTCTCCCCCGGCCCGACCAGGCCTGAGCCCGGTCACGCAGGTACTACACACCACCCTTGCACGTCCTCCGTCCCCTCAGGGACCCCTGCCCTCGAGCATGTCAACCTCGTGGGTCCGATCCACTGTCAGCCCACGCGCCCATCCTGGGGCGCCATCTTGGACACTCCCCCACGTGGCCGCCTGGTCCCCGGCCGACCTCAACCCTGGGCCTGGCCAGGCCTCAGACATCCCGGCACCACCATCCACCCAGGAGGTGAGCGGGCTACTTGGCAAGTCAATGGGAGAAGGAGGTGTCGATGGCTCTCCCCCACCAAGTGCCGCTCGCCCATCGCCTCCCCGGGCGTTGGCTCCACCCCCCTGCTGGGTGTCTGGACTCCCTCATCCCGGACCTCCCGACCTCCAAGTGCGAGGGTCCGGACATCAAAGCACACCAGCCCTATAACTGGGGCAGCTCCAGAGCAGGAAGGCAGTTGTATCTTGGAGTCGAGAGACGTAAAGAGGAACTCATCCTAGGCGGACTACTGGCGCTGCCGTAGCTCTGTCTTGTGCACCATCGTCCTGCCTGTTGGCGCTGCCACAGCCTTCGCAACCTTCATCTCCTTCATCGTCGTCGGGACCTGCTGGCGTGGCCGCGGACCGTTGTAACCGTCATCTTCACCGGGACCTGCAGGCTCCGCCGCGGACCGTCGTTTTTCCTTCGTCCATCCCGGGACCTGCTGGCTCCGCCGCGGCCCGATCATCTAGAACGCCGAGCTCGAGGATTGAGAGCTATTTTCCACTCATTGGTAACAAGACTGTCCCGCTACCCCTTTTCCTAATCCAGAGACCAGAACCGAGGGGACCCCTGAGTCCAGACCTCCTTGTATCATATCATCGTAACCTAAGAATTGCATATAAAGCCTCGTTAAACTTCAACCTTGTGTGGTGTCCGTCTGTGGGGGGGAAGTTACTTGTCTGTACAGTCGTTGGAGACGGCTGTCCCCGGAGACCTCTCCCCGTAGTCTCGGCCGACCCTCCCGGTCCGTCTAACAGTCATTAACCCATTGTCCACTACAGAAAGTGATTTTTCCAAATTAATACGATCAATTTCTCGTATTTTTTCGGCTGTTTCAATTTGTGTGACTTTCCAAGCCTCGTTGTACGCAGCATAGATACTGGTCGCTATGAAACGCTTTTGACGCTGTTTGCGTGGTCCAAGAATGAAATCGCGCAAATCAGCACCATCTTTTAGTAAAGACAAGTGTTGCTTAATTTCAGCCACTGTGGATGATGTTAGCCATTCAAGGCAGAGTTTCCCTACACTGTATGTTGTTACTATCCCTGGATGTTGTCTCTGGGAGTATCTAGGGTCTTGCCTGGTCATTTTTAACCCCTGTGTTTTGTTCAGGAATCTATCTTGACAGTTGTTTGTGTCAGTTGGCCAGATTAACCACTTTTTCCAATCAGGATGTGTTCTGTTAAAATGTAAAATTTGTGATACGTCTAACTCAATATCTGTGGTTGTATTTTCAGGTATTGGCTTTGGAATAGACGGTTTGTTTAGGTCTTTGATCTTAGCTAGGCCAAGACAGGATGTTTGGTGAATTGGGTCATTTAAAAACATCATTTGTTCTGGTATCATGCAGGTTCTGAATAGTGCTTCAAGGCCCTGTACCTGCCAATCTTTTGTACCCCAAATGGTTTTTGTTTCAATGTTATTTTTCCAATAATCAAAACCAAATGTCATAATTTTTTCATAAAATGCTTCTGAATATATCAATTTAGAATTTGTCAGCATTGTTTTCATTCCTGTTTTATCTAACAGTTTGTAATAAAACGTTTCTGCATCACTGGTGTTAAACCCTGAGAAGTACTTGAATTTCTCAAAAAATGCTTTAGAACTGCTTTTAGGTGGTGTTGCACAATGTTCCCATTGATTATACTTAAAAACATTTCTAGGCTGTGCAGATTTATGCAAATAATGATCACCATAATGTGTATAACAGAATGTTTGCTCATAACTAGATGAACCTTGTAAATAATCATGTTCTGTGAATCTAGCTGACATTACTAAATCAGACATCATGTCATTAATACTGTTAAAGTCCCAATCATCAGAGAATGTACTAGGTTTTACAAAGTCACTTAAGGAAACCTTCAGTTGATGAGGATACTTCAGGATTTTGACCGGACCATAGATCTCATAGTCTGTTTTCTCCCATACTACCCCACCAGGTATTGGAATGGCTGTGACATTTACTGTTGACAGTTCTCTTTTCTTCACGTGGGATGATCTGTGTGGTTTCAGGACTAGGTTGATGTTCTGACTTGCTGTGTCCATTGTACTATATTTTCCCTCAATGAATTTTCTCAAACAAAGTACCATGATGAGCCAAAGCAGGAGGAAAAATACACCTAGACCGAACCAGAACTCTAACCAAGGGGAAACAAGGTAGATTTTCTTCAGTTGATTAAAGAGTTCTGTTGCTTTTTCTTTAAAAGTCTTTTTTGTTTCTGGCACCACTTCAGGGTCGTTTTGATCTTCAGAGAAGTTGTCGAAGTCGATGAAATAACCAGAGGCAGTTCTGTCAATTCTTGGAATTGGATTTTCAATCTGTCTTTCGGTAGCATTTTCTGATGCCACATTATTGTAGACTGGTGTTTCTTGACGAACTGTTTCAATCTGTGTCTCAAGAGGCACGAGTTCCATGGCATTATTGCATAGTCCTTCTCTGTGTACTGCAGGCTGATCGAATGTGATTAGTCTTTCAGTTTGAACCTCTTGGATTGTTGCAAGTTTGGGTATTCTGTTGTTTCTCGGGAGTCCACTGGGCCTACTGTTGATTATAGGCCACATGGTTGTGGTTTTACCAGGTCGATAGACACGACTCTGTTCTCCTTTTTCCCAGCAAGGGGCGGTAGTACTACTGATCTTGTTCCGGTGACTGCCAAGACAGGTACTGCTTTTCTGTAAGAAGGCCCAAATTCCTTCTTCACCGCGATCTTTTCTCTGACTAGATCCCCAATATTTGGAATCCAGACAGGCCTTGCTGGGGCTGTTGCTTGTGGTGCCTCGTCAGCGGTAGATGGCTGTTGCTTTAACTTTATGTTGCTTAAGGATTTTCTTGTTTAATTCAGTACCTGTAAAACAGCCAAACGATCTTTGATGTCAAAGTCTGTTGTTTTTTCTTGTACCACTGATATCTGACTATCGAGGTCCTGAATGTTCATTCTAATTCCGAACAATAGTTCGTATGGGCTGAAACCTTTTAGAGAATTTCTTGGCAAATTGTTAAGACTAGACTGGACACTTATTAGATGTTTGACCCACCCAGCGCCTGAACCTAATACCTTCGCTGTTATAGATCGCTTTATGTCCCGGTTTTTTCTTTCAACCACACTATTCCCTTCGGGGTGCAACGGACAAGAATACCGCAACCCATATTCCCATGCTGGCCATGGCCTCCCTATAAGCTCGAGAGCTGAAAGCAGGACCCTGGTCAGAATGGAACGTGGTAATTGCGTATGTGCCGATAAAGACTCGCAGATCTTTTATAACCGTTCTAGCGTCAGCCGAGCGCTGGAGGCCACATTTTTTAAGTGTGTTTAGCCTTAACTGATTAATAGGACGCAGGATGGGGTGTAGACAGTGTTACGCTGTTTCTGGTTCACTACTGCGATCCCTGTTGCAGTTTTCACAGTTGTTTGCATATATTTGGTGTTGTACAGTCATTCCCGGCCACCAGTATACTGATTGTAATTCAGTCAGGGATTCCTTGATCTTTCTGACCCATATGTGCGTCTGCTATTAAAAATATTCTCCTGTTCGTGTTTGGAATTACCCTATCCCCCACTCCAGGGATTCGAGCAAAAGGAACGGAGTTTGCATCTATTATGTATGCATAATTGAGTGGATAGTTCACGGGTAGTGCTGCACAGTCGCCTTTTACGGTCGTTTTTACTGCCAGCATGGTTTCCCCGTCTATGCCTTTTTCTGTACGCTTTTTTGTGGCTACGGAAGCCGGTTTAGTTGCTTCCGCTGTGGCTGTATTAGCCAATGAATTCCCTGCAACGTGAACGCCATCACGTTGAAGACTCTGTGCGTGTATCACATGAGTCTTTTGTAGTTCTTTGTGTAAAAGAGCTACCTGTTTCCAGAGCAATTTATACTTTATTGTGGCACCTGTGTCATCTTTGTAGTCGTTTTCAATCCACCTCAGCAGTTTATTATTGTAAGAGTTGACGCAAAAATGAGAATCGCACACGATAACTGTCGGGAATTCACGTTCTGCATTTTCGAGCGCCATCTTTAAACATCTGATTTCAGCTCTCTGAGCCGAACAGTACTTTACTGATTCAGTTTTTGTTACTTTCGGTCTGAATTTACCGCACAGTCAACGACCTTTAACAATCGCACAGGCTGCATCGTAGGATTTGCTCTCTACGTTGAAATGCTGTACAAATCTATCTGTATAGATTATACAGGCGTATTGTGGGAGAGGCAGAAGTTCGATTGGCAGAGGATATTCTTCTTCATATTCTAAATCATTCAGTTCTTCGAATTGCGGGGCGAAATAGTATTTCACGTCTTCCGCTCCTAGAGAATCTACACACTGTATCCATTTCGGATCCAGTGACACTGTAGGCAGGTTTATTGGACTGAATAGCGCCTCGAAGGCGGATTCCGCTGTGAGGATATTAATCCTTTTGCCGTGTGCTAGTTCTCGTTCATTTGCTAATGCAATTTGCACTGCTTTCACAGTTCTTTCTGTGTGACTGAATGTTTTTTCTACTTGTGTGTACAAGTGAGATTTAATTGAAATTGGTACCTTTTCTCCCTCATTAGAGGTCAGGTATGTGAATCCGCATCTTCCTGGGATGACTCGGATTACTAGATTGCGTGTGTTGTCACGTGTATCTAATTTCGTTTTTGCTAACATGTCTGTTTGCAGTGATCTCAAAATTTCTGTGTGTTTTTGAGTCCAGGTGATTTGTTTAAAATCAGGTTTAATTAGTTCGTAAAGAGGTTTAACCCTCTGCGTAATTTAGGATGTAAGTTCTTCTGAAATTCAGAAAACCTAGTATATTTGTAAATTCTTCAGCGTTTTTGGAGCTTGGAGTACAGCGCATTTCTCTAAGAAGTTGTCCGCTAGGCTTTTCCCTTCACTTGATAATACGTATCCTAAAAATAATACTGTCAGATGGGCAATTCGGGACTTTTTAAAGTTGAATTTGTAACCCTCTGCTGCGAACCCAAGTATAATGGTGTTCACTCTTTTCAAGTGAGTATCCAAGTCGTCGTCTGTGAGATAGATATCATCTACGTAAGATAATGCCTCATCATCATACATTTGTAGTAACTCTGTTACTCTAGCTGAGAATAGTCCTGGGCTGTTCTTGAACCCCTGTGGGAGTCGACAGAATTTTTCTGCGACCCAAATGCTGAGAAAGCGGTCAAGTAGCTGCTTTCTGGAGCAATGTTTTGACAAAAGAAACCATTAGATATGTCTAATGTCGTTTTATATTTTTTCCTAACTATATTATTCATTAGGGCTGCACTATGCGAATTTTGTACTGCAAATGTTTTGCAACATGCATTTAGGTGTCTGTAGTCCGAAACTAGACAATATGAATTGTCTGGCTTGGAGACAGGAAACAAAGGATTGTTCATTTGAGAGGTGCATGTTTCAATCACCCCCTGGTATTCAAGTTGATCTAAGATCTCCCTGACTTGTTTTTTAGCTTCTTGCTTAATGGGATACTGCAGTTGGGCAGTTGGTTCACTTTTTAATTGTATTTTGTGAGGAGGTGAGTCCTCATCCCATCCTACATGATTTGTATATAATGCCGGTGCCTGGGCTACTGCCCATTTCCTTGCATAAGTATATTTTTTGTGAATCGGAATGTGATTCGAGAAGGCAGGCATAATCATTTCTTCGCCACGAGGGCACTCCCTGACAAACTCTGGGGGCCAATCTTTTTCAGCTAACAGAATATCATAGCCTTTTGAGAGCTTATCCCAAAATAGACCCTTTATTTTCCTAGTCTTATCACCCTCTATACGCAATGTTATTTCGTATATCTTATGGGGCTCGCTAAGTCTGGTGTCGGCAGTTTCAACCTGAATGTATTCATTCGTGTCCACTGTCTCCAGATGACTCATCAAGATCTTGCGGGCTATACTGATTTCTGCTGCACTGTCCAACATTGTCAATGCCCACTCCCCGTTTTTCAACTGCGTCCTCAGTATTCTCGGCATGTTCGATTACTCTAATACTGGCTACCTTCTTTTTCGGAAATTGAGATTTTTTACTCTGAGCAGGTTCCTTGTCTTTGGACTTGGTATGCTCTCCTGGGTCTGACCGTCCTCTTCTTTCCGATTTCTGCGAAAAAGATCGAGAGGGACGTGTATCAATACTTTGATATCTATCAGGTTTTTCCAAATTATCCCTATTTCTAAGGTTATATCTTTTCTCAGAGGGCTCCCTCTGGGGAGACTGGTGTTCTCGAGTCAGAGTTCTTTCCCTCCGTCGAGGAGACCTTCCTCTGGGCTGGAAAACTTTTTCCTTGGGAGTGGATTGTTTATTTCCATCCCAGCTCTTTTTAGGAGTGTTTAAATTATTTTTAATAAATAATTTTTCAGGATTTTTGAGCAGTTGGGGCTTTACCGGTTTTCCACCCAAGCTGTCTCTACCTAATTCTTCATAGCATTTTTCTATGATTTTGGCAAGCTCAACTGGCTGATCTTTTATATCTGTTTCCCTCAACTTCTGGCGGATCGCCACAGATGCTGCTTCTCCTTTTATGCTGGCTAATAATATAGCCGAGACCTGCTTGAAGTCTTTCAGTAATTTCATACCAAGAGTTAAAGCGGGCTCTGGACCGTATTCATTCTGAATCTGTTTTAGCACTTCTGGTATTACCGCCATAGACGAAACACCATGTGTTTTTGTGTAAATGGAAGCAAAGACTGTACCCCAAGTGTCACAGTCCTCCACGTGTGGTGCGATTCCCATTGGAAGGCAGATGGTCAAGATTCTGTGTTTCTCAATAGGGGTAGTATCCGGAAATACTGCCTCTATTTGAGTGATTTTCTGTGCTAACCAGAAAGGAATTTGTTCCCGTTTTACGGGTGTTTTACCAAGACATGACTGTATGTTCTGTGGTGTAATTTTATTAGTGTTCCCCTGATGAGGGGTCAGCTGTGGTACATTAACAGCTGGTTGGACTGTCGCAGTCCGCATTACATATTGGACTAATTGCCTATGTATTTTTATAAGTGTTTTTAGCTGTACTAACAGCTCTTCTCTGGACATTTATGCAATGTCAGGATGTGGTGTGTAGCTGGCTAGAACCGGCCACGTTGCTCCTGGTCTACCTAGTGGACCGAGCCTAGTTATGTGATCATTATGTTTTAGGGCGCCATTAAACCAGAGCAGGTGCTCTTGGAATTTTAGTGGGATTTCAGTCTCCTCGAAAGGAGCGTACTCTTCCGGAGGTTCCTCTATTTTGAAATAGTGAAACTCTTTTGTTGTAGCGTTTGCCGCTGGAAAGTTTATCCATGAATAGAATACCTCTGTCTGCCGATATTCATGTGCCTCTATCACGAAAATTACTGTACCACCTTGTGGTGTCAGTCCGTTTTCTATAAGTTTTAACGTTATAGATTTTCTTAAGTGGACCGGGATGATATTAGCATCCGGGTCTGTCTGTAGGAGACTCGAGTCTTCCTCTATTAGTAGGGTTGCCAGTCTAACTGCTTCCCTTTCTTCTTCACTGTCTGACATTATATAAATGCAGGTTTTGCAGAGTTGGTCTCCAAGGAGACAAAGATTAGGTGCACAATATTTTGGAACACTGTATCCTTCAACGTTGAATAAACCAGAGCTTTACATAGGAATCTCTTCCTACTAAGGTCGGGCGGATTTTAACCTTTCACCCACTTCAGACGTCTATTGGAGTATTTACGGGAGAAAGGGGTCTGTGTGAAATATGCACAACTGAGTTACTCTAACGTCTTGCGTTAGTTTATCGCCTTACCAAACGTTGGGGTGCCATGTAGTGTAGTTCCTAGTTTCCCACTAGGCCCTGCGCATTGGAATAACATAAACAGTAGTATCGACGTAGAAGTGCGGATCTTCCAGGTCTCTACTGACTATGCTAAACTTAATTGGGTTTGTTACCAACTAGCTCAGAGTCACTGGAAACTTTCTTCTCTGAATAGGAAGTGATCAGCTTCCCTGGCACAGACAAGAAGGGATTCAGTTTTCCAACAACCGTGCAACATGACAACTTTGCTCCTCAGATCAAGAGTCAATCTCTAGGGTCGTGTGAAACAATAGACAGTTATTTTACTCAGTCAGGTTAGTGCAGATTACTTTCACAATATGTAGAGAATAGAGAGACAGGCGTTTGTCAATAAAGGGTTAACATTTATTGAACAGTCTTTCTTCTCGTACAAGAGAAATTAATTGCCACAATTGCAAGACTTGTTATTATAAAAAGTACGTACAGTAAGATAAGTATTGCGAGATAATACTGTAAAAAGCATTGATATGGTTTCTTAGCCATACAATGGTTTAAAAGTAATAAAACATATATACAGTCATATATATATTAGGCTAAAATACTCAACTGGTGCTTCTAACTACGCCTACCCCAGTGTACCTGACCTAAGCCTAATACGTGGGAGGGGAGTAAGTAAGTAGCTTTAGTTTAAGTTGGTTTTGCCAAGGTTTGCTTCAAGAATTCTCACTAAGGGTTTAGTCAACACCATACCTCTGAATAGAATGATGGAGGTCTGGTATCTCCTTCAGGGAAACTCGGTATCCCAGTCACCCGCAAGGGTAGACCAGAAACGCTGGAGCTGGATTTCTCTGCAGGAGAAAGGCAGCGTCTCTCTTCAGCGCGTCGAGGAGGAGGAGGGGGGACAGCGTCCGCGGGCAGCTGGCATCTGCTGGGCTCTTCGCAGAGGGACGGCTGTTCAGCTCCTAAGTTCACCACACCATCGTTCGCGCTTTAGCAGCGATAATGGTATCAGTAGCTTCACCAACAGCAACGAGACAGCAGCAGCATCAGCGTACTGCAGACAGCAGCAATTGCTTAAGGCAACGTTGGTAGTATTTATACCTGAAAGGTGCCATGTTTGACGTAAGTTTGCTGGACATAAGACGTCAATAAAGATGTCACTTAGGAAGTGATCGCTTATCAGTTGCTCATTAGAGTTCTATTACTAATCAAAACACAGCAAGGGGGATTTCCAGGTTTGCTGAGTTTTTATCTTGTTGAAGAACTCGGAGTGTTAATCTAGGAATCTCAGATAGTGAATTCTGCTCTGTCATTGCACTAATTGGTTGCAAAGGAAGTGGCAGAGAAAGCTATTCTGGAATGTGGCTCTGTTCGTGTGAGGCCAGAGATGAGTTTCTGAATATCGCACTTGAACGGTTATGCCAATATAGGGAATAAATGGATTTATAGCCGAATAGGAGCATATGGTCACAGTATCGATCAGGATCCTAGATAAGCGCGCAACAGCCTCATCGATCCCATTCCCTCCCCTCCTCCCGTAAATTCCTACCCTCAACTTTTTATATTCCGAGAAAAAAAACGGGAGCATTGTGCGCAGGGGCCGAGGTTGCCATGTCACCCATGATTAGTGCTAACTAGCACCAAAGTGTAACTGCCCCGTGCTTCTCCCGTGGTGGTTTATAACTTAACACTAGCTATACTAGGACATTGCTTATCAGTGCCATCACCCCAACATGCTGATACTATCATTTTCAAATGCCTAGACTCTATGCTAGGTGAGTGTTTCTTCCGTATCATCTGACATGCCCTCAGAACAGAGTTCACCTTCTACAGTCCTGAGCCGCAGCTTGCAGTCTCTCTGTAAGTATGCAAAGCCTCAAGAAGCAGGGGATGCACTAATCATAACTATAGAGTCCCATCCCATACCTTGTGATGTCCAGCACTACTATGGCGGCTACCCGCTGCTGTCTCCCAGCCTTGCCGCACCATAAGAGTCACAGCCCCTGCATCTTACCGCAGCAAACTGCAAACCGCTAATGGGCGTTCACTCCTGATCATGAAGGTGGCTGCTCCCGTCCGCTGCTTCAGTAGGATCAGCAGTGTCTCTGCGGTGTTCCTTAGACCAGAGTTTGAGGGCTTGTTGCAAAGCACGAGGGTCCATAAATATGTGGGAGTGACCCTGCCGATAGATCCCTCAGCTTTGCCGGGTAAAGCATCGCATAGTCCAGTCCCAGGTCTCTGAGTTGTTTTTTGTAAGGTGCAAAGTGTTTGCGAGCCTCTTGCACCCTGGCAGTGAAATCAGGGTACAAGGATATGTCCGAGCCCTCATATTGAAGCGTTTTCCGGTCCCGAGCCAACCTCAGTGCAGCATCTCTGTCTCTGTAGTTTAGCAGTTTAGCTATAATGGGGCGTGGTGGAGCACCCGGGCGTGGGTGAGGCCCCAATGAGCAGTGAGCGCACTCTACAACGAAGACCTGAGAAAAAGAGTCCTCACCTAGCAGTGTGGTCAGCAATTTTTCAACAAATTTCTCCATATTGCCAGTCTGCGTCGTCTCGGGAAGACCAGTAATTCTTAGGTTACAGCGACGAGACCGCGCTTCCAATTCCTCGGTCTTGTCCAGTAGGGCTTGCATTAGTTTTTCGCTCCTCTTGCGGTCTGTGTCAAGCTCCGTTTGCTCCTCCTCTACCTCCGTCAGTCTCCGCTCAGGCATGTCCAATCTTTCAGCATGTTTATCGATCCGCTCCGCCATCCTGTCCATCCTGTCCATCCTGTAGGATAGAGCGTCGATCTTCGTGCCTATGGCGGCCATACTGGTTTGTAGGCCCTTTTCCATCGCCAGGAGCATAGCTTTGATGTCTGTGTCACCCGATGTCTCGCCCTCGGCCCGCATGTCGTCTTTGTCTGTATTAGTGGCGTCGTGTGACAGCACACGCCTTTTCCCAAAGGAAATCTTCGCCTGCGTTTTGTCCCCCTGACCCATCTTGTTAGGTGGGGGTCGCATCACACCTCTTCTTTCTCCTTATGGCCCGGCAGTTCTTTGCAGTCCCCCCCACCAGGCTGTGCCCCTGTAAATGTCCAATTGCGGGTCGTAGGCTCCCCAACGCAGGCTCTGGATGTTGCCATCCTGTCAGCCCCCTGCTGTTTCGTCTATTGCCGCTGCAAAGGCTGTCAGGTCTCACGTATCTGCCCGCTGCTGTGTACTATATTTGGCAGTGTGCCTCCCGCTCAGCAGGCTCAGATCCATGGGCTACTGTGGTGATATGCACTCGCTGGTATATTTACAGGTGGCACTCCCAACTGCACCCCTGGGCAAGCGGGGTTGCAGGCCGCCCTGTCGGGGCACCCAACTCATGGCGCCGTCACCCTCCAAGTAGATAGCGTAAATGTAAATGTAAATGTACAGAAATTTATATAGCGCAAATTACTGAGCGGCTTCTAAGCGCTTGCTTAGGGAACCCGTCCTGGTATTCCCCTGTGAGATAACCCCGGCAGGGTATCCGCAAGGTGAAAGCCAGGCATTCCACCGCGAGGGGCCGTTGTGGAGATTAAGCAAGCTATTGCCCAGAGTCGCAGAGTGTGAACCCATGAATCGAGTAGGCACCGGAGTGAGAATTGTCGAGTCCATGGACATTTTTAGGACTCAAGACCCCGCCGAGCCCGGAATTGAACCCTGGTCCTGGGCTGACCTCTGCTTCCAGGTCTGCCTCCTCTAACCAGTGAGCCACACTTCTCCACATGTGGCGTGTGGTTCAGCCGCTTTATGATGCAACAATGGCTGCCGTTTAACGCCTTTTATCAGTGCCCCATTAACTATAGGAGTCAGTGGGCACTTGTGAGCTCCGAGCTCCCGGAATCGCGGTCCGAGGCAGCCATTTGCTGATTTGCGACGTACCTCGTTGGCGGCAGCGGCTACTCCAACGCCACGCTCCCTGCCAGTGTCCTCTCTGGAGTTATGGCTGATTTTGCGCTCAGCTCCAGGCCCTCTGCCGCCCCACGCCCGTCAGGGCCGTCGTTGCCCTCCAGAAGGCTCCGGCTCCCCCCGTACACGATGCCCAGAGGCAGGTGCAATGGGGCCTCCCGACAGCGCTCCGATACGCCTTAGGGAACGTTCGGGTCGGTCAGCTTTGGCGCCGGGCGAAGTGCCTCAGATGTGCAGCACGCACTGTGACGCAGCCGGGGGAGGGTGCTCACTCAATCGCGTGGCGTGTGGCCCGCTGCTGCGTCTCCCCAGCTCCGTCTCGATGGGCCAGTTCCCGGCGTCGGATCTCTTTCCGGGGGGGTATCACCGCATTCCTCAGTGTCACGCCTTCTCAGTATTGTAAGTTTCGCATCACAATATGCAAGCTAGTGTAGGATTATGCAGGATAATTTGCCACCATCAGCGGAGCCCCGGTTTATCCGGCCATCTTGCTTGGCGGCAAGCTCCGCCCCCTAATCAAGTGTTGACTTCAGGAGTTTATCCAACATTGTGGAAAAAAGCCTGTATTCGTCCCCTCTTAAAAAAAACAAGCTGGACCCGCAAGACGAGAAAAACTATCACCCTATTTCTTGCTTACCTGTGCCTGCCTGGGTCATGGAGAAGGCCATGAACTCTGAATGAACACCTTATTTGGAGATCAATTACATTCTCGATAACACACAACATGGCTTCCGTGCAAAACATTCTACTGAGACAGCATTGATTGTGGCAGCAGAGGAAGGTTATGGATGAGGGAGGAAGGGCTATACTAGTCCTGCTTGATTTAACAGCAGCCTTTGATACCGTGAGCCATGCGGTATTAATACAAAGGCTACAGGACGTAGGTATTAGTGGTACAGCTCTTGCCCTCCTTACCTCCTTCCTTTCGTCTAGGAAACAAGTCATTTTCTGGGATGGATATCAATCGGAGGAATTTCTGCTCCCTGGTGGAGTTCGTCCGGGGTCTGCCCTTTTCCCTACACTATTCAATATTTATATTGCCCCCTTGGCAAAATTTATAAAAGGCCATGGCTTTTCGCTGGTGTCATATGCTGATGACACTCAGCTTATAGTGTCTGTAATCCACCCCGTAGACGTTATGACAGCTGAATTCTCCAAGTGCACCTCTGCCCTGATGACTTGGATGAACTTACTTTTTAAAGTTAAATACTAAAAAACTGAAGTCCTAGAGTTTGGTCAGAAAGCTTCAATCTGGAATCAGCTATGGTGGCCAACCACAGCCGGTGATTGTCCCGTGCCAGTGAACGAAGTTAGGAACCTTGGCTTCATGTTTGATAAAGATCTGACCTGGGCCGCTCATATTAATCAAGTGTCATCTGCCTGTTTTTTATGTTAAAAGGCCTGAGAAAGATCCTGCCGTTCATTCCCTTCTCCCTGAGGAAAACAGTCATAATTGCTACGATTCTCTATAGAAGTGACTACGGTAATGCTCTCTATCTAGGAGCGGGTGCTGCCCAATTTACCAAACTTCAATCAATTCAGAACGCGGCTGCTAGAGTGCTGCTTAAACTACCTAAACACCACCCCACATCAAACAGTATTAAACAACTTCAGTGGCTTCCTGTCTGACGACGTGTACATTTTAAGACAATGTTCTGACCGTGTTTTGGTTCCCCTTTTTGAGTGAAGGTGACTTTAGCCTGCTATCATTCCAATAGGAGGATTAGAACCCCAGACCTGGCCTATTTACAAGGTGTTTGACATAATTCCCTATCCTTTTCTCGAATCTAGGGCTTATAAGCTTATGTTAAGGGATAGATTCCTTAGTATTAATATTAATCCGTCCTTTTGTAAGGTTGCTAGTATATTTCTGATGGAGTTATGCTTATTTCGGGCCTTGTAGGCCTCGAACGGGAGAGACTCCATCTTTCTTTCTGCCTCGGCTGCTTGAAACGCTTTTAGGTCAAATGTAATGTTTTAGTTATAAGGTGTTGTTCGCTTGGAGAGAACCGGCTCAGGCTGGCCCTTATCGAAAGATTGTTTTTTCTTCGTGTTGAATACATAACATCAGGCCGGCCGGCTGATAACGTGTCCTTGGCACGGGGTGGTACAAGAATTTGGTGGGCGGCAGGTCACTGCCTGGAAATTTCCATGCATGAACAAGGTTCCATATTAGCGAAAGCACGGAGAGTTCAGCAGTTCAGTTAGTAGACGGCAGCTAGTCGTTAGCATTATTGCAGTTAATCAACCTAAAGCAGACAGTTGCCATTTTGAAGTCCGAAAAAGACCGAGAGCTGATACTCTCTCAGAAAGATTGAAGTTATTTTAGTTGGAGCAGCTGGCGAGCTTTGATACTAAGATCAGAGCATGCAGAGTGAAGAAGTTAGCGGAGCGAACGAATACTAGAGCGGCAGAAACTGATTTATAAGATCGAAGTTGGAAGGTGAAGATAGTCCGTGATCGAGAGGAGAGAGGAGTAGTGCAGAACAGCAAGAGTGCAGCAGACGAAACAGAGAATAAGAGGAAGGTTCCAGTGACTTGGAGGGGAGCAGAAGAGACAGAGCATAGCGGTGCAGACGGGTATCCGTGACTGCAGGGGTGATCCTAAGATGAGCCAAGGCACAGACGAGAAGGGAACCCAGATGACAACTGAGTCCAGACTTCGTTCTCATAAGGTGACGTCGACCCTTTCTTATTAGCGTGCACACACATTCTAATTCTTTCTTTTGCTTTTCAGGCTATATGTTATATTGCAGTTTTATATTGTTGTTATAATTTACTATTGTCTAATAAAGGGACCCCAGTTCTTAGTGAACTATTGTGTAATTGTTGTTTTCTTATAATAAAGTTAACCTTTCTTCTAGTCAGATGCTGTTATGTGGACGGATGCGCCTCCCGTCCGGGTAAATGGTAACTGAGCAAGGGGGTAGAGGAGCACTTGAATCAGAGACTAACCTTTGCATATTGTATTTTGGCCATTCTTGTGTGAGAGGATCGACCTGTCTATCTATCACATAACCTATAATATTATATTACCAGTAAATGTAGTATAGAGAAACTTCTCAACATAGACAGAGAGAAAGAGCTGAAGGTATTCATAGGACAGTGATCGTCGTTGTGTAGCGGCGTTAATGAGAACATTGATTGTGATCAATGTGTATACCCAAAAGATTGTGGCTTGAGAGAGCACCGGAAGGACACAGTGTGTAATGAGATCGCTGCTAGGGAAAGTGGCGTTAGTGAGAGCATTGCCCGTGGTCAATGTGTATACCCACAGGATTGTGGCTTGTGTATGTGTGAAATAGTGAGGCTTGTGCGAGCACTGGTTGTGATCAGTGTGTAATGGTAAGTAATCGGAACTGCCTCAGGGTAGTCTAGTCTGGGCCTAGGTTGCCGCGAGACTATAAGGTATGAGTGTGGTGTTTTAGAAGATCTAAGCATGTATATTGCTAATTCCCCATCCTTAGGTAGGTACCCCGGTGCCTTGGTAAGTAGGTCCTGAGGAGGGAGGTGGTTACGTTTCGGCTGGGTTGGTGGTGTCTTGGTGAGCTGATTCTATCTGGTCCGAAAATCCGGTCGTTACAGACACTCTGTCTGGTACACAAAGCCCTGTTTGGTGGCAGGGCGGAGGATGTATAATCCATGTTTTCCCGCTACTTGCCAACGCGCTCCCTAAGGTCAGCCACTCTGGGCCTGGTCAAACTCCCCAAGATAAAAAGAGCAAGGTGTGGAGGAAAATGCTTTTCCTTCCTAGTATCTAAGCTTTAGAACTTTATTCCTGTACATATGAGAATGATATCTAATCGTCTGGTTTTCAGGAAGGAAATTAAAACATGGCTCTTCTCTTAGCGTTAAACTAGTCAGCGTTATGTTCAGTCACTTCACTTAGCAGCAAGACGCTTCTGCAGTAGTGTTCTCTACAAATACCCTCAGTCAGTCAGTCAGTGAGTCACATCATACCTCTGGCAGAGGTAGTGAAACATTTTGGAATATTTCACTAGTGTCGTATGCTGATGACACTCAGCTATTTATTTCCCTGTCGGCAGAGTTGACTGGCTTTTGTGTCAAATCTAAAAAATTTATATCAGCGTTGGCCTAATGGATGCACAGCAACTGTTTAAAGACTTAACTAAAAATCAAACCAGAGATCCAAGGAGTACCCAGTCTAGCTGCCTGGATGCGATTTTACAAATCCCTCCAGAACACTGCGCTCCACCAATCTAAACCTGGCCCACATCACTCGTCACAGCAGAGCCAGAACGGGAGGTTTCTCTTTCCATGTCTTAGCTCCGACCATATGGAAGGCCTCCTAACCTTAGAAAGATTCAATATCACGTACTGTCCCGGAAACAGTGGAGAACCCAGCCCTTCTCCATCTGGGCTGACGATTTCGCCTCTCTGCCACTGTGTTTCGAGGGATCCTTTTATGTCCCTTTATGATATTGTCTGACATCTGGTCCCTCACCTTCCCCTCAGGGCAGGCAGCCTTCAGGTGTTGTGATTTCTAAGGCTCTGCTCCCCTCCCCTTATCCCAGTAAAAGCCTGAAACAGACCCAAAATGGAGCATGTACCTACATGTTCGGCTCCTCTGTTTGTACCTCATAAGTAGCTACCTGTGCACTTCCTCTGATTTTATGTCCCGGGCGAGATTCTCTAAAGACGCTTTTGATCCTTCTACTGCCAACTATGGCGTTTGTCTATCAGATCATTACCTGATGTCTGTTGTGTTCATCGAGTCACTCCGCTGCTTTAGCTGTCAATGAATGAATGAATCAATCAATCAATCAAGAAATTTGTATAGAGCGCTACTCACCCGGAGGGTCTCAAGGCGCTCGGGGGAGGGGGGTCCGCTACTGCTCGAACAGCCAGGTCTTGAGTTGCTTCCTGAAGGAGAGGTGGTCTTGGGTCAGACGGAGGTGGATGGGGAGGGAGTTCCAAGTCTTGGCTGCCAGGTAGGAGAAGGATCTTCCTCCCATTGTGGCTCTTTGAATGCGTGGAACGGCAGCGAGGGCGTGGCTGGTCGATCGCAGCTGTCGGGTGGGAGTGTAGAAGGTCAGGCGGTTGTTGAGGTACCTGGGGCCCAGGTTGTGGAGGGCCTTGTGTGCATGGGGGAGGAGTCGGACCGTGATTCTCTTGTTGACGAGAAGCCAGTGCAGGTCTCTCAGGTGTCCAAGGATGTGGCTGTGTCGGGGGATGTCTAGGATGAGTCGTGCGGAGGCGTTCTGGATGCGTTGGAGTCCCTTCTGAAGTTTGGCTGTGGTTCCGGTGTAAAGGGTGTTTCCGTAGTCCAGTCGGCTGGTGACGAGTGCCTGTGTGACCGTCTTTCTGGTTTCGGTGGGGATCCATCGGAAGATCTTTCGGAGCATGCGTAGGATGTTGAAACATGATGATGAGACGGCGTTGACTTGTCTGGTCATCGAGAGGGAGGAGTCCAGGATGAAGCTGAGGTTGCGTGTGTGGTCCGTTGGTTTGGGTGCGCTGCCCAGGGCAGGGGGCCACCAGGAGTCATCCCAGGCAGAGGGTGATGATCCCAGGATGAGGACTTCCGTCTTGTCTGAGTTCAGTTTCAGGCGGCTGTTCATCATCCACTCGGCTATGTCTTTCATCCCTTCGAGTAGGTTGGTTCTGGCGGTGGCTGGGTCATTGGTGAGGGAGAGGATGAGCTGGTTGTCGTCGGCGTAGGAGATGATGTTGAGGTTGTGTTGGCGTGCGATGGCTGCGAGGGGGCTCATGTAGACGTTGAAGAGGGTGGGGCTGAGTGATGATCCTTGTGGTACGCCGCACTCCATGGCAGCACCTTCAAGTACTCCATTGAGTTGCCGGTATCCCCTCTGCTGTATTTAGGTGTGTGCTGGCTGAACCATTTTCCACACCGACAGGCTTTTTTCCGTCGCATAAGCGGCACGCCACCCCGACGCATAGGTCTCCTCTGCTGGCTAACATAACTCCGTCCCCATCAGGCCAGCCGTACTGTGCCAAGCCTATTTAGATATCCCCGTTGTGCTGGAGTTGTCCTAGCTTCAGTTTGCTGACGGAGTGAGTCCCTGGTGGAGTAGAGACTGGTAAGTACTACTTATTAATGTGTCCATACACATATGTTGTATGTGCTTCGAAATACATATGTACGTAGTGTCATGCCCCTTTTTTTGTTACATATTGCATGCCACACAAACAACATTCACACACTATTGAATGTCCACCCACAGGCACCACAGCCACAATATATTTTTTCAAGTGTCAATACAGATGTATTCATTTGACCGTGTAAATTGTGAAATGAGCACTACTGCATTACACAGGAGAAAAAAATTGAATGTAAGAGCAATGCAAAAATACGTAAGGCTACAGCAGTTGTCAACACATGATTCATGATTCTGACCCTGCCCGCAGGCAGGTCGCTCCCCACTCCACCACACGGCCGCCAGCTACTTCGTGCCTGTTCTCTGCTGCCCGCCTGTTTTCCCGCCGTTCCTGCTCCTCCAGCCGCTGTGTCCCCGCCCCCTGCTTCCCATTGGCCACCCCGCTCCCGCCTCCCAGCTGTTCCTCCCTCCCTCTCCCCCTCTTATGGAGACCTCGCAGTGGTGTAGGAGCGACCTCTGTCCCTGCTCCCAGGCAGGTCGCTCACCACGCCACCACACGGCCACCAGCTGCTTCGTGCCTGTTCTCTGCCGCCCGCCTGTTTTCCCGCCGTTCCCGCTCCTCCTGCCACTGCGTCCCTGCGGCCCTCCCCCCTTGCTTTCCATCGGCCACCCTGCTCCGCCTCCCAGCTGCTCCTCCCTCCCTCTCCCCCTTTTATGGAGGCCGTGCAGCGGGCGCGCCAAAGGCAAGCCCGTCTGCGCCTAGACCGCGCCCCGCGCCAGAACCCCAGGACCCTGCAAACGCCACAACACCAGACTCCACTACGACGCCAGCACCCTCTACGCACTCCACGCCGGCCGCAACCACACCTGCTTCCAAGCCTCCCCGAAACGGACGCCCTGACCTTTCTCCTGCCACACCTGCACCTTCACCTGCAACAGAGCCACCAAACCTCCAAGGACTGGACCCAACCACCTCCGCTGCATACTCCTCAACACCAGCTCCGCCTGCAAACACGCCGCCGAGCTCTGGGATCGGCTCGACACCTCCGCCCCAGACGTGGCCTTTCTGACCGAGACCTGGTGGAACGACTCCTCGGCGCCCATCATCGCCATAGCCATCCCGGATGGCTACAAGATCACCCGCAGGGATCGTGCCAACGGAATCAGAGGAGGAATAGCCATCCTCCACAAGTCCACCCTCAAGGTCGCCACCCATGCAGACGACACCCTCAACACTGCAGAACAACTGCACTTCCGGATCCACAACGACCCCAACACCGCCCACAGAGGATCACTCATCTACAGACCCCCCGGACCCTGAGCTCAATTCAGCGACTCCATCCCCGACCTCACCAGCACCCACGCACTCTCCTCTACGGACTACATCCTCCTCGGGGACCTGAATTTCCACCTCGAGAACAACAACGATGCCAACTCCGCCACCCTGATCGACAACCTTGCCAACCTCGGCCTCAGACAACTCGTCACCGCACCCACCATGCCGCTGGCTGCACGCTGGACCCCATCTTCTCCACAGGCACCCACGTCTCCTTCAACCACACCACCGAATTCCACTGGACCGGCCACCGCTGCATCCATTTCACCTTCAAGAAACCAACCACACACCACCACACCCAACAGCTACCTCGCCGCTGCTGAAGCAAAGTCACTGAAGACCAGCTGATCACCACCCTCGTCCAATACCCACCCACCAACCCAGACACCGCAGCCTGCAACCTCAGACAGTGGATCGACGACTGTGCCAACACCCTCGCCCCACTCAAGAAACCCTCCAACAACCACGCCAGCAAGAGAGCCACCTGGTTCACTGACAGGCTGCAGACCTCCAAACACACATGCTGGAAACTAGAGAAGAAATGGCTCCACAAACGAACACCAGACAACCACCAGGCCCACAAGGACGCCACCCGCAGACGTCACCACCCCATCAGATTAGCCAAGAGATCCTCCTTCAAAGACCGCCTGGATAACAAAGCACACGACAGCAAAGAGCTCTTCAGCATCGGAAACGAACTCTCCAATCCCAGCGCCAACGCCAACGACATACAGCCCTCACAAGAACTGTGCAACTCACTAGCCATCTTCTTCCACCGCAAGATCGCTGACATCCATGACAGCTTCAACACCATGAACGCCCCGCCTACGCCAGACCCCACCTCCCCTGTGAACACCACCAGCTCCAACCACCTGACCTCCTGGTGCAACGTCAACAATGACGAGACACGCAAGGCCATGAACTCCATCCACTCAGGATCTCCGTCAGACCCGTGCCCACACCACATATTTAACAAAGCAGACGCAGCCATCACACCCCAACTACGGAAGGTCATCAACATCTCCTTCGAAACAGCGACATTCCCGGAAAGCTGGAAACTCGCCGAAATAAACTCCCTCCTCAAGAAGCCCAAGGTGGACCCCAAGGCCCTCAAGAACTTCTGGCCCATCTCCCTGCTCCCGTTCCTGGCAAAGGTCATCAAGAAAATCATCAACAGGCAACTGGCCCGCCACCTGGAAGACAACAACATCTTGGACCTGTCCCAGTCTGGGTTCAGACGAAAGCACAGCACAGAGACATCCCTCATCTCCGCCACAGACGACATCAGGCGCCAACTAGACAACAGCGAAACATCAGCCCTCATCCTCCTGGACCTGTCAGCCGCCTTCGACACAGTCTGCCATCGCACTCTAAAGACATGCCTCCTGGAAGCCGGAAACCAAGAGAAGGCCCTTGACTGGACCACATCCTTCATCTCTGGCAGAACCCAGAGCGTCCGCCTCCCACCCTTCCGATCCGAGGCCACCGACCTCATCTGCAGCGTCCTCCAGGGCTCATCCCTCAGCCTGGCGCTGTTCAACGTCTACATGGCCCCCCTCACACAAGTGGCCCGCCAACACGACCTCAACATCATCTCCTATGCCGACGACACCCAGCTCATCCTCTCCCTCACCAAGGACCCGCACACCGCCAAAACCAACCTCCACGAGGGAATGAAGGCCGTCGCCGACTGGATGAGCAACAGCCGTCTGAAGCTAAACTCAGACAAGACGGAGGTACTCATCCTCGGAACCACCCCCTCAGCCTGGAAAGACTCCTGGTGGCCGATCACACTGGGAACAGCACCAACTCCCACCGACCATGCAAGCAACCTAGGATACATCCTCGACTCCTCCTTCTCCATGTCTAAACAGATCAACGCCATCTCCTCCTCCTGCTACAACACCCTCCGCATGCACCGCAGGATCTACAAGTGGATCCCGACCGAAACAAGAAGAACGGTGACAACGGCCTTCGTCAGCAGCAGACTGGACTATGGCAAAGCACTCTACCCAGGAATCCCAGCGAAACACCTACGATGACTACAACGCATCCAAAACGCCACCGCCCGACTGATCGTCAACCTCCTCGTCCGCAGCCAATCACCCCTCCACCTTAGAGTCCTACACTGGCTCCCCGTTGACCAGAGGATCACCTTCAAGCTACTCACCGACGCACACAAAGCACTCCACAACGCCGGACCAGCCTACCTGAACAGCAGACTCCGCTTCTACACCCCCACCCGCCAGCTCCGCCCTGCCAGACTCGCAATCGCCGCTGTCCCCCGTATCCAACGAAAAACCTCCGGCGGCAGATCCTTCTCCTAACTCGCCGCCAAGACCTGGAACACCCTCCCTACCCACCCATGGCAGACCCAAGACCTACTCTCCTTCAGAAGACTTCTCAAGAGCTTGCTCTTTGAGCAGTAGCGGCACCCCCTCCCCTCAGCACCTCGAGACCCTCACAGGTAAGTAGCGCGCTTTACAAGTACTCTGATTGATTGATTGATTGATTGATTCATAGTAAGACAAATGTATAAGTAGCTTACCTCAGATCCCGGCGACAACAGAGTCATTTGGCATCGTGATGCTGTCGAAGCAGGAGAGGTGGAACCTTGAAGAAGGGATTAAAGACAGAAACAGTAATGGAAAACACAAAAAAGTAACGTTTTTATTCGTCATTTCCTTTGATTCCAACTAAAATTAGGAGGGATTCCAGGCATGGTTGGTTCGACAGAAAGCTACAGCGTGATTAGCTTGCCGATCACCTTGACTGGAGTGCCTGCAACAGCCGCTTCTGCCTCTTACACCCTCAATTCAGTTGAAAATTCCTGGCGGCGTCGGTGGAACTCTGGCGTTCTTTTGTCTATGGACCCGCCAACATCTAAATGGAGTGGATGGACTGCCAAGAAGGCATGCAAGTCGAAAAAGTGATGGCTAAACCATACTGCCAAGATCGAAATCAAGCTTATTGGGCTGGAAACACGTTTCAAATCAGTTTCTTTCATAATACATGGACTAGGTTATGGGCATTGTGAAATTTTAATGATTGAATTTTTGGGTGGTTTTAGAAATGAGCGATGTTCTCTGATCACACCGGACTTGGTGAGACAGGAAAGAATATTTTGACCTAACTGTCCAGTGATAACGTGTTGTCTTTTCTCTTTTCCTTTCCTCTGCAGGCACTTGAGACTTGAAAATCAAAATACTGGAATGGAGAGAAGACGGGCTCCAGGAAAGAAAGTGACAGCGCAATGTTCACATGAATCCGTAAGAGCCACAGTCCCATCTTTACCTCTCCATAACGCCTCTGCTTCGGCATCTCAAAATGATGCTCAGAAGGACCAGGACCTGGAACCGCTTTCAGAGAACCCACCCAACATTATCCTTTTATCCATGCTGGAGGAGTTGGAAGCCAAACTGGATAACTTGATGAATACTGTGGAGGGCGTACCTTCTAGAGTCGCTGGGCTGATTAAGAAAATCTGGATAGAAAAGGATCAAGGTTACCTAGATAATGGTGCAGTGTCTTTGGAGGTGATCTGTCCGGCGAGCATTAGAGATTGTGCTGTTAGCTGGTCTCCTGCGACACCGCAACTGGACAGGCCAGTGGAACCCAGCTTGTGTCCTCAGACAGTGTTTTCTGATGGGCATGCACCAAAGCAGAAGTGTACGCTCTCTTCTAAGACCAGTGTTCAAGGGCGTCCAGAGGAGCCAAACCTTTGTCTACAGCCAGTGCTCCCAGATCGACGTGACCCATGGGAGGACAAGTGCTTGCAACCTGGGTTTCCAGATGTACATGAGTCGAAGCAAGACCAGCGCATGCAGCCTGGGTTTCCAGATGTACACGAGTCGCAGGCGGAAGAGTGCATGCAGCCTGGGTTTCCAGATGTACACGAGTCGCAGCGAGACCAGTGCATGCAACCTGGGTTTCCAGATGGAAATGGACTACAGCAAGATTGTACTCTACCCAGATGCCCTCAGACAGATCCTCCAGGCAGACCACTGGAGGCAAGCCTGTGTTTTCCCTCAGAATTTGTTGTTGGCCAGGCACCAGAGCAAGACCAGAGCGTACAGTCAGCGTTCGCAGAAGAGAGGGAGCCAGATGAGCCGCTGAAACAAGAACCATCCTCATTATCTAGTAAAAGCTGGGCCCAGCAACCAAACCTCTGCCCACACCCACTATTTCCTCTAGGACACGAACCACAGCCAAACTACTGTGTACAACCTGTGCTAGCAAATGAGAAGGAACCTGATGATCCTTTGGAGGAAGAATTGATGTGTTCTGATCCCCAGGAGAACCGCAGCTTACAACCCTTGTCACCTGATGGGATGTCATCAGACGAACACTTAGAGTCTGGGCTATTGTCCTTTGATGAGTTGGGTTCACAACAAACCCAGCGCCTACAGCAAAACGTATGTTTGCAGCAGGAACTTCCTTATGAGCAGGACCCAAACATGAACTACGAGGTAAAATCTATGCATCCTGAAGCACAGGAACCAGAGCAGAAGGACAAGCTAGAACAGACCTGTGCAGATGCACCGGGTTCAGATCAGAACAACACGGTGGAACCACTGCACACTGCTGCACTGGATCGAGAGAGAGAATCGGTGCTTCCTGAAGCACAAAAAACAGATCAGAACAACACGGTGGAACAACTGCACCCAGAGGAGCAGGATTCAAATCTGAAGTACAGGCTAGAACCAGCCTGTACTGAGGCACAAGGCTCAGATCAGAGCTACATACTTGCACCACTGCATCCTGAATCACAGCGTCCACATCAGAACTGCAAGCCAGGACTGCTCTGTCCTGAAGAGCGGAGTCAGCCTGTGCCCCCATCATGCCTAGAACTGGACACAATTACTGCAGACGAAGACGGCCCCTCAGACTCAGTAGAGACAGGACCAACACAGTCACATTTATTGCCGTCCAAAGCCACCCCAGGTATGTGTTTAGCTATACATGGACATGCGGAGGGTATACAAACACACGTAACCTCTTTAGAATGCATATTAGCAGATTTTAGAAAGTCTCTGAGGGGATCCTTTGGGTTTGGGTGGAACCCACTGAGCGATACTGACCCCCAGAGTACAGTGGGTGCAGAAGTGTCCCTGCATTCTTCTCTGTTTCCACACAGGACTGCATACTTCCTGTGCAGACACGGGCCTGGTTAAGGCACTCTGCATGAGACAAGTAGGTCAGTAGCTCTAGCCTTCCTTGTCGGTCCCTATTCCAGGCTGAGGAACTGGACATAGTGCTATTCATGAGAGGAATGACTAGCCAGAATCATACGTAATAGTCGGATACAAGTGATGTGGTGTTCATTGAGAATAGCAGACATGCGCAGTATAGAGAGGGAACTGTGTTTCCAGTTGCACAGTTACATTGGGTAAGACGCAGTCGTCTCCAGTTTCTGATATAAAAATCCTAGTATGTATTCTGCCTCAACAGCAGGGCCAACCAGGGATGTTCTTGCCACTGCAGGGTTCTCCAAGAGTGCACACGGCCTCGTTGTGAAAGACAGATACACTACGTGATTTGTTGTATGTGACTTGTGAGTTCACCCACCCGAATTCTAGCTCAGTCCCAAGTGTGCTAGAATGGTTTTAAGGAAAGATAAAAGTAGCCATGATCTCCCTACAGCAGCATTCTGCTTTAGTAAACTCTTTATTATTATTATTATTATTATTAGGGAGTTTTGTAAAGCGCCTGGTTTACGCCCAAGGCGTGTCCCCGCGCTGTGGTAGGTAGGGTGTCCGTGAGCAGTCAACAGTAATTAGCGTCTGAAGAGATAGGTCTTAAGTTTTCGCCTGAACAGGGTTTCCGAAAACTCCATGCGTAGTTCCATCGGTAGATCATTCCACCGCTTAGCGGCCAGGTATCTGAATGATCTACCCCCCATTCGTGTTTTCTTTATTTTGGGGATTTTCAGAAGACCTGTGCAAGACGAGCGCAGGCTCCTGGTGGGCTCATACCAGGTGACCAGACTTTGTAATGGGGCAGGCGCTTTTCCTCTCAGAATGCGGTGGCATGTGGCCAAAGCCCTGAATTCCACCCTACTCCTAACCGGAAGCCAATGCAACTCCTGGAGCGCTGCCCTGGAGGGGGATCTTCTAGGAAGCCTCAAAACAAGGCGGGCGGTAGCATTCTGCAACACCTGGAGGCGGTTTAAAACCTTTTCCATTGCCCCCAGATACAGCAGATTGCTATAGTCCATGCGAGATGTAACTAACGCATGCACCAGCGTCCGTCGAGCATCAATGGGTAGGAAATCCAGGATCTTCCTCATGGTTTTTAGAATGCCGAAGCATGTCCCCACCACTCGACTAACCTGGGAGTCAAAAGCAAGATCCTCATCTAGCCATACACCCAGATTCTTTGCTTCATGACATGGAGCAGGTACCTCTCCCAGGCAGGGTGGCCACCATGCCGACGACCAGACAGGTGGTCCCCCCCCCACCACGAGCACCTCGGTCTTGCTGCCATTAAGTTTTAGGCAGTTGGCGGACATCCAGGCTGCCAGTTCTTGCATGCAGACTCTGAACTTGTCCGCCATTAGACCAGGTGCGCGTGAGAGGGATACCACCAGCTGAGTGTCGTCAGCATAGGACACAAGACGTAGTCCGTGGCCTTCAACAATGGTCGCCAGCGGGGAGACATAAAGATTGAACAAGGTAGGGCTCAGGGACGAGCCCTGCGGCACTCCCTGGCCCAACCCAATCTCCCTAGAGTAACACTCTCCCTGGCGAACTTGGAAACACCTGCCTGTCAAGAAGGACCGGATCCATCCAAGCGCAGCTCCTACCACCCCTCCATCATTCAGACACTGTAGCAGGGTGGAGTGAGCTACAGTGTCGAATGCTGCGCTTAGGTCCAAGAGGATCAGGGCCATGGTTTGGCCCTCATCCACTCCCTGTCGCAGAGCTTCCACTGCCATGAGCAATGCTGACTCCGTCGAATGGCAAGGGCGGAAGCCAAATTGAGAGTCATGGAGTAGAGAGGCTTCCTCGACAAAACCCATTAGCTGGAGGTTCACGGTTTTTTCGGCAATCTTCGCCATATATGGCAGGAGGGAGATGGGGCGAAGATTGTCTAGCCTATCATAGCTAACATTGGGCTTTTTTTGAAGGGGGAGAACCACCGCTCGTTTCCAAGCATCCGGGACAGTATGAGTCTCGAATGAGAGATCCAGAAGACGACGGATATGAGGCTCCAAGACATGCAAACTGCCCATCAGGCGTCCAGGAGTGGTGGGATCACGAGGGGAGCCTGATTTAATTTAACAATGTAAAATGTAATCGCATCATCAAACGTAACATTCTGAGTTAGGGTTTGCACTCCGGTAGTGCGAGTTATGGATTGTGGTTCTAACTATAACTTACATATTGCAGTGGTTTGATCAGTTTTAAGTTTTAACTATGAATGCACTTTACCCTTGTTTTTTAAGAATTTTTTTTGTTTTTTGTTTTTAAAGATCCATTAAGGTGTTATAACAAAACCAACAATAATTTCACTTTAACCTTATTCAGTGAAAATATATTAGGGATAAAGTACCTCCGGCCACACATTATAAGGATATTGCATACAGCGAGGAGTTCCATAACTATATAGACGAATGAGGCCGAAGGCAGAGTTACTTTATAAGGTTATTGGACTCCGAGGTGACTCGCAGTAATCTTATAATGTGCGCCAGGTGGTACTTTATCTCATATAATACATGTTCACACCATCATCTTTCCCACAAACCACTTAAAACCTTGTTGCGAAGCTCTTTCATATGAAAAAGCAAACATGTTTGCAAACAAGAAGAATAAAAATAAAGCCTCTAATACAAAATTAAACGCATCAAAAACCTGTGGGATATTTTTTGCACACAAATATTAGAAACTGTTCAATACAAATCATAAAAAAAAGCTGCAGTACCTCGGAACATGTAGAAACATGCAGAAAGATTCCACGATTCCACCTTTCCTCTATCTAAGGAGTTGAATAAATAAGCATGTTCTCTCTGCTTGTCAGAGTAAGCTAGCAAAATAGAGCAGAAGGAAGAAAATCAACGTTCCATTTGTTGCTTTAAACAGCTGATTTAATTATGTTTTGTTAGACCTGGCATCATTGGCGTGGGTCTCCCTTCCTCTTTTCGCTTCCTATCTTTTATGTTGGCTGGATTTAGATGTTCTGGGCGCCGTGCCACTGCTAATCAGTGCCACAGCGCGAATGCTCCTTGTGTAAAATGACTGTATGAATTAGGATAACCGTAATGCCTAGGTCTGTGTAGCATGTTCTAATAGCGAGTTACCCTCCATTTCAGTGTTACTATCATGAAGCTGTTCGATCTCATAGGCCAGAATGGGCAGGTTTACGATTACCTTCTATAATCCTATCTAACCCCCATAATCTGATATGACCTTCAAGTTTGATATGTTTATGCTCAGGACATTGAGATACACCTTTTAGTAAGAACCATTTATATATCCCATGTTTGAAAATGTCTCTTCTGGAAACGCAGTATTTTCTTGCCTGAGTTTCATGTAGTCTTTGGTAGCACGTGTATTGGCCGTCTGGTTTTGGAGCAGCAGGTCGAGCTTGGTCAGACCTGCTTGAGAGAGAGATTGGTATTCAGGGAGGGGTGACTCTTTGATCTGAGCAAGGCAGTGCCTGGCAAGGTGAATGATGGCTCCATCTGGGCGTCTGATAGCAGACCTCCGCATTCTGAAAGCGCAGGATGTCGCCTCGTAAACCAAGTGCTCCCCGACCCCACCAAACTGGTTCTGACTGGATTTATTGATTTGTGGCTTTAGAGAACAAAGACTTTTTAGGTATAACGCTGCCCTGGAACCTTGTCCAGGTGTGTTCCTTGTGGATGTCAAGACAAAACTCTGTCCGAGTGAACAGAGGAAAGGACTTTCGAAGCTTTCACCAAGCTTGCTGAAAAAACTTCCAGAGGGCCTGAATCGAGAGCGGCCTCTGCCGAAGTATCAGGAACATTAGACTTCACCCCGTCAGCCGTCAGAATTCCTGTGTGAGGAATTCTGCTTACGGGTGAATCCTCTGTCGAGCAATCCGCAGCCTCTAGTTCTACTGTGTGGAACACGGACTGGGAAACTTCGCTGCATCTGTGCGGGCCGCTGCGAGCCTGCCTGAATTTGAACCTTCAGAACCTTCGCTGAATATGTGTGGGCCGCTGCAGCTAAGAGACTGTAGCCGCTGATTTCCCACGTTGTGCCAGCCTGGTCGAGACCATCCTTCGTCCTGTGGGCTTCTGTAGCTAAGAGAGAGCTGGTGCCCCTGAGTGCCCGCACCTTTGCCAACTTTGCATCATCGTGATTCGTCCTGTGGGCTGCCGCAGCTAAGAGAGAGCTGCTGCAGCTGAGTGCCCGCACTTTTGCCAACTTTGCATCATTGGGATATGTCCTGTGGGCCGCCACAGCTAAGAGAGAGTTGCTGCCAATGAGTGCCCGCACCTTTGCCAACGTTGCCTCATCGTGATTTGTCCTGTGAGCCGTCGCAGCTAAGAAAGAGCTGCTGCCGCTGAGTGCCCGCATCTTGTTCACCATTGTCGAGGACTGTCACTATCGTCTCGTGGGCCACTGCAGCTAAGCGAGAGCTGCTGCCGCTGTGAGACCACCACTGAGCTGCAAGACGAGAGTCACCACCACCAGCCTGGGCCGCCACAGCTACGTGCTGCTGAGAGCCCGCATGTCCCCGAGTGCCCGAATCATTGTGTGTGCACGCTGCGGAGACCTGCATCCATGACTTGTCACCAGGAGTCCGCCTGTCACCGACTCGGCAGGTATCTGGTGCGCAATGGGTCGCGTGGGCCCCGACCTTGTACTCAGTCAGTGTCACGTCTTGTGAATACGTTATTGGCTTTTTGAGTCCCTACTGGTTTACGTGCATTGTAGCTTGCTAAAACGCTTTGAGAGTCTTGAGTTAAACCTTAGATGAAGATATTATTTTTCTATACCTACTTGAGTTGTGTCCTTTTGTGGTGTCGTTACTGCCTTATTGTGCATCGTCATAAATGCTTCACACACTGCCTCTGCGATAGGCCTAACTGCTCGTGCTACGTTACCACAGGGTTGAGCAGGGGTTGTCAAAGGGGGTAGGCCACTTGACCTGACTTGGGAAGAAGGGTCCATATTTGGACATTGGCGCCAGCCATTGCCAACTAGAGACCCCCATTTCTAACATGTTTCATGACCTGACCTGCCATTCACCCTGGCTGCTGACTCTTGCAGCAGGCATTGACCTCAGAACTCGACGGTAATAACTTATAATAGTTGAGCTCTGAATCTTTTTATTCAGTGACTTGCTGCGTCACAAGTTGCTGATTATAAAGAAATTATGGCTAGATGTACGGCCATTGGGATTTGCGACTCGCAAATTGCGTTTAATTCCGAGTCGCAAATCCCAACGTACAACATTGTCTCAGACAATGTTTGCGATTCCCAGTAGGGTCGCAAATTGCATGCTCCATGAATATTAATGAGGCTGTCACAATGTGCGACCCCATTGGGAATGGCTGGCACTCCCAGGGATGGTGGCCTGCTGGGGTCAGCAGACCACCCTGTCTTGGACTGCTTTGTCAAAGTAGTTTTTAAAAGAAAAATGCAGCCCGCTTTCCTTAAAGGAAAACGGGATCCATTTAAAAAAGGAAAATGAAGATTTTCAGTTTAAGTTTTTTAAGGGCAGGCAGTAGTCCCTGGGACCACTGCCTGCCCTTAAAAAATATTTGTGCATCCATTCACAAAAAGGAAGAGGTCCCTTAGGGACCCCTACCCGTGTGCGAGTGCTCTACCACCCTTCTGAGAGTCGTACATCTGGCCCTATGAGACTGCCTTTTATACAGGGATTACAGAATCCCATGTAATATAAATATATGAACATATAATAACTTTGGGACAGTGCAGTGAATCTGCACAAACCTATTTGGGTGTGGCTTGGCTAGTTTTATGCATGTCTGTCAAGTGGGTGCCAAGTGCCATTTTCCATTTAGTTCCCATTGAAAAAGCTATTAATAGAGCTACAGAAAAAAGGCTGAACAAAATTACAACAAACATTACTCATGGAAGGGCCTTTGATTCATTTGCTACAAATCCATCAGTTGTGTTTGTGAAGTTGAGCATTTGAAAAGTGTGTTTTTTGTGGGCTTCAAATCAAGACACTCGTCAATTAAATTAAAGCGAGCTGGATCTTTAGCCTAGAAATGGTCAGTGAATCTGAACTTGAGGACCAAATGTAAAAATATATTAAATCCGATTGGATTGAGGAGCTTTTTCTCTTGTCGTCCATTTCGTTTACATAAACCCAAAGTTGGGTCCTCTGACCTGAAGCTCCCTGATTGGCTGGCTACAAATCGAACCATTACAGGATAAAGTGACTTGTTCCTCCCATCGTATTAATACTAAAGCCTTAAGGAGATGTGGTGCCATCCTGTCTCTTCCTGGAACAGGAGCTGCCTAATGTTAACATTGGAAAAAAAATGCTGATTTTAAGACTGAATCTGGGTTCTACATTGTGATTCCCAAGGGGATAATGGACGGAGCGTTGTAGCAAATCAAACACTCACCCCCTGTCAACTGATCTGGGTTTAATCCATCCTCATTCTTTACCTCACTCCACCACCCCAGTTCAGACATGGCCATATGCAAATCAGTCTGACCCTGTGCCTCATGGGAACAGTCCAGCCCGAAGTGCCAAGCCATGTCTTCCCTGGACCGGAAACAAGCATCCTGGGACCGGTTTCTGGCTAATCAGCCGTCATCAGCCAGGATAGCTTGAATCCAGTGGGAAAGTGAGCAAGGGACCCACATTGTGGCCCATGAGGTCTGCAAACCTTGGACAAATGACTGCGAAACCATTCAATTGGCCTTGGACCCTGGTGGACATTTGTGATTTTCAGAGACCTGGTGCTTGGTCTGAAACCCTATCAGTGTCCAATAAAGATACACAAGTTTGCAAGTGTGGGAAAGTGCCTCTTGTGACATGGTAGGCCCCCATGTTTTTGCTGATCTCTGATGTAGTTTTGAACTGTAAGTGCACTAGGTTCCTGTTAACCTGGAGCCAGATCTTGTTTCCTAAATCTGTACCACGATTGGCACCACTTCAATTGCCCCTGTAAGTTCCTAATATTATATGGTACCCCTGGTGCCGAGGGCATGGGTACTGAAAAGGGTCTTCTGGGGCTGCAGCACTGACTGTGCCACCCCAGGGACCCATCACTAAGGCTAAGCACTCCTCCATTGCAGGCTGCATTCTTGGTGCAGAGAATATCCGAAGATGGGACATGGCACACAGCCCTGTGTGCCATGCCCTCATACACCGCATAAGGTATAGGTAAGTCATTGCTACTGCAGGCCTTGGGATCTAAGGCAGGGTGCATTATATCCTATATGTGGGCATATCAGCTTGAGCAGATATGCCCCTACAACGGTGGAGGCATTCATAAGGTGGTTGTTCTTGGTTTCTATCTCCATGGCACAACTAACAGTCACGGATTGTCTTGTTAATACTATACTCTTTACGTGTACCACTGTTTACTGTTTATCGTTTTATTTTTACAATTGCTGTGTACATTTCATGTTTGTCCTCTCTTCCAACCTATTGTAAAGCGCTCTGATATCCTTCGGGATCTTATTCGCGCTATATAAAACTTTATAAATAAATAAATGTCCAGCCTACTTGGGGATGTTGTAATTGAATTGAACAGGGACGCCATAAAGAGTAGATGTGGTGGATACCTGTCAAAACGAGTTTCCTAGCTCCATTATGTCTCCGTTGATTTCTAAGAAGGGGAGTTGGCCTAACGGCTAGAGTGGTCCACTTCGAATCTGGGGAACTGGGTTCGAGTCTCGGCAATGACGCTGAACATCCTGTGATTCTGGGCAAATCACTCAATCTCCCCGTGCCTAACAAAAATGAATGTGTGTCCTCATGTAACATTACTGGTGCTATATAAAGCGCTATGATACCCTATTCGGGTCAAGTTCGCTCTATTTAAAACTCTGCAAAAAAAAAAGGAAAGATGTTTGGGACCAAACATCTCATCTTAATAAATCCTCACTGATGCCAGTGGTAGATTTCATAATGGATTCAGACAAGAGACCCTTTTACAGGAACCCCTGAAAACCTACTAAGCACTGAAGCACTGGTGTGGCTCCTGACTTGTTTTAGCCAGTCTACCACCACCACACACGTTTCTGACATCATGGGGTGAGAGCCAGCACTCGCAGAGGCCAGTAACAAAGCCTGCTCTAAGCGGAGGTGCTTCACACCTCCTCCAGGACAGGATGGTCTTTCTGGGCGGGAAGCTTCAAAGGCAATGCCGCCTTGAGAAGGAGGGTCCCCACTTAGCCTACACCACCTTTAGGGCAGGCAAGGTGAACCCCTCTCCTGAAATTCCACCATCGTGAGTAGCGCCTCTACCCAGATGAAATGGTCATTAGAGAGTGTAGACACTCTAAACGTAAGTAGCCTATTGGCTACCACCTGCTTCCCCTGTACCAGAAGCAAGCACCTGCCAAGGGACGTCAAGACACCCGAGACCCACTTCCTGAGTGACCCAACTGTCCCGAGATCGCCTTTCTGAGTTGTCTGATCCTCACCGTGAGGACCTCAAGGTGCACAACGCCTGGCTGACATCTTCGCTCTGCACCCGGACCCAGCAGCGTCCAGCCGGTCCTGCTCCTGAAGTTCCCAGGCCCTTGCGACCTCCTCCTTAGAAGGAGAACCACCTGACTTACCTGTAAGTCCCGCTGTGCAGTGGCTTTTCGAATGGCCTCCTTCATCTTCTGCACCACTGCTCCTGGACGATCCGGGACGCTACCGACCTTCTCCTGCTCGAACTTTGGTCCTGGTCCCAACCCAAGCTAAAGAACAATGATGAATTCAATCGAGATCTGTGACTGGGGAGTGAGTGTCTGAAAAGTTTGAGCGCTCCGTCCATCATCTTCTTGTGGTTGTTTTATTCACCCTAAGTTGGCAGGGTATGCCCAGACGTGGATCCCTTGCTCACTTTGCCACTGGATTCAAGCAAGCCTAGCTGATGAGGGGTGTTACCCTAAAACCGGTCCCAGGCTGCTTGTTTCCAGTCCAGGGAAGACCTGGCTTGGCAGTTCAGCCTGGACTGGCCCCATGAGGAACAGGGTCACCACTGATTTGCATATGGCTGGGTCTGAACTAGGGTGGCAGAGTGAGCTAAAGAACGATGATAAATTCAACCCAGATCTGCAACTGGGGGTGAGTGTCTGAAAAGTTTCAGTTCTCCGTCCAACATCTTCTTGTGGTTGCTTTAAAGATAGTATAAACCATTACAGCAGCAGTAATTCTGAAGGTGAGTGTGAAAAGAACCCTATCCTTTTTTGAAGAAATAAACAAGCTCCATAATTTATGATCAAGGTCAAATCCGCTCACCTTGGAACGCTTACGTAACGTTAACTTCGCGGCGCACTCTGCCCGCATGCATCGGCAGGGTGATAGGCCTGGCAAACTGTTGACTTGGCTGATTGAACGGGAGGATCGTACGACCCCCATCTCAGTAATACAAAAAGAGGGAGGTGGTTCACTTTACACCCAGCGCCAAATAAACGAGGCATTTACTGGTCACTACTCGGGGCTGTATCGTTCCCGGCTGCGCGTCCCACTGTCTGACATAGCCGAATATCTCTCGACCTTGCAGCTGCCCACCCTCACGGCTGCGCAGCAAGATGACCTTGGAGCACCTCTGGACCCCGAGGAACTCCGCGACACCATTTTCAATCTCTCGAATGGCAAATCTCCGGGACCGGATGGCTTGCCAGCCGAATTCTACAAGGCCACCTCGGACATCCTTATCCCCCACCTGATGAAAATGTACGCTGCGGCCACGGACGACTTCTCCCTGCCCCCGACACTTGATGAAGCTACCCTTGTATCTCTGCTCAAACCCAACAGAGATGGCGAGCGCATGGGTTCCTACCGTCCTTTAGCCCTCCTCAACACGCACTATCAAATTCTCGCTTCCACGCTTGCCAGACGTCTAGCCCCCATGTTACCCACACTGGTACACCACGACCAGAACGGGTTTGTACCGACGCGCCACACGTCCCATAACATCCGCCGTCTCTTCCGCATACAAGAGTACGTCACAAGTCGGTGGCCGCGAGCCGAGTGCCTGATACTAGACCTAGAGAAGGCGTTTGACTCGGTGGAATGGCCTTACCTACGAGCAGTCATGGACAAATTTGAACTGGGGGACAATTATGAGACCATGGTTGGCCTCCTATACCGCAGACCCACATCCGTGTCCGCACTGGCACACTGCTCTCTGACCGAATACGTGTACAGAGGGGCACCAGACAGGGTTGCCCACTATCGCCCTTACTGTTTGCTTTAGTTGTGGAGCCCCTGGCTGCGATGCTCAGGTCCCGAGGGGCGGAGTGGGGTATACCAATGGTGGATGGCCTGCATGCGGTGTCATTATATGCGGACAATCTCCTCCTCTATATCAAGGACCTGAGTGATGTTCCGGCGTCCCTAACTGACATTTTTTGCACCTTTGAGGAAATGTCGGGCTTGAAAGTAAATTGGACCAAATCAGGAGCTTACTCCTTTGACCCGAATGCTCCCGAGAGCGAGATACGCATCGGTGGCGAGAGAATACAATGGTATCCCACGGCATTCAGATATCTTGGGATCCACATTTACCTTGACCCTGCAGATATATTGGAGGGAAACCTGGGACGAGCGATCGCATCCATCCGATCACAAATAGGGTTCTGGAAAACATTACCACTGAACGTTCCCAGCCGCGTAGCTCTAACAAAAATGATAATCCTGCCGCGGCTACTGTATTACTTTGCCAATATTCCATCCTACGTCCCTAACTGGGTGTTTCGCGACCTTGAAGTCCTACTGCGCGACCTGATCTGGAATAAGGGTCGCCCGCGCTGGCGAAACTATATATGCCTACCGAGACGGGGGACTGGCTGTTCCCAACATGGAGCTATATTATCTAGCGGCACAAATGCAATGGGTGTCGGGATGGCTGGATGGTAAGAACTTGGGGGACACCGCCTCGGACACCACTGTCTGGTCCCAGTTACAGATCCAAGTCCTGTTTCACCCGCTGACCCAAGCTCCCCGCCCCTCACAACTGTATCTTGCGGGGGCGCGCAGATGTTTCCTCCGCTGCCTGCGCCTAACCCGGGAGACAATACCGTATGCCCCGATACTCCCGCTACTGGATACCCCGACTACAGCGGGGTCTTTGACGGCCGTGGGGCTTGACAGCTGGACTGCTGTGGGAGTGGAAACACTAGGGGACCTATACTCTGATGGCGCCCTCCTCCCCTTCGCCAATCTCGTAGAAGACACATCTCTTCCAGCTGGGCAGTTCCTATTACACGCGTCCCTCACCCACACGCTGACTGCCGCCTGGGGCGACATATCTGACGAGCTGCCCACACACCATCTTATACAATACCTCCATGTTATGGGCAATGGCACGCACATTATCCACTGGCTGGCACAAGCTCTCCTTCTCCATACTCATCCCGCCACTGCGCAGCTGAGAGAGAAATGGGCGACGGACAGGGGAAGGGATTGGACGGATAGGGAATGGGCGATGGTCCTGGCTGCCCCAGTTAACATCCCACGTAACCCTCGCTTCAAAATCATTCAGCTCTACATACTACACCGTGCATACCTCACCCCGGACAAAATAAATAGATACTTTTTGGTTACGGATACTGCCTGCAGCCCCTGCTCCTTGGTGGGAGCAGACCTCCTCCACATGCTCTGGCTCTGTCCTGCCATTCAACATTACTGGGATGGGGTAACCACACTACTTACACACTGCACCAAAGAACAAGTGCCGAGGACTTGGGAGGCCTGCATATTGGGATTATACAAACGCACACGGCTGAACAAGGCCCCAGTCCGGTACTGGGATCTTGGACTGATCACGGCCAAGCGACTGCTTACCAAGCGGTGGAAGGCTGCCACACCCCCACACATCCGACACTGGTACCTATCGCTCACAAACTGGGCGCGAGAGGAGAGCACTGTCCTGCGGCGGGAAGAGACAGCGGGCCTTAGGAAATTCCAGATCGCACAATACTGGGATGACATCCTCCAGTCCTTTCAACAGAAATGTGTGGAACAGGGTATCACGTAAAGAGATATATACTGCCCTCCCTTCCCCTCCCTACAGCGGGCACCATGAGGAACGTCCACACCCAATGGATTCCCCTACTCATACGATCTTCCCTCTTCCCCCTCCCCCAACACCTACGCATAATTGAAACTTCACATATACCACACTGCTCGCTACCTACATGACCCCTATGCCTTGATCGCCACACGCTACGAATCTGGCTGTCCCGCATTGTCGAGTGTGTTGCCCCTCCCGCACCCACGTCCCCGCAAGCCCGACCATCGCAGGGGGTTCTGCCACCGATTGCCCGACGAACAATACTGTATTACGACACCTAACGCGCCCCTATGTCGGTGCTCTCCCCTTGAATACTTGGCATACAGGCGAGACACCCACCATGGTCTCTTGCCCACCCGCCCACTGGACCGCTACCGATGCGCTGGCGCCGCACTTCCCTCCTTAAATCCATGGCAATCTCTACCTTCATTCCCCCCCCTTTTAGCATATCTTTTCCATGTTACTGTTCTAAAGTTTATTGATATACTGGTCCCATTCCCCTCTGGACCAGGCTTTTCCAAGTTGGATATTGTACACGCTACACCATGGGACCTTTGAGAGTAGCAGTCATGGCCCAAGTGATCCTTTCTGAATACCAGTACAAACACCAGACACTCTCATCAGAATGGCTAAGCTGTATAGTTATTCGCTCACCGACACACCTAGGATACTGAATAGCCTCATCCCTCACTATTAATTTCCTATGTCCTCTTGGAAGGGGAGCTTCACTGACATTCCTCCCCACGTGTGTCACACCGGACCACAATCCATTGGAAGGCATTGATGAGCGCTAATATAGCCCTATACCCATGGGTTCACACATATTACAAAAAAAAGAAAACTCTACAGACCCACACCTCCACGTAACCAAATATTTGTATGCTTGTATAATGTTGAAATAGATCGTTTACGACGCCGAACCTCAGGGTTGTCGGCCCTAAGGCTGTGTTCGTTCAATACCTGTGAAACAACTCAGTATACATGCGGCTGGCCCTGATGGGTTGTAAGCGGAACGCTGTGTAACACTCCCGTTGATTAATAAAGGTCTTAAAATATTAAAAAAAAAAAAAAAAGGTCAAATCCGCTCACCATCTGACACTTGCCCTGCAGGAGTCATAAAACCTCTGACCTCAGCAATCCCCCGCAGTGCCTTTTCAGCAAATCAGTAGCTCAAGCTATCGTCCCAAGTGCGTTTTATTTATTTTTAGAGTTTTCTATGGCTCAAACCGGACCCAAGGTAGGGTATCAGAGCGCTTTACATAGTGAGCAAGGTCTGAATAGCACATTTAGTAAAAACATGGTATACAAAAACAACACATACAAAGTAACAACATAGCATAACAGAGTATGGGGGATAAAAGCAGAGTAGAGAACTGTTCTGAGCAATAAGAATCAATTTGAGATTGTGCACGTCTTATATTCGAAATATCAGTGGACGGAGAGTATAGGCAAGATTGAGGTTGTAAGCTGGCATGGTGTTTGTGTGGATTTTATTGGAGGAATTTGCTCACCAAGAATACATTTGCTTCCTTTTTGAAGAGAGGTGTTTAGGTGATTTTTCTGATGAGTGGCGGAAGCGAGTTCCAAATTCTTGGCGCCACTCCAGAAACAGCTCTGTTGGAGGTTTTAGTCTTATTGAACCGCGAGGGATTCAGGAGTAGAATATCTGCGCTCCTAGAATGTCTTTTTCTTCCAGATAAGATAAGTTTTTGGGCTTGGTACTGGGGGTGTTGTGGTGTAACGCCTTGTGAGTGATGCAAGCCATCTTTAAGTGAATACGAGCTTCATACGGTAGCCAGTTGATTGCCTTCAGGTGTGGCGATATGTGGTCAAATTTCCTCGATCCTGTTATGAGTCTTGCTGTGGCGTTAAGGCAGGCTTTTAGAGAGGCGGTAGAGATTTTGGGAAGCCCTGGGAGGGTAGAACATCCGTACTCCAGCCTCGATATGACTAATGACTGGACTGCAGTTTTGAGGTCCGGGTTCTCGATGAATGGCTTCATTTTTCTGATGTAGCTTAGGTGAAAGCGGGCATTTTTAGCCATCAAGTTGATGTGAGTTTGCTTGTTAAGGTTCTTATCCCTTGTGATTCCAAGTGATATTGTGGAGTCCACCAAGGTTGGCGTGCAGTTCAGAGCAGTGATCATTTTGGTCCATTCCTTTGCCGGGAGTTATTGGGGTGGGGGGGGATTAAAAGAAATTTTGTTTTTTGGGAGTTTACCTTGAGGAAGTTGGTCGTTAACCATTGGATCTCTTCAATGGAGGTGATCTTAATGTAAAGTTGAGTGTCGTCCCATACATGTGGTAGGAGATGTTCGCCTGCTGTAGTAGATCGGTAAGGGGTTCGACATACAAGTTGAATAGTGTGGGGCTAGGATAGAGCCTTGTGGTACTCTTATTTTTTTTTTTTTTTTAACATCATTTTTATTGCAACATCAATATAATTGTACAGTCAAGATAAGCAGCAATATTATTTCACTGTGCACAAGAGTAATATTAACCAGTCTTTCAGTTATCCGGGAGGTCCACCCATTCCTTCGGTGTGGGTGTTCTCATCCATGGGTGCTTCTCGTATCACCTTACATTGTCTGTCAGAGGCAGTAGGCAAGCATTTCTGAGTTGCTTTTACAATTTTCACCCCTCCCCCTCCCCCGATTTCGGTTCCCCAACAGCCCGCCAATTCCAGCTTCCTTCCCACCCTCCCCCGTGGTCGCTCTGCGCCGTATCAGTAGTATAAAAGTGCCTGGTGCGTTGTAGGAGGAACAGACATTCGCTAAGGTGTGCTCTCCTGTACAGTGACAGGGCTTGCCCCATCTAGCTCACCCTCGCCCTCCAACTCCTCAGCGTCCATGTCACGGAGCGCCTGCACCATCATTTCCCATGCAGTTGCCCTCTCCAGAGCCTTCTCGTCATTCATCCTCCATGCCACCTGGTATCTCAAGGTACTTTCACATGCGGTCCACCTCAGGCATTCCCCATACCATCTTTTATATGTGGGCCCCACTCTCGACTTCCAGTTCCTCGTAATCTCCCGCTTGGCCAGAATAAGTCCCAGGTCTATAAATTTGCTAGTAGTCTTGTTTCTAGGCGTGTGCGGGAACCAGTGGAGGATGCCAACTGCTTTAGTGTACTGGATAGCTCTATCCGTCGCGCTGTTAAGGGCCCGCCCAACTTCCTGCCAGTAGTCTCCCAGAGAGGGGCAATCCCATAACATGTGACCCAGGTCCGCCCCGACTGCATTACATCTGGGGCAAGCGGCGTTGTCTACCCCAAAATACTGTTGGATTTTCCCGGGTGTGAGGTATGCCCTGTGAATGACATAGAAGTGAATTAATTGAAACCTGGCGTTTCTCGAGCTCTTCCGTGCTCGCCTTAGTAACTGGCCCCAGGTCGTGTCAGGTATCTCCACTTGCAGATCCAGCTCCCATTTGGCCTTCAGGGCCGTCAATGGTTGCAAGGCCTCCCGCTGCATCCTAGAGTACAAGCAAGTGACAGCCTTAAAGGTCCCCGCCGCCATCATCGTGTATTGGCAGGCCATGGAGACGCCCGGCTCCTGCAACCCTTCCCCCCAGTGGGCTTGCATAGCGCCTGTTACCGCTGCATGCAACAAGTAGTCGCCCCTCGGCAGGTCGAAACGCTCCTGCAAGTCCTGAAACTGCAACAACACCCCATCCTCATACAGATCACCCAACATTTGTATCCCGGCCTCCTCCCAACCTAGCAAGCGCGACCAGTCCCCTCCATGCGGGAGGGCCGTGACCATTCCCAGCGGAATTTCAGGGGCATACATAAGGCGGACTCCCGCCCGCTTACGGGCCCGGTCCCAGCAGAGTCGAAACGTCTGCTCCTCGACCGTCAGATCTCCCACCCGGAGCTTCTGGTGCAGCGTGATGTACGCCAGAACATGCCGCGGGGTACCATCTACTCTCGCGTCTTCAGGGCCTCTATACACTCTCGCAACCTCCTGAGTAAAAATCTGCAGCTGCGCAGCCAGGTAATATCCTTCAAAATCCGGCACCGCCATCCCTCCTTCATCCTTGGGGCGCAGCAGAGTGTCGAGCGCTATGCGCCTCCTTCCCGTGCCCCATAAGAACGCTATGACCAGAGATCTCAGGCGTTTAAAGACAGAGCTCGGGATCCAAACCGGAAGTGTCCTAAAATAATACAAAAGCCTGGGCAGGGCCACCATTTTGAGCAGGGAGATCCTACCAGCCAGGGATAATGGCAGGGTCGACCAGAAGTCCATGGATCCCCGTAGGGCATTAACCCAGCGGGTGATGTTGCCTTCCAGTAAATCAGCCGGGGAGTGATAAACATAGACCCCCAAATAATGCAGGCAGCGCGGCTCCCATCTAAGTTCTTGCGCAGTGAGTGGGCATGGTTCTCCTGACCTCAGGGGGAACAGGCAGGATTTAGGCCAGTTGACCCTCAGGCCCGACAACCGGCCAAACCGCCCTAGTAGCCGCCGTGCCCCCTCGAGCTCGGGGCCCGCGTCGGCCAGAAACATCAACAGGTCGTCTGCGTATAAAGAAATGAAGTGCGGTGTGCCCCTAAACGATAAACCGGCATAGTGGCGGCCCAGCCTGGCCTCCACTGCGAAGGGTTCCATCGCTAAGGCGAACAGGAGCGGAGATAGGGAACATCCTTGTCTGGTGCCACGCCTGACCGGGTATTGCCCCGAGATCAGAGTACCCACTCGAACTCTCGCCACCGCGTCAGTGTACAGGACCTTAGTCCAGTTTATGTATCCGTCCCCCAGTCCGAAGCGTCGCATCACCTCATACAGGTATCCCCACTCAAGGCTGTCAAAGGCCTTCTCTATGTCTATGGAAAGGACAAATGGGGAAACGGCGCTCGGCCAGTCCTCACCCATCAGTCTCGTAAGCCTACGAATATTGTGGGTAGTGTTGCGTGTCGGAATAAAACCGCACTGGTCCTTATGAACAAGGCCCGTCATGTGTACCAGCAGTCTGTTGGCAAGAATCTTACTCAGGATCTTATAGTCCGTCGTCAATATGGACAGCGGACGGTACGAGGACAAAGCCACACCCTCTCTGCCCGGTTTTAAGAGCGGGATCATGAGGGCCTCACTCATGGAGGTCGGGAGCCTACCCTTCGTTTGAGCTTCATTGTATACCTTGCGCAGCCGCGGAGCAAGGTATTCTAGATATTTGCTGTAGAATTCGATCGGGAGCCCGTCAAGTCCCGGGGTCTTGTTCCTGGCCATTTGCTTTACTGCACACCCTATCTCTCCAAGAGTGATGGGCCGACCCAGCTCTTCTGCCTCTGAGTCCTCCACCCTTGGCAGTTGCAAGCCGTCCAAGAACTCTCCTAGCTCATCCGCCCCTCCTGTCCCACCACTCTCATAAAGCCCCTCGTAGTAAGTACGAAACTTATTCAGGATCCCGGGCTGGGTATGGCAGGGCTCCTCCCCCACCTCCTGGATCATCATGATCGGCATGCCCCTCCCGACTGGGTTAGCGAGCCATGCCAGCATAGACCCCGCCTTATCACCCTCCGCATGTGCCCTCGTCATGTACGCCTTATGATCAAAGCTGCGCAGCCGTTCCAGCTCAACAGCCAGCCCCTCCCGCGCCCCACTAAGCCCCTCCTGCAACTCAGGGTGATTCGGGCGTCTCTTCTCCAGTTCCCTCAGCCGCGTTTCAGCCTTGTCCAAATCGTCCATCAAAGTCTTGCGAGCCACAGCCGTGTGCCCAATACAGTGTCCCCGCACCACCACCTTAAACGCATCCCACTCTACCGCCCTCGTGGAGGCCGAACCACTGTTCTCCTCAAAGTAACTCTCAATGCGTTCTCCCAGAGCCTCCCTAAACAGCAGATCATCCAGGGTGTCGGGTTGCAGGCGCCATGTTGGCACGCAGTTAACAGTCACCATCCAGTTCAGAGATATCAACAAAGGGTTGTGGTCCGATAGCGTCCTGGCCAGGTATTCCGCCCCACCCACTGCAGGGAGCACGCATGGCGAACAAAGACACGCATCTAGCCTCACGTGCAGATCATGCAGATGCGAGTGAAAAGAGTAGTCCCTAGTAGTGGGGTGCAACGCCCTCCATGCATCCCTGAGGGCCCAGCTCTCCTGCCATTCCAACCTGCGCTTGGCGACTCTATGCACTGGGGACGCGCGCAGTGGGGGATGGGACCTATCCAATAACACATCCTCGACTGAGTTGAAATCCCCCCCCAAGAGGACCGGCCCTGCTAAATAACCCGCCAGTTTGCCCGAGATTGTAGACAGAAATGCGGGCAGATCTACATTAGGGGCGTACACATTGCAGAGAGATATCACCCTGCCTCTCAGCTTCCCCTCCACCGCCACATACCTGCCCTCAGGGTCCACCAATGTTTTTGTCAGCTGGAAGGGGACCCCCGCCCGTATCCAAATCAGTGTCCCCCTTGCAAAAGCTGAAAACGTCGTGTAAAACAGCTGTCCCCTCCAGCGTCTCTGCAGAGCAGCCCCCTCTTGCTTATTAAGATGCTTTTCTTGCAGGAACGCTATATGAACCCCTCTACGCTTGAGGTATGCCTGAACTTTATGCCTGCGTGTCATTGACTGCATACCCCGCACATTCCAGGACACACATTTCAATGCCCTGGTACTAGCCATCCCTCCCCACACAACTGGACCAGACAACAAAGAACAATGTCCTCACTTGTCCCGCGACCACGGGCCACCCCACCCACCCTCTCCGAACAGGAAGCCAAACCCCTTCAACAACAACTACCCCCTGAGCAACCCCAACTGCTCGCAACGCCCTCCCCCCCAGGACAGGCCCCCCCGCAACTGGAAGTACCCCCATCCAAACCAACACTCCCAACCACCCCTCAAAGAAAGGCAGTAATGGCCGCAGTCTCCACTGCGGTGACCTTAGGGGCCAGTAAGGCGTGGCTCGATGTGCTAGATCCTCAAAGCAAATCAACCCCGTGCACTCCACCCCACAATCCCCACATTATAGCGCCCCAAGACCTCAAGTAGCAGCGGTCCACTGCCACGGGCCCAATGCCCCGGTGTCCAACCAGCGAGTCCACTTCACTAGTTCAGTTCAACACGTCTCAAGTATCTCCTCTGAAGTCTGCGGCGTCACAATAGGGCCCCGGGCTCCACCAAATTCCGATAGTCCCGTCTCCGAGCCCGTGCCCGGGTCCTCTGAGCCCGTACCCTTCCCGGACTGGCTTCTGGTCCTGGATAAGTCCGCTACCGCCTGTAGGGCCGCCTGCCTCTCCGCCTCAGTCTGTGACACCGAAGGCTTGCCGGTCCTCCTGCGGTTCTTCCTGATCCGTTGGGATTTCCTGACCGGTTGCGCCACCTTGGCCTCCTCCTCCCTGGCCTTAGCACCGTCCGTTCCCGCTTTATAAGTGTCCCACCAGGTCCAAGCGTCCGCAGAGGACGTGAAGAAGAGAGATTGGTCATCCACCACCACTCTCAGCTTGGCGGGGAACAGCAGAGAGTACTTGATGCCTTCATCGCGGAGCTCCCGCTTAAGGGACAGAAAGTTCGCCCTGAGCCGCTGCGTCTCAAACGTATAATCCGGGAACATAGTGACCCTGCTGTTGTCCACTTGAAAGGGCCCTGCCTCCCTCGCCCTCTGCAAAAGCCAGTCCCTGTCCCGGTAATGGAGCAACTTGAACACCACTGGGCGAGGTGGGAGGCCCAAGGCCGGCGGGCGCGCTGGAACCCTATGCGCCCGTTCCAGGGAGAAGAAGGGGGACAGTCCCTCCGGCGCCACCTCCGTTTGCAACCAGTTATCGAGGTAGCCCACCATATCGTCGCCTTCAATTTTTTCCGGCAGGCCCACGAGGCGTACGTTGTTGCGCCTATTCCGGTTTTCCGCATCTTCGGCCCTCCGTTCCAGCACCTTCAAGCGGTCCATCACCTCCGACATCTGCGCCTTCACCGCTGCATGGCCCGGGGCTAATTCCTTAACCGTGATCTCCACGGACTTCACTCTGTCCTTAAGTTTATCATGGTCGGCCTTCACGAGGCCCAATCCCGTCGCCACCTGAGCTATATCCTGTTGCAAAGCGTCCTTTGTGGTGGCAATGGCCTCCAGGATACGGTCTTGCATCCGCTGTAGTGCCGATTGGTCTCGATCCGCTCCTTCCGCAGCCTCTGTATCGGTCGCACCTTCTCCCTTCCTATTTGGCTTCCCCATCTGGGCCGGCTCGAGCGGTGGTCTCCAACTCTGTCCCTGCTCTCTCTCCGCGCGTCGCCAAGCACTGCCCTCGGGAAGGGTCCCTGCAGCCGCAACGGAAAAGCCTGTCCTTTTCGTGCCCGGGGAGCTGCTCAGGTCTCCGGATCCAAGGTTGTCTCTAGGGGTCAAAGTCTCCGATCCACCGCTAGCCCGGATGGCGCCAGTCGTGTTCAGAGGCCCGGGGTCGCCGTCACTAGGTCATAGCCACACTGTCGCCTCCACTACCAGGGGGCGGATCCCAACCGCCCGGGGTGCGCCCAGGGTCCACTCCAACACCCAGGGAGGGGTGCGACGCCACCGCTAGCACCTCCGACCTGTAGGGGTAGCAGCTCTTAGGGGGGCTCCGGTCCGGCGATTCCGTCGTCTCCGTATCTCATGCCACCGCCGCCATTTTAGGTCGATGACTTCGCGCCCGAGTCCAACTCTCAGAGTCGGATAACTGGCTTGGAATGGCCCGGTGTCGTCCTCCGTGGGCACCGGACCCTCCGTGGTACCTTCCAGTGTCAAATGATATCAATTACGTCGGGGTCCGATCAGATTTTCAGGATATTTTCCGGGATCGGGCGCGGAGCTCCGAGCTCACGCTGCCTACCTCCTCGGCATCCAAGCCACGCTCCCCTTGTGGTACTCTTAGTAGGTTAGGTGAGGAGAGAGAAAGAATCTTGTTGGTCATGAACGATTGAGTTCTGTTTTCCAGAAAGGATTTGAACCATAGAATGACTGTGCCAGATAAACCCATCCTGTTTTCTAGTCTTCTTAGAAGTTTGTCGTAATTGACCATATCGAAGGCTGATGAGAGGTCGAGCAGGACTAGTAGGCTGGTTTCATTGCGATCAAGAGCTAGCAGGGCAATGTCTACTATATGCAGGATGGCTGTTTCTGTGCTATGGCCAGGTCTGAAACCCGATTTGTGGATGTTCAGTAGATTGAAGTTTGTGATGTGTTGGTTCAGTTGTTGCTGAACACGTTTTTCCAAGACCTTTGCTGGCATGGGAATGTTGGTTATTGGCCGGAAGTTGTTGGGGTTGGAGGTGTTAGCTGTCGTTTTAGGATAAGGGTGACTTGGCCAGTTTTTAGGGAGTCCGGGAAGTGACCTGTGTGACCTGTGTTAGCGAGGCATTGATGATTTTGGTCCAGACTCCAGAGAGGGGAGATGATATGGTAGATCTGGGTTAGGCAATTTGATGGGATGGGGTTATTGAAGTGGTTGTTCAGTTTGGTAGTCGCTAGAAATTTGGTAATGCCATTGAGATTGTAAAGTTTGAAAGTAGACCAGTGAGAGTTATTTTTGGCAGAGTTAGCTTATGTTGTACTGAGTTAGTGGCTTGAATGATCTTTGGGGTGGCTGAGTTCATTGCCGCCGTACTAAGTTCAAATTGGAGAAAATTTGATTTTGCTGCGAAGAATGAGGAACATTCTTCACTACTCAGCTGTGAAGTCGATGTTAAGAGTGAGGATTTGGCCAATTTGTTCGATTGTTGTTTCAGAATTTCAAAGACTTTTGGGGTCTATTTTTGACATTCTCTAGTTTTTTTTTTTTTTTGATTGTAGAATACTTTTATTGTATGACTTTCTGGCTTTCAGTAAAGATGGAGGTGGTAGGGATGTTGCCTCCATTTCGGTTCCGTTGATCTGAGTTTGTGTCTCTCATCATTCATTTTTCGGCTGAACCATGGGTTTTTATCTTTGTCCGGAATTCTTTTGAGTTTTGGCGGAACGGCTTGGTCGAAAACTTTGGTCATCGTGGAGTTATAGTAACCAGTTAGGACATTGACATCTGCCATGTTATGGGGGGGGGGGGGATTAAGAGCCTTCTCACATTGGGAGGCAAGGTTGTTCTGGTTGATGTTCTTTGTGTCTCTTATCCATTGTTTCAGCTTGATTTGTTGCGAAAAAGTTTTCTTGTTTGCGGAGGGGATTTGGAAGGTAAACTGCTTTAAAAATGATTTAAAAATGCTATAGTGCTTCTGTTACTGAAAAAGAAGTGAGATGGATATACTCCAGAATTATAGGCCAATATCTCTGCTCCCTTAACCTGCAAAAATCTTACAATCCCACGTTGCTTAATAGAAGTGCAATCACCTTCAGTCCACAAACTTTCTCCACCCCCTCCGAGCAGGTTTTCGTCCGATGCAGGGAATCGGTAATCCTATCTTTAGTTGATAATTTAAAATGGGATGATAATCTAGAAATAATCTCTGCTCTTGTGCTTGTAGGTGTGTTTGCCGCCTTTTGCGAAGGTCGACAATCACATGTTGGTTGACCATTTAGAAGAAGCTGGCTGTCAGAACTCCGCCCTGTAATGGATTAAATCCTTCCTAGCTGATCGCTATTGGGCAGTTAATTTGGCAAACCTTACTGCAGGTGCAACAACCGTGGAGTGTGGGGGTACCCCAGAGATGATTGTTCTCGGTAATCGGTAAGAACTGTCTTCAAGAGGTTACAGACGTTATAACTACACCGATTCTCAGTTGTTAATATAGTTAGGCAGAATGCCAGCGTTGCCACTCCAGTTTCAAAATATGCAATTTGATGAATACTGAGGTTGAATCGACTAAAACTTAATATGGACAAAACTGAGATTGTAATTGTAAAGAATACGACCAATCCTGGGAACCAACGTTACTTGCCCCTAAAAATTAAATTGTTACCGGAGTCTAAACCTACTGCTAAAAGTCTGGGAGTGATAATCGATAACATGTGTTGTAGTGGGCAGTGAGGTCATCACCTTAGAATTTTGGAACTGACTAATGCTTCTAACTCTGCCTTGGAGATTCAATGTCTGTTCCTCGCCCAGTGCTTATGCCGGGTACTTTGGGGGTGGTCCTTTGGTTTGATGGCATTGAGATTGAAAAGAATTTGGTGGTGGTCAGTTCAATCCGTGGGTAGGATAGGGCAGAGGGACAAGGTGTTTTGCTTAGAGATGATTGCATCAAGGGTATGAGTTTGTTTATTGTAGTGTTGGGTGAGATTGTTCGCTCCCAGGAGGGTGGATAGGGCTTGTACTGTTGGATCATCAGCATTGTTCAAATGCAGTTTCAGGTCTCCTAGTAAAACGTCTGCGCTGCCTTTAAGATAGTTTTGCGTTAATCGGTTTGTTTAGTCCTCAAAGATTTTTCTTTTTTCACCAGGAGGGTGAGAGATGACATGAATTTTGATAGAGTTGGGGACTTTCGACGAGAGTTGAACTCCTACATATTCAAAGGTAGGGTATTTCATGTTGTGGAATGGAGTTAAGCACAGACAGTTTTTTGTATAATGGTTAATCCACCGCCAATGCGATACTAGCATTCGTACGGATGATTGAGAAGCCCTGTGGGTTGAGGTAATTCATAAAAGAGGATGAGTGGTCGTTCAGCTGGGTTGCAGTTGGAAAGCAGAAGTCAATTTTGTGTCCTAGGATGGTTTTGGCTATTTGAGTGGCATGTTTGACTGCTGACTGAGGGGCCGATTCACAGAACTAACTTAAGATAAAATCCTAAACTTACTACTTTTGATATTCACAGAAGTTAGGATTTAGTCTTAAGTCTGTCTTAAGTCTGTCTTAGGTCTGTCTCAAGTCTGTCTCAAGTCTGTCTTAAGTTTGTCTTAAGACAAAATCCTAACTTCTGTGAATACCAAATGTAGTACGTTTAGGATTTAGTCTTAAGTTAGTTCTGTGAATCAGCCCCAAAGAGCACTGACAGTTTAGTAGCATGCAGCAACGCGTAGGTAGTGATCTTGGACCAGGCTGACGGGGTTGGAGGGTTGATATTCGGGTAGGCCGCCTGGGCGGGCGAGTGGTGTTCAGGGTTCTACTCGTGCCAAGGATGACCGGGGTCTTGCGGTGCCAAGGTTGGCTCAGGGTATTGTCCTACGTGTTGCTCAGCATTTCAGCTTCCCTTTGCGTCATTTCAGTTGTGGTGCATCTATGTTTGAGTTGGTGATGGATATAGGGGATAGTTTGTCTAGGGGTAAAGGATAAGGGATCAGAGTGTATGTTTGTGGCAGGATCAGTGTTCGTCATAGATGTGTGAAGCTGGGGCAGGAAGTAGGTAATCTTTCCATTCTTACGTAGTGACGAGATTTAATCCAGAATAGTGTTGATTTAGAGTTCAAGCTGTGCTGTTATAGTGATCAGTCGAGTGGCGTTTGGGTCAGTGATAGGAAGTGATGCGTGATGGAGCTCGTCAGAGGTTGGGGCGGAGGCTAATGCAGGTGTGGCCCGTGCAGGTAAGAGCGGTGTCCACTGTAGGATTCCCCCCTCCTCCCCCTCCTCCCCCTGTGAACCTGGACTCACCACTCTTACCTGCACGGGCCGCTCCTGGGCTAATGGAGTATCCAGCCTGCTGTGGTTGGAGGACTGAGATGATTCAGGTGGGATAGATAAGTCAAGCTGGGCTGTGGAGGTGAGCCATGCAGAGGGGGCAAGTAGTTTTGGTATCGAAACAGAAGCTTCTGTGCATCTGGGGTTCAGAGAGGGTGTAGGGAGGTAGCGGTGGGGGCAGTGAGAGGTGGTTTGAGAATAGAAGGTTCAGCTAGTAGATGAGGGGGTGCATGGGTGAGTATTCTGGGAAAGGGTTGAGGGGTGGTGGGAGTGAATGGCATGGCGGCGCAGAGAGCCGGAAAGTAAAAAATAAATAGGTTTTGTTCAGTGGCTTGGATGAGGATGTATGCATTTCTGTAAATGGTTATGGACAGATCTCCACTAAAGTTGTGGGATATCGATATAGTTTAGAGCCATAAGGGACGATGGTAGTATTAGTTACATGAAGATGTTGAATTAAGTTTTCTTTCCTTTTGCAGGGTTTTTTAGTGTAGAAGATGAAGTCCATTTTAAGGCCTCCATTTGTTGGACTGAAGAAGAGGTTTGTTATTAGTGTCTCTGGATGTTCTTTGAGGATTTTGTTTTTGTATTTTTTAGTGGCATGTTTGGAGAGGTTTTGCAGAAATGAGTTGGGGGCGCATCTTTCCATGACAGTGCTGCGGCAGGATAGAAAATATACACCCACAGCATAGGTAGGATATCAATATCAGCATGGACTAGTAGACATCGCAAAGGCAGGGTCACTGCTATAGGCTCAAGGTAGGATAGGAAGCAGCATCAACTTGAGATAACAGTATATGTACTAGATAACAATATTGGCCTAAGATGGGCAAAACAATCACCATGTAGACATAGAATACGAGTGTAGACATAAAGGCTCAGTATTTGTGCAAGATAATATCTTACACTGTAGTATTGTGGAACTTGGTTGAGAGTTTATTGTTCCGGCTAGATTTGTAGGAGGGGTCACTAGATGTCAGTGATGTAAATTGTCTCTGACACTATAATTTTGTGGGACTTTGTTGAGAGTTGTTTCTACTGGCATGAAGTATTAGAAGGGACAGTAGGTGGGACTGGGACCTCATTTATTCTTTTGCGGTCTGGAGTTCAATATTTATACCTGGTGCCCACTTTGAAGTAGGAGTTTCTAGAGACTTCCACGGCCATGAGTTGTCGGACATCCCCTTCCTCCCTGCCCTGGGCCCAGTGAGTCTGTAGTCACAAAAGACCAGTGATAATTCCTTTGTGAGAGTGCTCATCCAAAGCCTTTGTGATGTGCAACAGTGATAAGTGACAGCTTCTCCCCCTCGTTAAGTCAAAGAGGCCTATCCTGCCAGCACCTCGCTTCAAAATGAGCAGAGGAATACCGAAGCACTCAGCGACGTCCAATGGCCATGCCTTGTGGCCAGTAAAGAAGTACTGCAAGATCAGAGATGTTTGTTGTGATTTATTGTTTCCACAATTATTCACCTTTCTTGTGTCTGAGACGTAAAATCAATTACAGACAGGCAGCCGTCAGGTGTTTTGTAATAGAGTCTTTTTCAAGGCTGCAAGAGGATATAGAAAGTATCTTACACAATTGTAACAATGACATAGGGATAAGAAATGCAGCTGTTAAGTCACCACCACCAGATAGAAGAAGAACACCGTTGTGATCCTGAAGGATACCTTGTGAAGAGCCAAGTGCATCGAGTGAAATCCTAGAACAGATTGTGCCTGGTAATCTGGCCATGCTAAGTTATTGCAACTTGCTGTAAAATCATACTACTCCCCGGATGAAGACATTGTTATCCAAAACACCAGTGATCAAATCTGTTAGCCTTTCAGAATGTTCAAGTAAAGGGGCGTATCCGATTTCCAAAAAATACTGTATGGCGGCAATCCCTCAGATTTGGGGATACTAGTAGATAATGAACAGAAGTCCAAGGTAAACAGTTTGTTACCATCAGTCTACGCACATTTTCTTCCCTCCTGCTGCATGCCAGGTATGTTTTAGGCTAGCCAGCTAGCTGCTGCCCATTTTTTGAGAACTGATATGATCACACACTGTGTTGATGCAAATTTGGGGATATTTTTTTATTCTATATCGGCGCATTAATTGTTTTTAGATTGTTACTTGCATGGATACAAGACATTTCTTTTTCGACTACCATGTTCCATACATGCCATTTTTAGGTCGAGCCTAGGCAGGCCGCATGCGCTGTCTGCAAGACCTCCTGTGGAAGAGGTGTGGCGCAGCGGACACGGTGCCTGACTCTGGACCACAGGGTTCACTGTTCGATCCCCGGCGCCAATGGCAGGTCAGCCCAGCACCATGTGACTCTGGGCAATAGCTTGCTTAATCTTCCCGAGGGCCCCCAGTGCCGGGAAACCACTTCTGAGGTAGTTATGCGCTCTACAAATTGAAGGTTATTAATCAATACTACTACACTATTCCCGCCTGCTGCTCACTGTGGGCTTGGTGCAGTGTCAGTCTTCTTTCCTGCCTCCTAATTCATTCCTGCAGCCGATACCTCACTTCCGTTTAAGGGCGAGGAGCACCTGCTAAATACAGTTTCCATGCGCTACATACTTTATGTGCTGGTTGCAAGAACTCTTTTTCAAAAATGTTCTTACCCCGGTCACTGCTTGGTTAGTTTGGCTTCTCCCTTCCGCCTTGCGTTATGAATCCTCCCCCCCATCCGCCGCATGCTGTAGAAGCTACATTCCAAACAACCCGCTCTCCTTTCGCCACTGCAGCCGTGCCATTAGTTTTTTTTCTTTTTTTTACTTTAAAGCTGAGCACGCTGCCCGCTCTCCCCAAGACCCTAGGCTCTGCCCACTTTTCCTCTGGCATTACTTCGAGTTCATAAGGTTGCTTGCACTAGTTCTTCACATACGTTTGTAGAGGTCTCACACTTTGAGCAACCACTCATCTATCACAGATACAGGAGAGACAAAGTGCTGTTTTGCTGTTTATCAATCAATCAAGACATTTGTAGTGCGCGCCCGTAAGGGTCTCGGGGCCCTGGGGGGGGGGAGGTGCTGCTACTGCTCAAATAGCCAGGTCTTGAGTAGCCTCTTGAAAGATAGTAGATCTTCGGTCTGCCGTAGGAGGATGGGGAGGGTGTTCTAGGTCTTGGTGGCGAGGTAGGAGAACGATCTGCTGCCGGAGGTCGCTCTTCGGATGCGAGAGATGGTGGCCAGGGACGGGTCGGCAGAGTGGACCTGGCGGTTCGGGGTGTAGAAGGAGAGTCATCTGTTGAGGTATGCTGGTCTGGTGTCGTGGAGTGCCTTGTGTGCATGGGTGAGGAGCTTGAAGGTGATCCTCCTGTTGACGGGGAGCCAGTGCAGGTCTCCCAGGTGGGGTGTGATGTGACTGTGGCGAGGGATGTCGAGGATCAGGCGTGCAGAGGTGTTCTGTATGCGTTGCAGTCGTTACAGCAGTTTAGCCGGTGCTCCCGCGTAGAGGGCCTTTCCGTAGTCCAGCCTGCTACGGACGTGGGTCTGGGTGACCGTTCTTCTTGTGTCGGTTGGGATCCATCTGTAGATCTTGGGGAGCATGCGGAGGGTGTTTGAACTGGAGGATGAGATGGCATTAACGTGCTTAGTCATGGAGAGTGTTGAATCGAGGATGTACCCCAGGTTGCGTGCGTGGTCGGTGGGTGTACGTGCTGCTCCCAGGGCAGTCGGCCACCAGGAGTCGTCCCAGGCTGAGGGGAGTGGGTGGGGGGCGGGGGGCGGGGGGCAGGGGTTTGGAGCCGAGGATGAGGACCTCCATCTTGTCCAAGTTCAGCTTCAGACGGCTATTCTTCATCCATTCAGCGACGGCTTTCATTCCTTGGTGGAGGTTGGTTTTGTCAATGAGAGGGTCCCTAGTGAGGGAGAGGATCAGCGATGTGTCGTTGGCATAGGAGATGATGTTGAGGTCGTGCAGTCTGGCGACGTGGGCGAGCGGGCCATGTAGATGGTGAACAATGTCGGGCTGAGGGATGATCCTTGGGGTATGTTGCAGATGATCTTGGAGGCTTTGGATCGGAAATAGGGGAGGTGGACGCTCTGTGTTCTGTCGGAGAGGAAGGAGGTGGTCCAGTCCAGTGCTTTGCCTCGATTTCCTGCGTCATGGAGGTGGGTGCGCTGGGTGCGGTGGCATACTGTGTCAAAGGCGGCTAATAGGTCCAGGAGGATGAGGGCCGCTGTCTCGCCGTTGTCCAGCTGGGCACGGATGTCATTGGTGGCGGCGATGAGGGGCGTTTCCGTGCTGTAGTTGCTGCGGAACCCGGACTAGGACGGATCCAGGATGTTGTTCTCCTCGAGGCAGCGGGTCAGCTGTTTGTTGACGGTTTTCTCGTGACCTTCGCCGGGAACGGGAGCAGGGAGATGGGCTGGAAGTTCTTGAGGTCCCTCTGGTCTGCTTTGGGTTTCTTTTTTTTTTTAAACCTTTATTTCGACAGAGCAATACAAATACAGACCTACAACCACAGGGGCCGGTCAGTAACAGCTAGTATCGAATTCCAGAAGCAATACACAGCTCATCAGCCGGCAACCCGGGGGTCCGGCAGCGAGAAAATACACCCAAACATATCCTTGTGATGAGAAGAGGATTAATGAAAGGTTTCACATTTTTTATTTTGAAGAAAACAAACATTATTATTATATTTCTTATATAGCGCCAGAATCGACCCCCAAAGGGGTATCTCCGCGCTTGCCTTGGGAACCCGTCCTGGCTTTTCCCTTTGAGATAGCCCCTACAGGGCATCCCCAAGGTGAAAGCCAGGCATCCCGCCACGGGGGGGCGTTGTGGAGATTAAGCAAGCTTAATGCCCAGAGTTGCAGAGTGTGAACCCATGATTAGGTCAGGCACCGAAGCGAGAATTATCGAGTCCATGGACATTTTGAGCTCAAGACCCTGCCGCGTCGGGAACTGAACCCTTGTCCCGGGTCTGACCTCTGCTTCTGGGTCTGCTTGCTCTAACCAGTGAGCCACACTTCTCCATAACAACCTAATCCCTAGGTGATGTGTAAAGGGTGTGTGGCTGTCTCGAATAGCAGGGGGAGCAACCCAAGAAGACGACTTTAAAAGGATATGAAAACATAAGGGGGGAATGAAGGGGTCAGGGACAAACAACCAGGTGAAATACAACAGAACATGGACGTATGGAATGTTCGGTCACGGGGACTGAGGGACAGCAGTCGTTTCTACGAAGGGAGGGGCTACAGATTTCTCCACGGTACGAGTTCCATTGACCCCATATCCTCCCCCATTTCTTAGGTCGTCCACGGGCGATGTACACAGTTTTCTCTCGGAACATGCACCAATCCATGTTGTCCTCCCAAGTGGAAACCAGGGGTGCCCGTTGAGACCCCGACAGCTGGGCAATGTCTCTTTTCGCAATCATGTTGCCGAGGGTGGCCCACTGAGTCTGCGCTACGCTATAGTCATTCGGCTCCCACACATTCAACAGACATCTCCTGGCCTCTGGCGAAAGCGAAACACCTGTGACTTCATCCATAACCTCATGCCCTCGTTTCCAATATGCCACCACATCAGGACATTCCCACAAAATATGAAGAAAAGTAGCGAGCATACCACATCCGCGCCTACACAACCCATCCAAAGAATAACCCATGCGCAGCAAACGTGGACCCGTAACATACACACTGTGGAGGATCTTCAATTGCACCAGTCGGAGACGCGCCGGGATCGCTACTTCCTTAGGAGGCCTGCCAATCTTCATCGTCCAGCTCCAGCCCATCACCAGTCCAGGCCCCGTGAAGCAGGACAAGAAGATCTGAACGGTTATTAATCAGCTTTTTATAAATGAGGGAGATGGTGCTGTCCGGGACACGCCCGTCTAGCACCCTGTCTTCGAGGGGAGAGGACTCTGGGATATCAGTACCAGCAGGGAAGACGGATAAGAGTGCATGACGGACCTGCAGGTAACGGAAGTGCTCCCTATCGCCCAGTTTATATTCTTGTTGGAGTTCCACAAAGGATTTGGTCCTGTCCTTGACCCAGAGGTCTCCTACCTTGCTAATCCCAATAAGATCCCATTTGGCAAACCCCTTCGTTTTCCAAAGACAGCCCAGTCTCTCAGCCGCATAAAGCGAAGTGGCTCTAGTCAGCCGATCTGTCCATCCCGTAGCAGCAGTCGCCACGCCCCACACTCGCACCGCAACCCTGGTAGGCCCGGTTAAATGTTTTCCCGCCGACCTGGAGCACAGCGCCCTGTTATAGTCTCCTCCCGGGAGCTGCCATCTATCCATCTCAAATGCCGGGTTAGGGATCGGGCCATACATTGCATGGTTTATGGCACTCAGTTGCGATGCCAAGTATTACCGTTTTATGTCAGGCAACGCTATACCACCGTCGTACCAGGGTAGGGTCAGTTTCGCCAACGCAATGCGAGGCCGCCCGCCCCATACCAGCTTCCTCTGAAGACCCTCAATCTCCCGGAAGTAGCAAGCAGGCACCAGGTCGAGCTTGTTTTGGAGGGCATACAAAAAGCGAGGGAGGGACATCATTTTAAACAATGCTGCTCTCCCAACCGGGGACAACGGCAATCCGCACCATGCTGTAACGTCAGACCAAAGCCGGTGGAGTGGCAGGAGCAGATTCTTCTCATATCTTATGGCTGAGTCCAGGGAGATATAAATCCCTAAGTATTTAAAGCCGTCATGCGATACCGGTATCGGACAGACACAGGGCAACAGTGGCATCTCCGCAGTGAGCGGGTAAATGCAGGATTTGGACCAATTGATGGCCAAACCCGAGTTCCTTCCAAGGGAGCGCAACACGTCAAACAACACTCCCAGGGACTTACGAGGGGAAGTGAGATATAACAGAATATCATCCGCGTACAGGGATATACGGTTCTCAAAATCAGAGGACCATCTAATGCCCTTAAGCGACGGTTCCCATCTAAGCCACGCTGCCATGGGCTCAAGAGCAAGCGCAAAAAGGAGCAGTGATAATGGACATCCCTGTCGTGTGCCTCTGCCAAGGACGAAAGGCTCCGAAGCCCTACCGTTTACAACCACTTGGGCCATTGGCTGTTCGTAAAGGAGTTTGACCCAGCCGATAAAATGAGGTCCGAAGCCGAATTTAGCGAGTGCCGCCCACAAATACGGCCATTCAATCGTATCGAAGGCCATCGAGGCGTCCAACGAGACCAAGATGGCCGACTCGCGAGCAACCCTGCACTTGCAAGCACACCATGGAGGTGGCGTAAATTGAGAGCCGTATTACGGTGCGGAATGAACCCGGACTGATCTGGGTGTATCAGATCACCAATAATGGGTCTGACGGGGAGCCGGAGTGGATGGTGCTCATGATTTTGATGGTGTTGTCGTCGTTGATGTTAGTCCAGGCGAGCAGGCGGTTGGTACGGGTGGTGGCCGTGGGGTCTGAAGTGTTGTTGGCTGGTCTGGTTGCTGAAGCTGTCGTAGATGTCTGCGATCTTGCGGTGAAAGAAGGAGGCAAGGGAGTAGCACAGGTCTTGCGATGGTGGGATGTCGTTGGAGCTGGGTTTGGAGAGTTCCTTCACAATGTTGAAGAGCTCTTTGCTGTTGTGTGGGTTGTTGTCGAGGCGTTCCTTGAAGGAGGTTTTTTTAGCGGATCAGATGAGATGATGGTGTTGGTGCATGGCGTTCTTGTGTGCTGCTTGGTTTTCCAGTGTCTGTTTGTAGCGCCATTCATTCTCTAGTTTTCGGCAGGTTTGTTTGGAGGTCTGGTGGTCCGCGGTGAACCAGCTGGCCTTCTTGTTGGCGCAACTGTTGGAGGGATTCTTGATCGGGGCGAGGGTGTTGGCGCAGTCGTTGATCCAGCGTCTGAGGTTGCTGGCGGCGTCGTTGGATCGGTGGGGTCTGTGGGCGGGCTTCGGGCGGTGTTTAGCTGGTCTTCGGTCATTTTGCTCCAGCTGCGACGTGGGATCTGTTGGGCGCGGTGGTGCGTTGTGGGTTTCTGGAAGGTGAAGTGGATGCATCGATGGTCGGTCCAGTGGAATTCGGTGGTGTGGCTGAAGGAGATGTGGGAGCTTGCAGAGAAGATGGGGTCAAGTGGGTGGGCGTTGTGACGAGCTGTCTGAGTCCGAGGTTGGCGAGGTTGGTGATTAGGGTGGTGGAGTTGGTGGTGTTGTTCCTGAGGTGGAAGTTCATGTCTCCGAGGCGGATGTAGTCTGTGGAGGCGAGGGCGTGCATGCTGACGAAGTCGGTGATGGAGTCGCTAAACTTTGGGCAGGGTCCGGGTGGTCTGTAGATCAGAGTTCCTATGATGGTGGTGTTGGGATCAGTGTGGATCTGGAAGTGCAGGTGTTCGGCGGTGTTGAGGGTGTAATCTGAGTTGGTCGAGACCTTGAGGGTGATTCCACCTCCTACTCCGTTGGTGCCGTCTCTGCGGGCGATCTTGTTGCTGTCCGGGATGGCTATGGCAATGTTGGGTGCCGAGGAGTCGTTCATCCAGGTCTCTGTCAGGAAGTCAATGTCTGGAGAGGATGTGTTGTGCAGGTCCCAGAGTTCGACGGCGTGTTTGCGTGCGGAGCGGGTGTTCAGGAGTATGCATCTGAGGTGGTTGTGTCCTGTTCTGGTGGGTGGGTTGCTGGATCGGATGCTGGTGAAGCTGCAGTTCCGACAGGAGAAGGGTCCATGGGTGCGCTTCGGGTGGCCAGGAAGTATGTGTGTGATCGTCCGTTGTTGAGTGCGTGGAGGGTGCTGGCATCATAGCGGAGACTGGCATTATGGCTTTCGCTTGGGCCAGGGGTTCGGCACCCTGCTGCGCGCAGCCACCATAAGAAGGGGAGGCGGGATGGAGGAGCAGCTGGGGGAATGGAAGCGGGGGGGCGGGCCGCAGGGTACGCCACAGCGGGACAACGGGAACGGCGAAGGGAACAGAAGGGAAAAGGGCACAAGCAAAAAATACAAGGGAAATTAAGGAAGATAAAATGAACACAATACAACAGTTACAAAGCAAAATACAGTGCAAAAACAGCAAGCAAACCTATGGCCTATCACTGGCCACCAGGCATGAGGTGCAGGTGGTAGCCTGCGGGGAGAGGAGGGCCTCGAACATGGCACATCAGCAGCAGCAACTGGGGATCAAGGGCGTGAAACACAGGTGGTGCTGTACTGCTTGGGGAGCGACCCGCCTAAGAAGGGTCCACCCCACCAAGATCCAGGGAAAGGAGGGGTTGTTAACTAAGCCTTATCTGCAGCGGCCCTCCTCTGCCTCGCTGGGGAGTCCATCACTGCTGCTCGCCTCGCTACAGCGGGGTGCTGCGGGGGAGAATCAGACCAGCCTTCCTTCAGCAGACACAACATTCCTGAAGGAATCCACAGCCCATCCGGTCTACCTTACAGGAACACATACAATCCAGTGAATGGAGAAGTTTGTGGAAAAGGTTCCACAAACCCCCCTTTCCACTCGAGAACACACCAGGAACCAGGGCTTGCCCCTGGAGACTCACTCACAGAGGTCTGAGTGTGTCTGTCTTGCAAGGGGCATTGCTTTGTTTGCGTTCAGCACTCAGGGCTTTCCTCACTTCTGTAGCCGAATTCCTGTGCGAGAAGTGCCTGCAGCTCACGAAAAAGCCTGAAGGCCAGGCCTTTCTCTCCAGTCAAACTTTCTACAGGACTCTTTCTTCAGGTTCTAAGGGCATTGGGGGGTCTGTGCAGAGAGGGTAGGAGGCAAACTATTTCTGCCCAGTGGATGGAGGGCCAGAAGTTGTTCCTCCACACTCCTCTTTCTTTTCCTGTCTTGCTTACCATCCCTTCTCCTTCTTCTCCTCCACTACTCTCCCCTCTCCCTCCTACATGAACCTGCCCCCACAACCCTCACTCCTTTCCCCTGCTGTCATCTGTTCACATTTTTTCATCTTGCCCTTTCATCACGACTACCCACAGTCCTCTTCTTCATCCCTTCCATCTTCATCTCCTTCCCTCAATAAGGCTCACTACCCTTCTCACGCCCTCCTTTACTCCTCTCTACTCTCGCATCTCCCCTCCCCATGTCTCCTGGCTAAACCTGCGCTCTCCCTCTCTGCTCCAGCACTACTCACTCTCAAACTCAGTTGCCCTCCACCCTCTTCCTCAACCGAACTTTCCTCTCATTCACCTTGCACGCCCTCCTCATCCCTTCTTTCCAACTAGACCCCCTCTTTGAAACCTTTCTTCTCTAGTCCCTCCTCTGCTTTGCCTTCTCCCGTCTGCGCTCATTCTACCCCTCCCCTACCTGTCCACCTTCCTCTCTCATCTTGACTCTCGCAATTACTGTCTTCACCCCCCTTCATTTTGTGTTCTCTGTCTGCCCTGTGCGCCAGTCCCCTGCATTTTACTCCTTCCCTTTCTGCTGCTCTCTACTTCCCTGTTAGAAATGGGATCCCTGGCCGGCAAGGGCTTGCGCCAAAGTCAGTCAGAGACCACCATTCCCACGTCAGGGCAAGGGAGTTACACGCCAAGATAACCCCTGCTCACCCTCTAGGTAACGTAACAGGAGCAGTAAGGCTAAACTCGGAGGCAATGTGAGTTAAGTGTTTGCGCGCGCACCCAGCAACAACACCCAAGGCCCACCACAAAGGAAACTCCACACAAGGTTATGTATAAAAATAGCCTTTGTATTACACCAAAACACATTAGATAAAAACACACACCTTACAATGTGTCAACAGGCACGGGCAGAATTTATAGGGGATATGTACAAGACAGGGCCACCTGGACCACTGTCAGGAATAAGCACTGTTAGGTTTTGAATACTTGGTAGAATTACACTTAGGACCTAGAATATAAAATCACTGTAGCACAAAATAGAGCACACATCCAGTAATCACTGGGAACAGGTAAGTACCACCTACGCAACCCTAACCACTTTAGGAGAATGTTACGCAGGGAACCAGGACCTCCCTAGCAACACCTGTACTAGGAAGAACAGCCACCTAAGTATCATCATACATTTAGGGGTATAGGCATAGGAACATTTTACACATGATGCATTCTAACATTCAGAGGTGTAGGAAAGGAAAACACATGATGCATAAACATACATTCAGCGGTGTAAGAACAAGGCACATGATGCATCAAAACACATTCAGAGGTGCAGTGCAGGAGAACACATGAGGCAGAAATATACCTTCAGCGGTGCAGCAAGGAACAATTGCGCAGAAATCACATAAGGTCACAACCTGTGACTGTCCCAAATGTCGGGGGCCTAAACGGAGCAGCTGCCCACTAAGTGGTAGGCAGCTGGGGAGACCATGGGGCCAACGCTGGAGCCTCGTGGCCCTAAACAAATACAATGTCCCCCTGAGCCTCTCAGGCTCTGAATAGAAATATGTCCCCGAAGTGATGGCGTCCCTCTCGGGGGACTCGAGAACAAATGGGCAACAAAGAGCCTCTCTGGGCTTTAAAGAACCAAATGCAGCCTTCCAGAGCCACGGAGGACATGAAACACCAAAATGCCCCAGAGCTCACAGGCTCTAAGAAGGAATGCGGCCGCAATGCGGGAGCCCCGCTCGGGGGACTTGATTACAAAGGAATGTCCAAAATGCCCCCGGAGCCCTCGTGGGCTCGAAAGAAAATGGCGGGGTAAACAACTGTGGAGCCTCTCGGCCCGGGCTGTCAGCAATGCCCCAGCTACTTGTGGAGCGGCCCACTGCCAACCGGGGCCGCTCTATGTCGAAAGCAAACTGCCCCCAGAGCTGTGGAGCTCCTTGCCGAGACGCCTGCACTCACTGGCTTCCCTGTGCGGTGGCGGCTCCTGGGTGGCTCTCCTCCTGGCGCTGCTTCCTCGAGCGTGGGCGTGCCGGTGCCGTGGGCGGGGCTCCTCTCCTCCGGGGACTCGCTGGCGGACACAGCGCTCTTCCCCTTACACGGGAGCCTCGCTCCCTGCAGCACTCCGGGGCTCTCCCTCCTCCTGGGAGCCCCAGGGGAAGTACAGTGACTTCCTGTTGTCACTCGGTCCCGTCCCCGGCTTGCCTGACTTCCTGTTGCGGTCCGGGCGGCGGCGGGGACAATCTTGGGCTCAATCCGGGGTTGGCACACGGCAAAACGCGGCGTGGGCAGCCCCAAAAGGAAAATAAAGTACTCCAAAGCACTATATACACATAAAGCGCTCCCTGTGCTAGGTGAATAATTACAGCCATCCCACGTGCTAATGGACAGAATAAAGCGCTCCCAGGCGCTTAGGGGCAAAATAAAGCGCTACCAGGCGCTTGGAGGTGAAAGTAAAGCTCCAGAAAAGTACTTTTAGGCAGGCAGGGGGGCAAGGCTGGGCCCAGAGCCAGCTCATTGGGCCTCCAGGCAGGGAGGCAGTCACCAGTGGTGGTCCTCCTGGCGTCCAGCAGCAGCTGCAGCCCCCCTCAGATGTAAGGGGACACAGCCCCTTTTTATACACAGTATTCCTTTGTCTTTGCTCAGGGTGGGGGGAAAAACCAGTCGCAGCTGGTTTGTGAGCACTCTTGATGTGCTCAGCCCCTCACTCTATTCACTGGCAGGGCTAGGTACATTAGACGCACCACAGAGCAGACCCATCATGACTCATGGAGCTTGGCACCCCAGCCAGCTCCAGCCAATCACACGCCAGCACTTCCACACTAGACTCATACACGCTGCATACATCATTGCGCAGCATTCAATCACACGATTCCGTACATACCAGACTCGAGCCTGCACACCCACGCATCAGGAACTACCGGGGACACATACATTACCCATGCATTCCTATGAGAGGGCAGGCCTATCTCACCACATGCACTCAGAGTGCGCACGCACTTTCCACTGGGACACAGTGAAAGTGCGCAGAAACCAAAAATCACCATCACCAGGTCACCATTAAAAGCAAAAAGTTTAGGGGTGAACCGGCCAGAAGGGCCAAGTCCAACATTCCCCCTTCGCTTCTCTCTTCCTTCTTTGTCTCCTTGTGTCCACCCCCTTTTCTCTCTCTTCCTTTCGTATTCGGCCCTCCATACCGCCTCCCTCCCTTATCCACCTCATTCTCCATTTTCCTCTCTTGTTTCTTGCCCTTCCTTCCTTCCTTCCTTCCTTCCTTCCTTCCTTCCTTCCTCTTCCACCCGCTTTTCCATGCTTGGGGAGAGAGCACAGGCATTTTAGCACTGGTCAGCTAAAGTGCATAGAGTTCTAAGGCCAACAGAAACAAATTGAGCAAAAATAGGAAGGGTGAAGGCACCAGTTTTGGGATGACCCTGTAGAGAGGGCCAAGTGTAACAAATTTAGTGGCTGTTTTCTTCAAGGGCAACTAACAAGCTTATTCTTGCAGTAGTAGCATCGATCCTTCATGAGTGACTTCCAAGGTATATCATCGGTAAGGTTGTAAGCGCTAGAGAGATGGGGAAAAGGCCGGCGTAGAATGTTGAGTTCTGACGTACACGCAGTGTAATGAAGACGTGCTCAACTACTCTCCGTGTGTGGCTTGGTTATTGGTGAGTACCTGGGCTGGAAGGATGCTATAACTGGTGACAAGTTAGTGGATATAAAGATCGTACACTGAAAGCGCTCTTCCAGAGAGTTTGCGAGGTCCAGCACACTGCTCGTGCGTGCCACATGTGCCTCAGTTGAAGCGGAATTAATGCCATTACGCTACTCGGAGTAAGAAAACTAAAGGTGGAAAAGGAAAGCACACAGAAATAGTTCAGTACACATTACACTGAAATTCACATGCTATGAAGCAGAGATTAACCAGATGTTTTTGAAGAAACATTTAAGCACACAATTGACCAGTGTTATCTGCTATCATGTACTTGTAGTGTAAAAAGATTTATCTCCTTCCGAAACCATCAACAAATCATCGTCTGACAACATGCTGGAGAGCAGTCCCAGAAAGAGGGTCGGGTTGGGTTTGCCGAGTTTCCCCAGACGAAGCGGCCCACCACCAAAGCTGCTGCCTAGAGGGCCCAGAACAACTTCTCAGACAGCCATAACATACACAGCTCCGATGAAGAGCCCGAACGAGATCCAAGCTCCAAAGGTCATTAAAGGTGACCCCGAAGCCAGCAAATCACAAGGCGCTAGAGAAGCTCTGTCTGATCAAGTTCCACAGGAAGCGCCTGAGAGACCACTACTGTCCTCCAATGTTTATACGGCTGCTGCATTCTTAAAACCGCCAATTGAGTTTGATACTGCCAACTGAATATTGGTGATACATGGACTGCTTGGATAGAGACTTTTGAAGAGTTCATAGATGCAATAGATGAAAAAGAGTATAAAGTATCTTGAGAAACATGGCCGGCGAAAGAGTGAAAGAAGCCATGAAAAAGAATTTACAAGAAGGTGAAAAGTCATATGATAAAATCAAAAAGGCCTTTAATGTCAAGTATAAGCCCTTATATATAGCCCTTATATATATCAATAAGGACTAGCTAGTTAAAGGAGATTTAGGAGACTCAGGTAGGTACGTCAATAAATAAGGAGAAGCATTGTTTTCCTTATAAAGCCCTCACCCACCGACCTAGTCGGTGGCATGCTTCATCATCGGGCCCACCACAGTGGCACCGAATGTGCCCTGGGTGTGCTTCAACGGCAGGTGACTGCGGAGCTGGTATGTTGCTGAGTGTGCAAACCCCGGGGTTTCAAGCCTACCTTTCGAATGTTTCTCGTCCCTCCCATCGATTTGTACTAACCCGAGTCAGGTTGGGTATTGTACACCATCTTGTCGAATTCCCAAACCAGAAAATAAGATCTGAGACTCCCTGCCCGTGTGATAACACCTCACGCCAGAGCTGCTGTCATTTTCTACTTTTCTGTAAATGTTATCACTTTTTAAGGGTAAGGTATCTAAAACCCATCCTTTTCAAATACAATATTCGATCTTCAAAGAGCGCTCTAGAGTTACTATCTTCCCTAGAGAACGTGGATATCTGTTTCTTTGTTGCCACTTTTATTTTGAAATGTACAGCTGCCAGGAAGAGCATAGTGCTGCTATAACTTTATATATTCCTGTCTGTACATAAATGTCTTTTTTTAACTGTTTATTGTATTTTAATCTTGTATTATGCCCACTGCATGTAAATGCACGGTTTTTTACCTTGTTTACACATGAAATTAACGTCCTCGTGTTTTGCCTGAACCATATTGGAACATTGCTTTAAAATGTACAGCTGCCAGGAAAATCACTATGTGTGATAATTATATTTATTCCTGTCTGTACATGCATGATCTCTTTTTTTTTAGCTTTTTAGCTCCATTTTATACCTTTAATTATGCATTGTTGTCCAGTGTACGCCAGAGTATGTTCCCTTCTTATTTTATGAATTATTTCCGAGTTCATTTGAGTCACTTTGTTTAGAATAATTACGTGTGCAATGAATTGTTTTTAGATGTTTTATGCTTGTATGATTTGTATTTCTCAAATCGAATAAAAGCTTATGACTTGAGTGTGCAGTGAAAAGGGTGAGAAAGGTGAAATATTAAAAGCTATACAGTAGGTTCCAGCACCCGAGGGTTACTTATCTTTAATAAACTGGGCCTCTGTTAGCGGATAAAAAGGCAAGAAGACGTAGATTGGAGTACTATTTATGACCTCCAACGTCTAGTGTGGTCTACATGTTTCAGCCAGTGCCTTGTAGATTTTAAGCTGGCTTTCCTCAGGACCATTTGGATATGTGAAAAAGTGCAGGTTAAATAATAAACTTAAATTTTAAGTGGTTGTGTGGTTTTTTGGCTATGTGTAGCGCACACTAAGGCGCTATAACTGTTAGAGGGGGATTCCCTCAAGCTTGACTACAGGTAACACATAGGACAAAGACAAGACGTACAGGGTAGAGTCATATTAGTTTTGTATATTGTTATACCTCAAAGTGCCGACTTGTAAGGTGGTGTGCGACCTATAATCGGCTATAGTGACTTCATGCCATGTGCATGAAGCTGGTGAGGATTTTAATGAAACCGTTAGTGTTTGGTGGTGGGCTAGAGAGCGTATTTACAAGGTGAGGTACAGGTAAGTATAATGCTAGGTCCTCACTCTGTTTTATCTTGTAAAAAGCTTCAAGGGTCGCCTGGCAGAGAAAGAGACCGAGTATTTCGGTCTGGTTCCTCCTTGGACCTATTCGTCCTTCTGCGGCGCCCGTTATGAGGGAGGAGGGCCGCCCGGTCTCTTATTTGTACCTCATAATTGATTGTTTTTACCTGTGTAAGGTAGAAAGAGAGGGAGGGGTGCGCGCTATTCGTCATTTCATTCTTGTCCTGTTTGCTCATGCGCTGGGGAGTAGTGCGCGGTTTGCGCATGCGCGGCTCTGTAGCGCATGCGTATTGATGCACTTTTTCACATAACCAAATGGTCCTGAGGAAAGCCAGCTTAAAATCTACATGGCACTGGCTGAAACATGTAGACCACACTAGACGTTGGAGGTCATAAATAGTACTCCAATCTACGTCTTCTTGCCTTTTTATCCGCTAACAGAGGCCCAGTTTATTAAAGATAAGTAACCCTCGGGTGCTGGGACCTACTGTATAGCTTTTAATATTTCACCTTTCTCACCCTTTTCACTGCACACTCAGCAACATACCAGCTCTGCAGTCACCTGGCGTTGAAGCACACCCGGGGCACATTCGGTGCCACTGTGGTGGGCCCGTTGATGAAGCATGCCACCGACTAGATCGGTGGGTAAGGGCTTTATAAGGAAAACAATGCTTCTCCTTATTTATTGACGTACCTACCTGAGTCTCCTAAATCTCCTTTAACTAGCTAGTCCTTATTGATATATATATATAATCCAGGGGATACGGTCTAGCCTATCTAGTCCTCTCTCTCTTATTGATTTAAGCAAGTATAAGCCCTTGCAAAATGTGAATTATAAAAGATACATATTCAGCCAAGAATGCGCCAGAGACCAGGGAAAAACCTGGCGGCCGGATAGTTGCAGGCTGCGGGTGTCGGAGAAAGCGGCGGTGTGAATGAGGCTTTGATGTGCCTTGCGGGGGTCCGGTGATTAGCGAAACGAAGCGCGAGTGCTCTCTACATCCATTCGAGACATTTTCGATGGTTACAAGGCATTAGAACCAGTGATTGCGGCGTTGGCTGTGCATGGCGGATTCGGTCTTACGGATCTCCGAGACACGGGAAGGGGAGGAGGTGGAGTCAGCAGGGCAAGAGGAGCTCAGTTGGGAGAGAGCCGCATTCGAGGTCAGCAGGGGTCGCCGGGCAGCAGCCAGGATTCTATTTTGTGGAGGAGGTCGTGGGAGAAGCAGGCAGAGATTCAGCTCAAGCGAGGTAATCACAGAGAAAACTGCTTTAGATACCTTAAATACAGTGCAGGCTCGGAGTAAGGGGGGCTTGGTGAACTTTGTTGAACCAGAGATAGTGTTGGGCAACTCAGGGATTGAAGTTCAGGAGGCAGGAAGTGTGAGTGGGGTCTCTAGATACGCCCTGAGAAGTGCAGGGAGGGGGCCAGAGAAGTTTCCGTTTAACCAAATAGGCTCGCCTGAGCCCAGCAACAAAAAGGGTGATAGATATTAAGGCTAAGACCACAGTAAAGAATATCAAGAAGAGTAAAAGTTGTAAAAAGCTTGGGAGGGGGCTCATTAGAGCGCAAGCTTATGGCAACTCCCTCACTCAGTTCATTTTTTAAAGTTGTGCCAAAGACCTTGATATTAAAGGGTAAATATTTGTTAAAGTCAACTGGCTCAGTAATACCCCCCAGAACCAAACAGGACTATCAGAGCACAGTGTTCATTTCGGTGGGTGTTAGGGACGATGTGGAGGAGGATTTGGATATAGAGTCAGTTGACTGGTCTATGCACTTGAGCCCCAATCGTTTCCAGGTCCTGTCGTCAGATATGGGTGATGTCGACCAGGCCCCAGAGCCTCAGGCAGAGTTGAATACAAGCCCAGAACAGCAGGTTTTGCCTCCTAATATAGGTGATCCAAGTATTCCTGGTGCTATTATAGGTCCATTTGGCAACCCGAGTAGCTTGAGTATATCAGGTGCTGAGGGGGGGGGGAGTCTAATCAGATGGTCCAACAGAGGGATGTGGAGGCAGGTCTGGAATTAGAGAGTAACTACCTCTCAGTTATTATTTTGTTAAAAAAATTAAATATGGATATGCATAAAAGATTTGAGGTCTCTGAGTCCAACCAGGACAGTATCAGAGCGGCATGTAGTTTGTTAGAGAAAAAGATGGACATTTGAGCTGCTGTACAATTGCTTTGGAGGTGGAGGTTAAAGACCTCGGAGAGGAAGTTATGGTGAACCGCAAGGAGGTAGTGGCAATTAAGATTAAGGACAGGGAACACGAGGAAAAGGTAGAAAGGTTGGAAAACATGCAGAGGAGAAATAATTTGAAGATTTTAAAACTCTCGGAAGGTAAAGAAGGTATGGATATTAGGAAGTATGTAGTGCAGGTATTGAAGAGCGAACTGCAGCTGGAGGAGACAGAGGAGGAGATCTCAAGGGATATTCAGAGAGTGTATTGCGACCCCTTCAGGTTGAACCCGAACCGTGCTAAGCCTAGGAGAATTCTGATTAATTTTCTGATATATGCCTTGAAAGAAAAGATTTTGGCAAGTGCCCTTAAGAAAAAAACGATTGAAGTAGACGGCGCCAGGGTGGAGGTAAGATCAGACTTGTCATCGGTAACTGCCGACAGACAATGGAAGCTTGGTAAGATGATTGAGCCGTTGAGAAAACTGGGAGATTCAGTTCAGCTGCAGTTTCCGGCGTTTTTAAAGGTCATGTGGAATAATAAGATGTATTCTTTCCGCTCTGTTGATGAGGTTGATAGTTTTTTGGAACAGTGCCAATCTGGGGGTTTGTAAGGTAGGAGGCGCTATTGTTATATACCGTGTTTATTGGCCTGTTTATGTTGGTTTAAAAAAAGGGACTCTTGGCAGGTACATCATAGTTTTCATTTAAGTTGGTATATTGTCTATACACACCGTCCGCTGTATGGCACCCTTAGGGCTTTATGGCCATGAGTATTCAGGGTGGGTTTTCCACGGAAAGTGGGGGGTTTCTAGATTGTTTGTGGGGTAGGGGAGGGGAGGGTATTAGGGAAATGGGAGAACATTTCCTCAGAAGCTTTTTTGCTGTTAATGGAAGTCAGGGTGTGCGAGACTGGGGGCTTAGGTTGGGATGAGTGGGGGTAATTTAAAGGAGCTAAGAATCCTATCTTGGAATATAAATGGAATGCGTGTGAAAAGAAGAAGGGATTTGATTTTGAAATATTTGAGGGACTCTTTGGCTCAAATAATAATACTACAGGAGACTCATTTATCAGGGGATGAAAGTAAGAAACTTTTTTTGTCGCAGCGGTGGTTGGCTCATGCAGTCTATACTCCTCAGACAGCCGTTACCAAAGGGGTTGCAGTTTTAATTAAGCAGGGTTAAACATTTCAGTTGAGGAGAAAGTGGCCGTTGGGCGAGAGAGGTGGCTGATTGTTAAGTTAAAGATTTGTGGGCAAATGTTTATTGTGGTGGGTTTTTATGGTCCAAACCAGGACAATATAGGTCCTTTAGATGACCTGGCTAGGGAACTATTCAATTTTTCAGGACAGATCATTTTGGCAGGTGATTTTAATACTGTGTTGGATCATGAGTTAGATTGTTCTGAAAAGAGCCGAGCCGCTGTGAATCCTAAAATGTCAAACAGAATTAAGTTGATGATGTCCCAGCTAGGGTTGTGTGATATTTGGAGATCTAGGTCTGGACAGCAGCAAGGGTTTACGTTCTATAATAAAAAATACAATCATAAATCTCGAATTGACTACTTCTTGGTAGATTCTAGGCTTGTTGATTCAGTGGTTCAGGTGGGTCATGTTGGAGTACACCTTTCTGACCATTCAGCTACTATACTCTCTGATCAGGAAGCACTAGAGCTTTTGAAGGAGGAGACAGAATTTTTTTTCGAGAAGAATCTGGGATCAGCTAGGATAGAGATTGTTTGGCACACGTACCAGGCATTTCTACGAGGGAGATTGGGATCCTTGGGGGCGAAAAAAAGGAGACTCTATTATGGAAGGGTTACAGACCTGGAGAAGAAGATCCGTCAGCTGGAGGCAGATATGGTCAATCCTGGTAGAAATGCTCCAAATGAAAGGGTCCTTCAAGAGCTAGTGGAGTTAAAGTCAGATCTAGTGGGAATCCTGAGAAAGAGGGTTAAGGAGAAGTGGGATTCTTCTAGTCAACTGGCGCATTTCGAATACGGTGAGGGCTGCAGTAAACTGTTAGCGTGGAAGACAAAGAATTTGATTAAAGAAGTAAAGAATGTGGAGACGGGGCTGATGATTACAGATAATAAAGCAATAGTTGCTGCCTTTCATGAGAACTTTGTGAAGGTCTATAAGGAGGATACGATGGTCGAAGAGCAGGCGGTGCAGGGTTGGGTGGAACTCTTGGAGCCTTTACCGGATGAGTTTAAGGGTGTTTTAAATCAGGAGATAACTGAGTTGGAGGTTGAAGAGGTTATTAAGGGGGGGAAAAGAGGCAAAGCACCTGGGCCAGATGGCCTTTCTGCTGAAGTTTATAAATCTATGGTAGGGATATTAACACTGATTATCTGTCAGCTGTTTAATCAGATATTTAGGGGCAACGCGTCTCTGCCCCCTGCCTGGAATGAGGCAAATATTACACGAATACTGAAGCCAGGGAAATCATCAAAGTATATGGACTCATATAGGCCCATTTCATTACTCAATTCTGATTATAAATTCTTTGCTAAAATTATGGCCGATAGGTTGAATAGTGTCAGCCCACAGTTAGTCCACGAGGACCGAAAAGGCTTCATAAAGGGCAGATATTTGAAAGAGTTAACTTTTTCACTTATTGGTACCATAGATATGGCTTCGGCCCATGATCTTCCCTTGGCAGTTATTGCTTTAAATGCCGCCAAGGCGTTTGATCATGTGAATTGGGCTTATCTGCATGCCCTAGTAAAACATTTTAACCTGGGACAGAATTTTAGTAAATCCCTCTCAGCCATATATCAGGCTCCCTCGTCAAGGGAGTTAGTGAATGGGATACTCACACAGCCAGTGCCAATCATGCGAAGTACCAGACAAGGGTGCCCTTTGTCACTACTTTTATTTCACTTATACATAGAGCCTCTATCTATATAAGGTCTGCTGAGAATATTGTCTCTTTTGTGGAAAAAGCAGTTTCTCTCATCAACCCTTTCGAACACTGCCCGGCGTTAGCCGCCTCTAAACCACTTGACGATTACTAAATAAAGAGGCAGGCGCTGGAAATTGGAAAGCAGGAAACAGGTTTTAATTCTCTCTGGAGCAGAACACGTCAGATCGGACAAACAGGGTATCGTCTCGAGGTGCTCTAACTGCATCTCTGTGGCCTGGCCCCTTATACACATATCTTGATGATTCTTTGAAGTACGGAAAGACATCCTTGGAATCCCCGCTTCAGGCCCATTCCCACAAATATCTACAGTAGAAGTCCCCACCCCAATCTCAGCAGGTGATGGCTATCGCACAGCTGGACATTCCGCTGGGAACAGAAATGTGTGCGATCGGTCGGATCTCGTGGTGTGAAGACATTGATTAATCTCAGCTCCTTTGAAGAGGGGCGAGTTTCTACTGTAGGGGGCAATAAACTGCATCCGCAGGGCTAGGTGATGGCCTGGGATCAGCTCGGACAATCGGGCAGGGAGGAAGAGGTTATCAAAGGGCCCGTTCGTATCAAAGGGATGATAAGGTATGTGGGTTCGGCACGGGATATGGCTTCGAGGCAAGGACATGCTGAAGGGTAGGTTTATGGCTCAAGCAGGTGGGTGCGGGGGCTGTCAGCGCACAAGGGATGCAGGCAGGGTCAGAGAGACGTGCTGGCGATCGGCAAAAGGGCAAAGAGGCCATGGTGCACAAAATGGCTGCCGCTTACGCGCTCGTACAGGCCTAGGAATGGACAAGATGGCGCTGGTAATGTTCTAGCTACAAACTAGATTTCCACACTTCTCCCTTTGAACATATCCCGCCAGCTTGTCAGTCTGTATCAATCCCCATCATATTTCGTATTTCTAGCTCGTATATGGCTTTCATACGTTCAGCTTTGTAGTCCGAAGTCTTAGGGCAGATACAGTTCGCACAGAGTGAACACAGAGGAGGCAAACATTGAATACCCAGGCAGCATCCACATATTATTACAATTGGTATCAATAGGATCATTAGCAACTTCCAGCCCTAGTCTTTTACAGTACTCCAGAACCAGCTCCCAAGCGACCATCCTTCTTGTTCTTGGTGAACCTCTGAGGAGAGACTGTGGAGGTGTTCTATTGCTTTGTAGACTGAGGATGAGTTGTCCGGCATGTAGGTGCAGCAGCTAGATCCGATGATGGGGCATGCTCCTCCACGGTCCGCCAGAACCACGTCTAGAACAAGGCGGTTTTGAAGGGCCACCAAGCGGACCGCCTGAAGCTCGGCTGTATTGTTTGTGAGGATGCCAGCCGTGATGTTCATAGTTGTTTCAACTGCCTGGGTGAGATGCCGGATGGCACGGCTGTTTGCCATCGGGCCCCAAAATGGAACGAGTCCGTTTACAGCATCAAGGAACTGTGATGTGTTGGAGTCTGCTTGCTCAATGTCTTTGGCTCGCCCTTGCCGGTGGTGGTTTGCTGGTGCCACATAAGTAGGAGGAAGTACAAAAGCGATGTAGCAGGTGCCTCCCCAGCCCTTCGGGAGCCAAGTGTAGGCTTTAGTACCACAGATGAAGTACATATTCGGGGAGGCAACAAAGGAGGGAGGATCAGCTGTGTCCAAAGTTTTGGTGATGTGGCAAGAGCTATGGCCCACTAGTTTCGTCTCATGACCACCAATGCAAACAAGGCCTGAGACGTTCACAACAGACAGGGCCACAGTCAGGGTGGCTGCGGTTCGCTTCCGGAGGTAGGAGAAGGTGGGTCTGGCTGGATTATTGAACACCTGCATTTCAACTCGTTCTTTGCCAGGGATGTCCATTTGAAAAGTGGCAGTTGAAGTTAGTGGGCAAAAGGGAGCAGAAGTTTTTCCGGCCTTGTTCAGCCAGAACCCATGATAAAAGTGAGAAATAGTGTCGCCAGTTGTTGCATTGACTCTGTAGCTTTCTTGCAAGAGGATCAGCCAAGCAAGGCAGGAACCATGAACAGAGAAAGGTGAAGGAATGAAAGGAATGGAATGTCCGGTGGCATGTGGAAGCAGCCCACAGATCCAGCAATTCGTGGCATTAGTGGCAAGTTTGTGTTGATGTAGCAACTGCACAAATGAATTGTTCCAAAACTCCTTACGCCTTTCTCGGAGTTGAGGGGAAAAGGAGATCAGATGATGTTCCTTCATAGTGGTAGGCTGTGCCGTTGTTAACAAAGTCTCGTGAACAGGAATACTTTCTTCCACGGCCCAGAAAGTGGCCATGAGGAGGATGCAAAAGAGAAGAGCAATGATAAGGGCAATTGTCTTTGAGCTGTGCATTTTGTCAGTCTTTGGGTTTCTATAGAGGGTCTTCCGACATCCGGTTGCTTCCATCATCTTCATATCGGGCGCTTCCATCATCTTCAAGAGGTTCGGTAGCGGGCAGAGCCACAAACTTCGTCTGACTTCTCTCCTGATAACCTTTGTAGTGTTAGGCTACCGCTCTGAGATTTATGACTCAGCTAGTGGTCTGCTTAGCCAAAAAACTCTCCTTTCGTCGTAGGCTGTACCCTTCTCTAGACGGCACAGTGGGGTCCGGAAATTCTGCCAATTCAAGAGTCTCTGTGTTCGGATAACAATTCAGGGTTGGTCGGTCTTTGTGCAGGAGTTCTTCTTGCGTGTCCACTTCTCCGGCCATCGTCAGCGTCGTGGAGATGCGGTGACAATGATGGGCGTGAAGACAGTTCTGCTTCCCCTCCACTCGAAGTGCAGTTCGGGTGGTGATCAAGACTTGCCAGGGGCCCGTCCACCTGTGAAGGACTGGGTTCTTTAAGACCCAGCGGTGCCAGGGCACAACACCTGAAACCTTCGTGGGTAACCTGCTCCGGCGTACGAATGACAGAGACACGGGACACTTCCTTCGGCGTCAAAGATTCAAGGTTTATTTGCTGCAGGGAACACAGAAATCACAGGAAGTACATCGAGTGTAGTTCGGGGAGACTGCTTCAAATTGGTTCTGTGGATCGCTCCTTTTATACAGTTTTTACCCATAGAACAACATGGCACACAAAAGTTTACAACCCGGTTCCCACCATTATCCCCCAGAGGGGTCGCTTTGGTCACTTTGATACACATGAGGTCCGGAACATAAGTGCGGAAACATTTGGTGATTCCCAACTGTAAAAACCCATCTTCCCACCATTAGCGAATTCCAATCAGCAATAAAACAGATCGAAATAGGAACAAGGACAGGTGCAGAGGAAGACGGAGACAGTGGGGAGATCGGAAAGGGTGTAAAAGGGGAGGTATCGGGAAACACGAGATACAGGCATCAAAGGGACGTGCCTAATGAGATGCACGGCTGAGACAATAAGTTCGTGCGGCAAGATGAGCCTCGAGCAGCGCCATCTGCTTTACAGTAGCATCCCCCTCGTCATAAAGACACTTACAAAGGACATGTGTCTTCCGCAAATATCTTGGGAGTCCCAGGGTCGCGAAGCGGACAACGTCCGTTCGCTGGCTACTTGAGGGCAAGAGACAAAATGGATGCCGTATCTAAGATGGAACCCGTGGGTACTAGTAGAAATACCCACGTAACAGACGAACGGTTTAAGTTAGCACAGCGAAACTGCGCATACTTACTAAACTCGTCATTTGCGGTTCATAGATACCAGACTCGACCATATTCGTGCGAGTCGGAAACACCACTTACAATTGTCACGGAACCTCAGACGCTCCTTTTGCCCTCATGTAGGCAAGCACTAGTCGGAATCATATTCGATATTCATCAGACCATCTAGATGTTGCTGTAGCATAGCTCTGTCCAACCGAGTCCCCTTGGTAACAGGTGGTTGTCTCATACACGTTGTAGCACAGAGGCCACATAAGGCAGGACCACACTGCACACAAAGGCAACACGTGAACAGGAACACTACAACGACTCCGATGATCATCAGAATCTTCCAACCCCAAGTCGACATCAGGCCCCAAAACCATCCAAGTAGCGTCCAATCCCCTACATCCACGTGTATGGATTCGGAGATCTTATGCAACCTCGAGATGGCTTGATAGACAGTAGGAGCGTTATCTGGAATGAAAATGCAGCAGCTCGAATGGATCACCTTACATACCCCACCTCGATCTGCTAAGATGACATCTAAAACCATACGGTTTTGTAACGTCATAAGTCTATCCGCCTGAAGTTCAGTGGTGATATTACCAAGGGCACTGGCAGTAATATTAGCTGTCGATTCTACCACTCGAGTCAACTGTCTCAGGTTCCTACTATTAACCATAGGTCCCCAAAACGGGAGGAAACCCTTGAAAAAGTCTCCTGCCTCTTGACCGGCAGTATCCTCTTCGCTAATTACGCCTCGCACAACTCTAGTCTTATGATAATCGGCATCTACAGTGAACGTCGGAGGCAACAAATTTGCAATGAAGCATGAGCCCATGAAGTCAGCGGGCAACCATGCATATGCACGATCATAGCAGATAAAGTATGTACCCTTGGCAGCCAGAAACACAGGGGACGAGACCATTGGCAGTATGTAATTGTCAGTGCAAGCACTTGCTCCAAGTCGGGCTTGCGATCTTCGGCCACGACCCATGAGACAAAAATTACCAGTGTGGGGTACGACCCATATCGGAGGCGAGCTTTTAAGCTGCTTTTCGCTAGTGAACGCACTATATTCACCTCTACTTAGGACCCTATAGGCCTGTATCTCTTCTTCGGGAATAAGCGAGGGATCATAGATATCGCTATCTAAATCCTCTATTGCTATCGACAAAGGTTTTTGATACGAGGTAGGACCAGAGTAGGGGGAACGTGGTTCTCGAATGGGGTGGAAACCCAGTGCGCTTCGAAACATTGTCTGAAATGCTCGAGCAGACCCTTGGGAACTATACGGTAACACCAGATATGGAATTCCCTTATCCGTAGTATGTGGCATCAACCCACACACCCAACAATTAGTAGTGTTAACCACTAACTGATGCTGATGAAGGAGCTGAATAAAGGAATTGTTGCGGAATTCTACGCGTCTAGCCTGCTCGTGTTCGGGTAACATATGAAAGGAATGAGGGGAAGCAGTGGAGGTGAGTTTAGGGTCAGAAGTAGGAGTAGGTGTAGCAGAAGGAAAGAAGTAAGACATCGTGTAATACACCCCACCCGCCAATAATGCAGAAGCAGTCAAAAACAATACAAATAGTTGGAATATGAAACATTTGGTACGACTGAGTTGCTGCAGCTTGAATCTATGAGCCTGAGCTCCTTCCAAATCATTCAGCTTCGAGAATGCCATTCCCTACGACCGTCCGCAACGTTTCTTGACGCACTTCGTTCTGTGTAGCAATAGTCAATCCCTAGGAGTTCCCAGGAACCGACGGCCTTTAACCTAGCGTCAAGACCTGCTATCCAGAAGGAAGTACGCGCGCGGCCCTACGGCCTTTAATGCACAATATGTATATATGCAAAAACAAAGTCTCTCAGCTGTGAAAGCAAAAAGTATAAGGAATGAAGCTCAATATATGTACAAGATAATTACAGTGGTACGAATGTTCAAACTGATCGTGGAAAACGGGGTAATGCAATTATCAATACAGCAAAGCAGGATCTTTTATTAGTCTTTAGTGCTAGATCGTAGAAAGTATCGAGTTTTCCCAGGACGTGTCTGCTCGTCAAACAAAGGACCCGTTGAAGAGACAGCGTCCCGCTGATCAGTTGAGTGTTCTGGTCTTGAGTCTTTTGATGATAATTGTTCAACAGTGTCTTTCTGCTGCGCTGAGGATTCTCCAACAGGCTGCGCGTCGCTGAAAGGTACAAACGCCGGCAATCCTTCGGTTTCAGTTGATGCAATGCCTCTCCTTACCCACGGGTCTGTCGGCAAAGGGATAGGGACCTTTTTGGTATGGGTGGCATGCACCCAATTCTTGCGTCCCTCGAGACGAACAGCAGTCCTCGTGGCAAGGAGAACCTGATAGGGTCCAGTAAACCTCGGGTCCAGGTTATTCTTGCGTGAAAAATTTCTCGTCACCACCCAATCTCCGGGCTGGAGCTGGTGGCCTGGACCCTCCGTCTGCGTCGGCAATGCGTCGTAAACCTGTTGGTGAATTAACCTCAGTTTAGCAGTCAAGTCATGAAGATAATCGATCAACATTGGGTACTCAAGATCACAGAACATTCCTGGCCTAGGAACCCCCCACACATTCGCAGGACGGCCGAACACTATTTCATAGGGACTAAGCCCTACTCGGGAGTGTACAGTCGCCCTAGTTGACAGTAATGCTAAAGGTAAAGCGTCAGGCCACGAAAGACCAGTCGTAGCCTGAATCTTCGCTAGCTTTAGTTTGAGGGTGCCGTTATACCCTTCAACCAATCCGGCTGACTGGGGATGATTGGCGCTGTGGAATTTCTGATTAATTCCAAGGCCCTTACACACACTCTTCATCACACTACCCACAAACTCACTTCCGTTATCTGACCACACGACTCTAGGCATTCCATACCGAGGAAAATATTCCTTCAGCAGGATTTTCGCAGTAGACAAAGCAGTATTGTCTTTGAGAGGATAGGCCTCGATCCATCGGGAGAATGCGCAAACCACAACTAAAACGTATTTCAGGTTATTGCATCGCTCCATATGGATGAAGTCCAATTGAATCACCTCAAAGGGGCATGAAGGGGGAGCAAAACTGCCAGGAGGAGTTGGGGTTCCTTTGCCAGGATTGTACATCATGCACACCATACAATTCTTCACCAGACGTTCAGCACATTTCGTGATGCCATCATTCCTCCACACAGGAGACAATAATTTGCAAATACCTTTCGCGCTAATATGTGCTAACCCATGCACCATTGTCACAACGGCCAGCACATACGCATCCGGTAACATCCATCTTTTCTGATCAGACAAATCAATCCAACAACCATTCGCATCCAACTTTCCCGTACTTTCTTTCCACTTCGCCTTTTCAGTCTCGGTGGCCTCATTCTGAATTTCTTTCACACTTTCGATAGTGTCTTCACACATGCTCGATTCTGTAGGCCACCTAACCGAACTCGTCACATACATTCGAGTGCTAAGGTTCCGGGCAGTCTCCTTAGCAGTCTCGTCCGCAAACGCATTACCACGACCAACATCATCCGTCACCTTACGATGCGCACTACATTAAACAATTGCAACTTGCTTAGGCAGCGTCAATGCATCCAAAAGATCATTCACAAGCTGGCCATGCTGAATCTTCGTACCATGCGACGTCAAGAAACCTCTCTCTCTCCACAATCGTCCAAAACTATGTGCGACGCCAAACGCATATTGGCTGTCGGTAAACACATTCACACGTTTCCCTTTCGCTAACACACACGCTCTAGTAAGAGCGATCAGCTCTGCAGCTTGGGCAGAATTCTGATTTAATCTTGCAGTCTCAACAACAGTATTCAACGTTACAACAGCATAAGCAGTAGTCACATCGCCATTCGGCAGCTTAAAGCATGACCCATCCACATACAATGTACCATCCGGATCATCCAATGGGGTGTTTTTAAGGTCCACTCGACCTTTTGTTTCTTCCTCTGTCCTCAAGTAGCAATCATGTTCTGCTACTTCATCTGACTCTGTGCTAATTGGTAACAAAGTTGCCGGGTTCAGAACATTACAACGTTTTATTTGAATGTGGCTTGCCAACAGCGTCAACTCGTACCCAGACAACCTCGCACTCGTCAAGTGCTGAGTTTTCGTCCGATTCAAAAGAGTATCGACTGCATGCGGAACCATCACCGTAAGCATATTATCCATGACCAATCCTGCTGATTGTCGGATGGAGACCGCGGCTGCCGCAGTTGCTCTCAAACAACTCGGCAATGCTCTAGCTACCGGGTCCAAAGTCGAGGAAAAATATGCACATGGACGTTGCTTACCACCAAAAGGTTGCGTTAAGACACTCAAAGCACAACCTTCTCTCTCGTGAACATATAATGTAAACGGCTTGCTGTAGTCAGGAGTACCCAACACAGGAGCCGAACACAATGAATCACGCAATTCAGAAAAACTTTTCTGACATTCTTCCGTCCATGGTAAAGGAGTTGAAACATCCTTGCACGTAAGAGCCACCAATGGTTTCGCTAGCAATGAAAAATTAGGAATCCATTGCCTGTAGTACGACGTGATACCTAGAAAGGCACGCACATCTCTTTGGGTTTTTGGCACAGCCATGCGCGCAATTGCTGCAATTCTCTCTGGGGTCAACCTCCTTCCCTCCTTTGACAATAAGTGACCTAGATAGGTTACTTCTTGACAACAATATTGGAGTTTAGAAGGGGACACCTTATGATTCAACTCACAGAGATGTTGCAGCAACGACACCGTAGCAATTTTGCAAATGTCCTGAGTATCAGCAGCTACCAATAAGTCGTCGACGTATTGGATTAAGGCCGCACCAGCCGGCAACCTAAACGCATCCAGTTGACCCTTCAAGGCTTGACTGTAAATCGATGGACTTTCACAGTAGCCCTGAGGAGCGCGTTTGAACCGGAAGCTGCGTCCACCAAGAGAGAAACCGAAAAGGTCTCTGCTCTCCTCGGCAATAGGGATGCTGAAAAACGCATTTTTCAAGTCAATCACCGAAAACCATGATGCAGAAGCTGGAATCAGAGTCAGTAGCGCCGTGATGTCAGGCACAACAGGGAATTGAGGAACCACAATTTTATTCACCTCCCGTAAATCGATAACAAAGCGGTAAACAGGCGGTTTTGAAGGATCAGTACGTTTAAGAATGGGCAGTACAGGGCTGTTGCACACGTTTCCCCTAGTCTCTTCAATGACATCCTTCTCGATCAGATCATAAATGATCGCTAACAGTGCTCGTTCACCATCAAGGGAGATACGATATTGGGGAATACGTGGCAATCGCACATTAGATTTCAACTGAACAACATATGGTGAGATATCAAGTAGGCCCACATCATTTGGACCCGTTGCCCACAAAGACGCAGGAAGAGAACTCAATTCCGGTGGGAGCTTATCGAGGGACAAGTACATGGGAGAGACAACCCTCTCTCCTAACGTAAGCTTTACACCCGCAGGAGAACAATACAAAGTCGCATACAAACGTTTAAGCAAATCCAGGCCCAAAAGATTTTCACCACAACCCGTAGTCAAAATCAACGGAGCTTCTAGCTCACGTGGCCCAATTTTAAGGGGCAAAGGGCGCGAAACTGGATTGCTAACGGGGGCGCCAGAGAATCCAACGGAAACATTTGTTAAGCCAGACAGAGGTGCGCCAGGGAGTTTCGAATGCTTAATGGAACTTTTCGCTGCACCAGTGTCCAACAGAAAAGGCTCAACGACGCCCGATGTAGCAACTGCGACGTAAGGCCCTCTCTGATCAACCGGAACTGATACCACTCCCTCTCCTTGTCTATGGCTGTCCTAGTAATTACAGTCGTCAGTTCCCTGATCGACGTAATAATCGTCTACATTGTACTGCGCAGATCGTCCTTGCGACGATCCACGTTGATCGAAACAATTATCGGAATTTGATGAGTTATCTGAGCGATCGTTCTGAGCACCCCGACCTCTACCACGTGGTGCCTGCTGCGAACCACCCCGACCTCCTCTAGACGAGTTACCACTATTACGTTCATTTAGAACAGGACAATTGAATTTTATGTGACCCTCTTGTCTACAATAAGCACATTGATTGTACCCTAACGAAGATCTTTGGGAGGAGGAGTCATTACGAGTTTGGGATCTGTTCGATTGCGGCTGCGATCTATTCTGTTGCGAATTATTCTGATTTGAGCGTGGGGGATACGCTTGCTGAAGCAGCACTTTAGTTTTTAGCTCTTTGGTCTTTTTATCAGCACGGTCGCTCTCTTCTTTCTCTCTGTTCTCATAATATTGTGCCGTAGCCAATATCTGAGCTGAAGTAGAAACGGCCCATGCACTTTCTGAATTCCTCAATTTATTGCTCAAATCGGGCAGTAAGTTCGAAACAAATTTATCCACGAACAACCTCTGACCACCCTCAGTGCTCATATCCTGACCACTATGATCAATGAATGCCTCCTCAAACCTCGGAAAGAAGTCGGAGACACTCTCGTCCTTCTTTTGCTTACAAGCTGACAATTTGTCCCAATTTACCCTCATAGCGGGCATAAGAGTTTTCATTAATGTTATAATTCTTTGAGGAAGGGCAGTAATCAACTGCTCGGGTTTAGCACCACCAACTTGTCGAGCATCCGCCGCTACAATGGCAGCCCAAGCACCACCTAATTCGTTTGCGTGATTTTCCTGACGAATCTTAGCCCATACCGGTTGCGGTACGACATTGCCGAACAACATATCGATATCGGCAAGATTCATTACCGTAGCATCTACGAGCTGCGATAATTCTTTGTAATACCCTGCAGGATTCTTGCGAGGGTCAGGCAAAGATTGCTTAACCTGTAACACTTCCGATCTTTTCCATGGGAGATGTATCCATACTCTCTGGAAAAACGGCGGGATCGGAGGGTTAGCTGCAGGATTACCTGGCATCCAAACTGGCGGAACTTCACGCATAAGAAATTGACCAGACTCATCTGATTGTCTTTCAACATCCTCAACAAACAAGGCTTGAGGTATAGGAGTGGGACGAAAAGACAGTAACCGTTCAACAGCACGTCGAACATTAGTATCCACTATCAGTCCAGTCGAGAACTGAAGCTGTAGATCAGACAAAGCGGTCAGCACCTCGTCAGGCGCGTCGGCCGATATCTGATCACGAAGAACCTTACACATTTCCTCGAACACAAATCTCTGGGTTGGTATATTGAACTGGCAAAATGTGTCGAGTAGAACATGTGGTGGATTTCTAAGGGGGTGCGTCATCCAACCCATCGCCATATTGTATAGCGAAGCACGTTCCCTATTACCAGGAAGCTGACTACGTCTCTGAGGACCATCTGAACCAGCGGACCCAAGAACAGGTCCGAGTGAATGAAAGAAGCTAGCCGCAAGAGGAGAATTACGACTACGAGTAGAGGGAGAAGCATAGGACACAGGACTAACAAGTGAAGGGGTAGAGGCAGAAACAACAGCAGGGGTTAACAAAACAGGAGCAGTAGCGTGAGCAGGAGTATGTGGAAGCGGAGGAGCAGTAGGAATAGAAACAGATAAAGGAGCAGGAACAGTCGGAAGAACGGGTGCAGGTTGAGGAACAGGCAAAGGAAGAATAGGTGCAGGAACAGGTACAGGGGGAATCACAGGGGCTGTGGTACCCTGTACGTACGGAGGTGGCGATTTCATAAGATAGGACATTAAAGGATCCTCAACTGACTCATCCTTCTTTTCCGACTCCGTAGGCAAAGTAGGATAACATTTATCTATAGTCATACGCTGTAATCTGTCAAACACTTCCTTTTCCCTAACCTCCTTATCATGCTGGAACTGCTCTGCTTTCTTTACAATGGTACCAGCACTATCTCGCTGATTTCGTTTAGTCTGTCTGATTTCTTTCTGTCGGGCTTCTTTACGCCACAACCGAAAGGCATCAAACATGGCCGGCCTTGACTTTTTCGCGAACAATTTAACCTCTAGATTATCTAAGATCGGTGCCTCGAAGCTACCATGTGGTGGCCAGCGAAGGTCACCATCTTTCTTCGTATATTTGATCCAGTATTCATTAAAAGTAATCGGGCCTAGCCCATGTTTGCTATATAGTTCATACGTGGGAGTTCCAACCGGAGGTTTCGGACACGAGTCCTCCAGTCGGGAATCCGTACCACAAGGCCTGAAACAACTAAACAAAGTACTGCGGCCAGGCATCTTGCACACTAGCCGAGTTTCACAAACTTCAAGGGTTACGGGATTTACCAAGTCCCAGCAAAGAACAAAACCCTCGTTTTTTGGCGGCTGCAGTCGTCAAACAACACAACAAAGTACGCTAGCAAAGTGTCACCGACAAAAACACTCACACAGCGTTAACAACAAAAACACTTGCGAAAGTGTCAACAACCAAGAACTCTGGGAGCGACCCACAAATACTTAACTCAAAGATCGATGGCGTCACCAGGAAGGCCCGTCAATCGTCTCGCTATACCAAGGTCTACGCCAGGCGCCAAAACAGGTCTACAGTCAGGGCAGCAGTCCGTCGCAGCCGTCAGGAGGCGGGAATCTTCGCGGGAAAAGTCTTCGGGCCACTTGTTTCGACAACAGGATCGATGAAGCGGAGTGCACCTTCCCTCGGAGATTTCACACGAAGTTCCTCACGATCGTCGGGCTTGGACCGGTACCACTGATGCAGCCCCACGTTGGGCGCCAACTGAAGGACTGGGTTCTTTAAGACCCAGCGGTGCCAGGGCACAACACCTGAAACCTTCATGGGTAACCTGCTCCGGCGTACGAATGACAAAGACACGGGACACTTCCTTCGGCGTCAAAGATTCAAGGTTTATTTGCTGCAGGGAACACAGAAATCACAGGAAGTACATCGAGTGTAGTTCGGGGAGACTGCTTCAAATTGGTTCTGTGGATCGCTCCTTTTATACAGTTTTTACCCATAGAACAACATGGCACACAAAAGTTTACAACCCGGTTCCCACCATTATCCCCCAGAGGGGTCGCTTTGGTCACTTTGATACACATGAGGTCCGGAACATAAGTGCGGAAACATTTGGTGATTCCCAACTGTAAAAACCCATCTTCCCACCATTAGCGAATTCCAATCAGCAATAAAACAGATCGAAATAGGAACAAGGACAGGTGCAGAGGAAGACGGAGACAGTGGGGAGATCGGAAAGGGTGTAAAAGGGGAGGTATCGGGAAACACGAGATACAGGCATCAAAGGGACGTGCCTAATGAGATGCACGGCTGAGACAATAAGTCCGTGCGGCAAGATGAGCCTCGAGCGGCGCCATCTGCTTTACAGTAGCATCCCCCTCGTCATAAAGACACTTACAAAGGACATGTGTCTTCCGCAAATATCTTGGGAGTCCCAGGGTCGCGAAGCGGACAACGTCCGTTCGCTGGCTACTTGAGGGCAAGAGACAAAATGGATGCCGTATCTAAGATGGAACCCGTGGGTACTAGTAGAAATACCCACGTAACAGACGAACGGTTTAAGTTAGCACAGCGAAACTGCGCATACTTACTAAACTCGTCATTTGCGGTTCATAGATACCAGACTCGACCATATTCGTGCGAGTCGGAAACACCACTTACAATTGTCACGGAACCTCACCTGGGTTCCAGACTCTTCGCACGCTGGGAGTTCTTCACGAGGACATAGTCACCAGGTTGGATATCGTGTCCGGGGCCCCTGGAAGTGTCGGGGATGGCCTGCTGCACCTGTTGATGAATGGCAGACAATGTCTTGGTTAATTGGCACAAATAGTCAGACATCAGGATATCCGGGACATCATGGATGGAAGCCGGTTTTGGCGCGGCACAGAGGTTCATGGGTCGGCCAAAAACGACTTCATAGGGTGTCAAGTGGTGCTTGGTAGGAGTGGAGCGCATTGATAGTAACCCCAGTGGGAGGGCGTCTGGCCACTTCAGTCCTGTGGTGGCAACTATCTTTGCTAGTTTGAGTTTCAGTGTGGCGTTATGTTGTTCTACTAAGCCTGCAGATTGAGGGTGGAAGACTGCATGACATTTTTGTTTTACACCCAACCCTTTCAATATGAGTTGGATAACTTCGGCTACGAAGTGGGGGCCGTTGTCGCTCCATAAAATTTGACAAAGGCCGTAGTGCGGGAAGAATTCCTTCAACAACACCTTAGCAGTAGTGATGGCAGTGTTGTCTCGAGTGGGATAGGCTTCCACCCATTTGCTGAACGCGCATACAATGACAAGCACGTATTTCAGACCAAGGCACCTTTCTATCTGAATGTAGTCCATTTGAAGGACTTTGAAGGGGTGATCAGGGACTCCAAACCCTTCCCTGGGTACTACAGTTCCTTTCCCGGGGTTGTCGTAAGCATATCAAGCATTGTTAAACCAGTCGTTTCGCTGTGTCTGCTATTTTGTCATTGTGCCAAACTCTAGAAACGAGCTCAGCCATGGGGGCAGATCCTATGTGCGCAGGGGAGTGTGCCATGGTCAGTATGGGGATCAGATAGGAATTGGGTAACAGCCATTTGTTTGAGTCTTTCGTCCGCCAGCAGCCTTCATCGTCTTTTAGTCCCACCCGTACCCATTCAGTCAATTCTTGTGGTGTGCTAGTCGTTTGTATATCCTTTATGGTCTCCCTAGCGTTCATCCACTTTTCTGCTTGTGACCTGGTCACGTACATGCGGGTTGTCGTCCTATTTTGAGCTGTGGTTCGGCAGTGATGTCGGCTAGTGCGTTTCCTTGTCCTACAATGTCAGTGACTTTCTTGTGTGCCTGGCACTTGATTACAGCCAGCTGTTTGGGGAGGAGGACTGCTTCAGTCAGGGCGGAGACTAGATCTCCATGCAGAATCGGTGTGCCATGTGAGGTCAGGAATCCCTCTCCTTCCAAAGGAGCCCAAAGTGATGAACCACCCCGAAGGCATACTGTCTGTCTGTGTAGATGGTAGCGGTCGTCCCTGCTGCTAGGATGCACGTTCGCGTGAGGGCAATCAGTTCCACCGCTTGTGCGGATCGCTGTGTGATGCGGGCTGTCTCGATAATAGTTCGGGCTGTGGTGACGGCGTATGCGGCGGAGGTGGTGCCGTCGGGGAGTTTAATGCATGAACCATCTACCCAAAGTTCTCCGTCGGGTTCTGGGAAGGCAATATCTCGGAGGTCTACTCTGCTCCTAGTCTGTTCGTCAGTGAGGGTCACACAGTCGTGGAGGGGAACGATATTGGGGTCATCCTCTGGTAAGGGTAGCAAGGTCGATGGATTCAGAGTGGTGCATTGTTTTCAAAGATATGTGGGGTGCCAGTAAAGTCAGTTCGTACCCAGTCAGTCGCATGCTAGTCAGATGTTGAGTTTTGGTTTGGTTCAGAAGGGTGTCAACAGAATGGGATACTAGCACGGTGAGGGAATTAGAAAGTACAATTCCTTCACTCTGTCGTATGGAGACAGCAGCGACAGCTCGGAGGCAGGCAGGCAAGGCTCTGGCTACGGGGTCAAGAGTGGCAGAGAAGTAGGCACAAGGGCGTTGGTTAAAGCCAATGGATTGTGTTAGGACAGATAAAGCGCATCCCTCTCTTTCGTGGGCGAAAAGGGAAAAGGGCTTGGAATAGTCTGGGGTTCCTAGGATGGGAGCTGAGCAAAGGGCATCTCGTAATTCTTTGAAGGAAGATTGACATTCAGGGGTCCAGGGGAGTGGGGAGGGGACATCTTTGGCCAGGAGGGAAAGCAATGGCTTAACAATAAGGATGAAGTTTGGCAACCATTGTCGACAGAATCAGGTGAGGCCTATCAGAGAGCGGACCTGCTTCTGGGTTTTAGGGACAGGAGTTTCCAAAATGGTCTGAATTCTATTGGGCGTAAGTTTCCTCCCTTCTTTCTATAAGAGGTGGCCTAGGTATGTAACCTGGGGTTGGCAGAACTGCAATTTCTTCTTGGAGACCTTGTGACCGTTCTCCGCAAGGTAGTGTAGAAGCTGGATGGTGGCCGTGACTGCAAGGGGAGTGGTGTCAGCTGCTAGGAGGATGTCATCAACATATTGTATCAGCACTACTCCGTCTGGCAACTGGACTGCGTCTAGCTGTCTCTTGAGGGTCTGGCTATAGATGCTGGGAGACTCAATGTAGCCTTGAGGTGCACGACAAAATCTGTGAGAGCGGGATTTTAGGGTAAATCCGAAAAAGTAGCGGCTGTCTGGGTGGATAGGGATAGAGAAGAAGGCGTTTTTAAGGTCAATGACAGTGAAAGTGGTGGCAGTGGACGGGATCAGGGTCAGAATGCTGGTGATGTCAGAGACCACGGGGTATTGCGGTACAACTACTTTATTAACCTCCCGCAGGTCGATGATGAAGCGGTACGCTTTCTCATCTCCTCCTTGTTTCTTGATGATCGGTAAGATTGGGCTGTTACAGACGTTGCTGACCACTTCCTCCACCACTCCTGCATCTACTAAGGATTGAATAATCTCTACCAATGCCTTCTCCCCTTCGGGTGATATCCTATATTGTGGGAGTTTTGGGAGTGTTGCGTCCTGCCGCACAGTTATGCGCACAGGATCGATCATCATCCGCCCTACATCCGAATCAGTTTTTGCCCATAGGTACAGGGGCAAGTTGTCAAGCAGTGATATGTCGGCGTCAGACACAGAGAACATGTGTTGTGTGGGACAAGGTCTGAGCAGATTGGGGTTGTCATATAAAATGACTCGTACTCCGTTCGGCGAGCACCTAATGGTGGCTCGGAAATGTTTCAACAAGTCAAGACCCATAATGGCATCGGGGGTGTTGGAGGAGAGAAGAAATGTTGTATCAATGGTGTTGTTTTCCAAGTCGAAGGGGATCGGAGTGGACAAGGGATTAGTGGAGGGTGTTCCATCGAAACCTATCAATGTTATATGTGAGCCAGACAAGGGTGCCCTTGGAATCAGTCGTTTAAATAAAGCCCTACGTGTTGCTCCTGTGTCTACCAAAAATGGAGACTTCGTGCCTCGGACCTTAGCGGTGACATAAGGGCCTTGTTGGTCAACATAGAGCTCGACTGGATCCCTCCCTTGCCTTCCGCAGTCCTATGCAAAGTCGTATGTGTTGTCTTAGTCAGTCTGTTGGCAATGGTTCTGTCGGGGACGGTCAAATGTGTTCGTTTTACCGGGCCTTTCTTCGCTAGTGTCGTTTGTGTACCCTCGTCTACGTCCTCTATTTCTCGGTCCATTCGTTGAGTCTCTTGTGTCTTTATTTTTGATCATTTCTTGCAGGATCGGGCACTGAAACTTCCAATGTCCGAGTCCTTTACAGAACGCACATTGATTCTCGCCCAAATCCCTACGTCCAGTGTAGGATGTGGGTGTATTATCTCTAGGGGGCGGGTTTCTAGGGGCATTCGGTTGGTAGTTTGCTTTGTAGGGCTCCTTTCCTATAGTTACTCCCTGCAACTGTGCGATCATAACCCTTTCTTTTAGGTCTTTCTTCTTTTTCTCCGATGCCCTATCATTTTCGTTCTTTTGATGCTCATAGTACTGGGCCATCTGAAGGATAGCCGCAGGTTTGGAGGCCGCCCAACTACTCTCGCTGGCCTGCAGTTTCTGTGAGACTTCCTGCAACAGACCTTTAACATAATTTTGGATAAACAAGTGATGTCCGGTTGCAGTAGTCGTATCCTGACCACTGTAGTCAGAAAACACCGTCTTGAATCGAGAAAAGTATGCAGAGACATCTTCTTGGGGTTTCTGACGGCAAGCCGTTACAATCGACCAATCTACCTTTTTCTCAGGGATTAGTGTCTTCAATTTCTGAACAATTTTGTCTGGGAGTTATAGAATAACTTTAAGGGGTTTCTGTCCGGGCTCTCGCTGTTTATCTATGCCATCGAGTTGTATCCAGGTATGTCCAAACAGCTCAAAGTGGTTGACTTTCTGGATTTGCTTCCACACATCAGCTGGTAGACACAACCAGAAAAACAAGTCGATGTCTGCTAAAGTCATGATTGTTGATCCTAAGGCAGTGCCTAGTTCCGTATAAAAGGCAGTAGGGTTCTTCCGTAGATCCGGCAAGGATTTTCGGAAGGTCAGGATGTCTTGTCGATCCCAGGGTTGATACACCCAGTTATAAACCACCCTTCCCCTCGCGTCCTGATGTCTACCTTCCTGTACAAGTCTGCAAGGCATTCAGGTCTCTTGCCTTGGTACCTCTCCTAATAGGCTGTGAGGGTGCGGTAGCAAAAGCGCACAACAAAGTGTCGTCTATGGCTGTTGGTGTATGAGTTGCATAGTTCTGAAATATGTTCTTCCGTTTCCTTTCGTTCTATTAACGTTTTTACTATATTGTCGATACCCGCTCGTTCATGGCTGTTCAAGCGGTTTGATCTTGTAGTTTCTTTTTCTAGGGTTCCGTAGATGTGCTATTTAGTACGAGAGGCTCGGTCGGCGCGGAGGCCGTGGGTACCGAGGCCCTGGCACTATCTTCGTTTAAGTTCGGGGGTAGTTGGTGCTGTGCTACAGGATGGGAGGCGGCATATGGAGGGGGCATATAGATGATTGGGGAACCTAAGAGTAAATCATCGTTTGCCTTTTGCTTTGAAGGTAGCTCAGGGTAGAGCACGGAGGGTGTTCTAACAGGGCATTGGCCCGATGTTTCTGACTCTAATTCTTTCTTTACTTTCTCTCTTTCTTTGGTCTCTTCTTCTAGCTTTTTACCAGCTAGGTGAGCTGCCTTTCGTAGTTCTTTATCTGCTTTTGCTTTGTCTCTCTTTCTACGTTGCGTTGCTTTTTTGCGCCACATGCCAAGACTATCAAGCATGGTTGGCGTGGTTTTATGTTTACGAAAGGCTATTTCTAGTGCTTCTATTTTATTCATATTAAAAGATCATATCAGTGGCCACTGATTTTCTCGATCTTTCTTGGTATTTTTATGCCATAGCTTACAATAGGCTACAGCAACTAATCCATATTTCGTGAACATGTCCTTATTAGGGGTGCCTTCCAGTGGAGCTGGATGATCTACCTCTAATAAACGGTCCGGGCTAAACCAACTACCAATCAGTGGGGAGACGATAGGCATGGCGTATAGCGGTCAAAAGAAGATTTCAAACAATGGTGGACAAAGGTCCGCACTACCTATCCTTCGCTACTTGCAAAGACTAGACAAAATATTTCTATTTTACGTTATTTGCAAATAGGGAATATCTCAAGAGAACCAATAGAACCAAACAATCAGTGGGGAGAAGATAGGCGCAGCGTATTATCAGCCCTTACCGATATGGACAAAAAGTACGTGCTACCTATCTTTCACTACCTGCAAAGGGAGAGAGAATATTTCTATTCTTCACCGTTTGTAAGCAGAGAATGTCTCAAAAAGAACCAATCTCTCTTAACAACCGAGGTTAAGCGATTCAAACAATTTAACTAGTATTTTCAAACAATCAATCGAACAAAAAGAGTCGTGCTGCACGACCTTACCCGGACTGTATGGACAGTTTCTCGTCTTCCACTTCCAGCGCCCGATCGTCATCTACTCTCCGTTATGGCCGCGGCACTCCTGAGGGTTCCCAGTCAGGACCGTAGATCACTCGAGAGAGGTCTGCTCGGAACCAGTGAAGTTCGGATGATTGGCTGCCAGACGAGGGTCTCTTTCAGGTAGGTGCACTTTCCCGATCGTTGCAGTTGTTCACTTTGTCGTCAGGACCTCTCCCACTGGATCCACGTGTCGCCGATGGGCCCCACGTTTGGGACGCCAAATTGTGGAAAAAGCAGTTTCTCTCGTCAACCCTTTTGAACACTGCCCGGCGTTAGCCGTCTCTAAACCACTTGATGATTACCAAATAAAGAGGCAGGCGCTGGAAATTGGAAAGCAGGAAACAGGTTTTAATTCTCTCCGGAGCAGAACACGTCAGATCAGACAAACAGGGTATCGTCTTGGGGTGCTCTAACTGCATCTCTGTGGCCTGGCCTCTTATACACAGGTTTATTGCTTTATTACATACAACACATTCTTAATGATTCTTTGAAGTACGGAAAGACATCCTTGGAATCCCCACTTCAGGCCCGTTCCCACAAATATCTACAGTAGAATTCCCCACCCCAATCTCAGCAGGTGATGGCTATCGCACAGCTGGACATTCCGCTGGGAACAGAAATGTGTGCGATCGGTCGGATCTCGTGGTGTGAAGACATTGATTAACCTCAGCTCCTTTGAAGAGGGCGAGTTTCTACTGTAGGGGGCAATAAACTGCATCCGCAGGGCTAGGTGATGGCCTGGGATCAGCTCGGACAATCGGGCAGGGAGGAATAGGTTATCAAAGGGCCAGTTCGTATCAAAGGGATGAAAGGGTATGTGAGTTCGGCACGGGATATGGCTTCGAGGCAAGGACATGCTGAAGAGTAGGTTTATGGCTCAAGCGGGTGGGTGCGGGGGTTTGAGGTTCCGTGACGGTTCTGTGACGACTTGAACCCGTGTTTTTAAGTTTGTCGGAAATACCTAATATTGGTATCAGTGAACCGCAAATGATCCATTTAGTATATCCTAGTGTTTTCGCTACGCTACGAGCAAGAGCACTCCTTCCATTGACATATTTCTGATATACCCACGGCATCCATCTTAGACCATGGCCGCCATTTTGTGTTTCCTTGCCCTCACATATGCAATAGCCTCGGATCACTTCATTCACTCCACTTTGATTAAGGACACGTAGCCTTAACCGGAGATTCACCTCTTACATGACACGTGCACCTTAAACCAGATCACGCTGTAGCTGCATGACTCGACAAAGGCTGCCTCCTCTGCCCGAGGCCAGCCCTGCCAAACTGGTCTTCGTGTCCATTGTATCTGATCATGATTAGGCGGCCGAAGCCGGTAGCCTTGCCCATTTACAACCCACAAACATCCCTTATCCCGCTTTTCTATCTTCCACACCTGGCTCTGTTTCTTTCTTTCTGAATCTTTATTAGGGGGAGGTAACGAACTTTACGATGAGGCGGTCCGGGTCCTGAATGCAATATTGACAGGGAATTGTGACAAACTAGTGGGAACCCCTCTCTTCGCAATGTTTGGCCTCAGATATTATCGACGGTTCCTGTGTAACACCAAATATTTATTGTTTTAGACACAAAGGTTTTGGGAATGTATTACATGTAAAGAATTCGCCCCCAGCTTAAAATTTCGTATATAAGGAGCAACCCACTTTGTACAAATCGAACAGGCTCCTAGTTTCTGCCCGTGTGTAGATTCTGTGACTTCTGTGTCCCTGCAGTAATAAACCTTTGGTCTTTGACGCCACCATCGAGAAGCCCGTGTTTCTGTTCATTTGTGCACCAAGGCAGGTGGAACTCCGGGGTCTTTGGGTGTTGTACCCTGACACCTCTGGACGGAACCAAAAAGTCCAGAACTCCAATTGGCGCCCAACGTGGGGCGACGTCATTCGGTACCGGTCCAAAAGCCTGAAGAGTTCGAGAAGCTTCGTGTGAAGATTCCTGAGGGAGGCGCCCCACTTCATCGATCCCGGCATATCGCAAAAGTGGCCCGAAGTTCTCTTCCACGAGGGTTTCCCGTTCAGGACGGCTGCAGTGGGCCGTTGCCTTGACCGTCGCCCTGTCTTGGACCCGAAGTGGTGCAGTCCTTAGTACGGCGAAACGTGACGGGTTTCTCCTTGGTGACGTCTTCAGTGACTCAGTTAAGTATTTAGTGATAGCTAGCTGGTTACTTTTTGTGAGGATTGTTAAAAATCCTTGATCGGTTCTTGGTTTGGTTTGATTTTGTCAGATTATCACTGGTTGTTCTAGTTACGATAATCTATTTGGTTTAGTTTTGGGTATCGATACATCAGTTCGTTTTGGTAGGCCTAAGTTCTTGGTTCGAGTGCACATATTTGTTCCGTGTTTTGTTTGTTTTGTGTTCCGGACTGAAAATGGTAAGTCGGAAAATGTTGTCTTGTTTTAGTTGCAACAGTGACTCACGATTGGAGGACTCTTGTCTGGTTCCTCCGATTGGGACTCCCCTATATGATTTATATTGTAAGTATGGCGTGGGTCCTATAACTTATAATGAGATATGGGTTCGCTATTGTAAGAAGGATGGTGTCCTTAGTTGGCCACTGCATGGTAGTTTTGAGCAAGAGATTCTCGACAATTTGGAAGCGAAATTGTTCAAGAAGAAAGCCCGGCCGGCAATGTTTGATTCCTTCCGTTATTGGCGGAAAGAATCCAAACAGAGAGAAATGAGAAGGTTGAAGAAAGAGCAGAAAGAACAAGAAGAGTTAACTCTAGAGCAAGCGACTAAACAGTTGCAAGCTAACGAGTGTGAGAAGGTCATAGATGTAGCCATTAGAGAACATAACTTAGCGATTGACAAGTGCTATCCTGTCTTGCCATCGAAAATGGCTAAGATACTGGAGGACTCCGAAAACGATCCTCTGCTATCTTATCTGTTACGGTCACCTCCACCGTATGCACAAGGTGCTACGACTCCACTCGTCCCGAATGTTCAATTGCCGGTTGCTGGACAACCTGGTGCTCCTGCTCCTATCCCTCAGAATCAAGTTCCTGTACTTCCTGTGATGAATGTGAATGTTCCTACAGCTCCTCCTCTTCCTACACTGCCAGCCACTATACCTACCTCTGTACCTACTGCTCCAGAAACTATTTTCCTCGATACTCCTACTGCTTCCTCATCTATTCCTACCTCTACTGCATTCTCTATGTCTGCGAGTGTACTAACTCCACTTTCTGTTCGTCGAAGAATCACTGATTCAGTTACTAATATGCTGTCTCCTATATATAAAACTTTGATTAAGACTCCTACTCCTGACTCTGTACAGAGACGGAGTCAGCTTCCGAGTACTGAAGAACGGGGAGTTTTAGACTCCACGGCTCTCAGATGGATTTCGAAGGGTAGAAGATATAGTACGAGAGATGTGCTAGACACATTTATGCAGTGGGGAGAACCAACGCAGCGATACGTCTTTGATGAGATGTGCTCGTTGTTACGTGAAGAGATAGAAGAAGACGATGTCGAATCAGATTTGGAAGATTTAATTAGGGTTCAAAAGGAGTTTGCTGCTGGAATGATAGTGGGTGAGAAAATAAAACAAGCGATGGAACTCATTCTAAGTTTTAGGAATGAACCATCTCTTCGTTCACCAAGAGATTTAGAGAAAGGTAAAATGAAGCTAAGTCGCCAATATCCTATGAGGGAAGTTCCTCCAATCTGGCGCGAAGCAGTGGCACGTGATGATAATGCTGGTATTGCAGGTGCTCCAGCGCAGTTCCAACGAGTGTGGATACACATTCCATGGAAGCGAGCAGAAGTGTTAGCAGTGAAACAGGCCTTGCCAGATCCGCGTAAGAATCCAGCCGGATATTACAAAGAATTAACACAGACAGCTGAGGCTTGTATAATGAACTTAGCCGACATTGATATGTTGTTTGGTAATGTAGTTCCGCAACCAGTGTGGGCTAAAATTCGTAGAGAAGATCATCAGGCTGCTTTAGGTGGTGATTGGGCAGCTATCACTGCAGCAGATGGTCAACAAATAGGTGGTGCGAAACCTGAACCTTTGATCGCTAATCTGCCAGGTAGAATAATTGATCTAATGAAGACTCTGATGCCAGCATTGCGTGTTAATTGGGACAAGTTGTCAGCATGTAAGCAAAAGAAAGACGAAAGTGTCTCGGACTTCTTCACGAGGTTCGAAGAGACTTTTGTGGATCATAGTGGTCAGGACATGAGTACAGAAGGAGGACAAAGATTGTTTGTCGATAAATTTGTGCATAATTTGTTACCTGAATTATGCAATAAATTAAAAGACTCAGAAAGTGCGTGGGCTGTATCTACGACAGCGCAAATTCTTGCGACTGCGCAGTACTACGAAAATAGGGATAAAGAGGAAAAGGAAAAATCAGAAAAGAAAACGAAAGATTTAAAAACTAAAGTTCTTTTGCAGCAGGCGTATCCGCCTCGCACGAATCAGACTAATACGCAGCAAAACTCATACCAAAGGACAGATTATAGTACATCAAGACCTCAATATCAGTGGAATCAATGCGCGTACTGCAAGAAAGAGGGTCACTATAAAAATGAATGTCCGATCTTAGCGCAGAATAATGCAGCAGCAGCTCAAAGAGGTCGTGGTGGTTTTGTGCAGAATTCTAGAGGTCGAGGACGAGGTGCTATGCCTCCACAAACGAATGATCGTCCCTCCAATCACTTTGATCAGCGAAATGGACAATCTGTTCAGCAAAATAGATCTCAGCAATATCTTGTTGAAGATTATTGTGAAGTAGAAGAGGGTTTTCAACAAAATGGGTACTAGGACAGCCATGGACAGAGAGAGGGAGTAGTATCAGTTCCAGTGGATCAGAGTGGGCCTTATGTCGCAGTAGCAACATCAGGTGTGGTCGAACCGTTTCTGTTGGATACTGGTGCCGCAAAAAGTTCTATCATGCATGCGAAACTCCCTGGCGCACCTTTGTCTGGCTCAACAAATGTTTCCGTAGGTTTTTCAGGCGCCCCTGTGTACAACCCGATATCTGGTCCTTTGTCTATTTCTGTTGGACCGTGCCAATTGAAAGCACCCCTGATTTTGACGACAGGTTGTAATGAAAATCTGCTTGGTTTAGATTTGTTAAAACGACTATATGCGACATTGTACTGTTCTCCGGAAGGGGTACAGCTTACACTGGGTAAAAATATCACCTCTCCGATGTACCTGTCAATGGACGCACTCCCGCCGGAGCTACGTTCACTCCCTGATTCTCTTTGGGCGACTGGTCCTAATGATGTAGGTCTCCTAGAAATTCCACCATATGTGGTAACTTTGAAAGCAAACGTGAAATTTCCAAGAATTCCCCAGTATAAAATATCGAGTGAAGGTGAGCGTGCACTTTTATTGATTGTGCAAGATTTGATCAAGAAGGGTGTGGTTGAGGAAACTAGAGGAAATGTCTGTAACAGTCCTGTATTACCGATTCTGAAGCGAACTGACCCTACAAAACCTCCAGTTTATAGATTTGTCATAGACCTTAGAGAAGTTAATAAGATTGTAATTCCGCAGTTTCCTGTAGTGCCAGACATTACTGCCTTGTTAACATTGATACCTGCTACAGCTACATGGTTCTCAGTTATAGACCTAAAGAATGCTTTCTTTAGCATTCCGATAGCCGAAGAAAGTAGGGATATTTTCGGCTTCTGTCTAGGAGGTCGCAGTTTCAGATTCAAACGCGCTCCACAAGGCTATTGTGAAAGTCCATCCATTTACAGTCAAGCTTTAAAAAGTCAGTTAGATTCTTTTGTCCTTCCTCCAGGTTCGGCTCTAGTGCAGTATGTAGACGATCTTTTAGTGGCTGCAGATGACAAGGAAACTTGCAAAGCAGCTACAATTTCCCTATTGCATCATTTGTCTAATTTGAATCATAAGGTGTCACCTTCAAAAATGCAATACTGCTGCCAAGAAGTGACCTACCTAGGTCATCTCTTGTCAAAGGAGGGAAGAAAGTTGACCCCAGAAAGAATAAAAGCAATTACGCAGATGAGTGTTCCACGCACACAGAGAGAAGTACGTGCCTTCCTAGGTATTACCTCTTACTGTAGGCAGTGGATCCCAAATTTTTCTCTGTTAGCAAAACCGTTGGTAGCTTTGACTGGGAAAAATGTTCCGAGTCCGGTGCCATGGTCTGATGAATGTCAAGAGAGTTTTACTGAATTGCGAAAAGCATTGTGTTCAGCTCCTGTATTGGGTACACCTGATTACAGCAAGCCATTCACGCTCTACGTTCACGAAAGAGAAGGTTGCGCGTTGAGTGTTCTGACACAGAAATTTGGTGATAAACAACGCCCTTGTGCGTATTTTTCATCAACATTAGATCCGGTAGCCAGAGCGTTACCTAGTTGTTTGAGGGCTACAGCGGCAGCTGCAGCTTCCATTCGACAATCTGCTGGTTTGGTGATGAACAATATGTTAGTGGTCATGGTTCCTCATGCAGTGGATACACTCATGAACCGAACGAAGACACAACACCTTACTAGTGCGAGATTATCTGGTTACGAGCTGACATTATTAGCGAGTCATATTCAGATCAAAAGATGCAATGTATTGAATCCAGCAACATTGTTGCCGACTGATCAAGAGTCGAGTGATTCTGAGCCACATGACTGTTATTTCAAAACGGAGGAAGAGACAAAAGGACGTATCGATTTAAAAGATACTCCTCTATCCAACCCAGATGGTACGCTGTATGTGGACGGGTCATGTTTTAAATTGGAGAATGGTGATGTGACTGCTGCTTATGCGGTAACGACTTTGAAGACGATTGTGGAGACTGCGAGAGTGAGTCAGAATTCTGCCCAAGCTGCAGAATTAATAGCTCTAACGAGAGCGTGTGTTTTAGCTAAGGGAAAGAGAGTGAATGTGTTTACAGATAGTCAGTACGCATTTGGCGTGGCCCATAGTTTTGGCCGGTTGTGGAGAGAAAGAGGTTTCATTACGTCCCATGGGACTAAGATCCAACATGGTCAGCTAGTTAACGACTTGTTGGAATCTCTAACCTTGCCGACTGAAGTTGCGATTGTGAAGTGCAGTGCTCATAAAGCAATCACGGATGATGTTGGTCGTGGGAATGCCTTTGCTGATGAAACTGCTAAGCAGACAGCTAGAGACACGATGAGTAGAATGTACGTTGCTACGTCTGCAAGATGGATTGCTGAGTCTGGAATGTGTGAGGACACTATGGAAAGTGTGAAAGAGATTCAGAAAGAAGCGACTGAGGAAGAGAAACGTGTATGGAGAGAAAGTACGGGCAAATTGGACTCAAATGGATGTTGGATTGATTTGACAGAACAGCAGCGTTGGATGTTGCCTGATGCATATGTACTTGCAGTAGTGACGATGGCACATGGAGTTGCGCACATAAGTTCTAAAGGGATATGTAAGATGTTAGCTCCGGTCTGGAAGAATGAGGGAATCAGTAAGTGTGCAGAGAGAGTGGTGAAAAACTGCATGGTGTGCGTGATGCATAATCCTGGCAAGGGAACTCCAACTCCAGCTGGCCATTTCGCTCCTCCTTCCTGCCCCTTCGAAGTGATTCAGTTAGACTTCATTCACATGGAACGCTGCAACAATTTAAAGTACGTCCTGGTGGTAGTTTGTGCTTTTTCCAGGTGGATAGAAGCATACCCACTAAAAGACAACACTGCCCTATCAACTGCCAAAATTCTTCTCAAGGAATTTTTCCCTAGGTTTGGAATGCCACGGATTGTATGGTCAGATAACGGAAGTGAGTTTATAGGGAAAGTTATGCAGAGTGTGTGTGCTGGTCTAGGAGTGAAACAAAAATTCCACAGTGCAAACCATCCCCAGTCTGCTGGTTTAGTCGAGGGTTATAATGGCACTCTGAAGCTTAAGATAGCCAAAATACAAGCATCCACAGGTTTAGCCTGGCCAGACGCACTTCCTTTGGCCTTGTTATCAACAAGAGCAACAGTGCATTCTAGAATAGGGCTTTCTCCATATGAGATTGTGTTTGGCCGCCCGGCAAATATCTGGGGTGTGCCAAGGCCTAAACAATTGTGCTCCATTGAATATCCTATGTTGATAGACTACCTTTACGACTTGACTGCTAAATTGAGTCTTATTCATCAACAGGTCTTCGATGCTTTGCCAAAACCTCCGGAGAGTCCAGGGCATCAGCTGAAACCCGGCGACCACGTGGTGGTCAGAAATTTTGCGAGGACAAAGAATCTTCAACCTCGCTACATCGGCCCCTTCCAGGTCCTACTGGCAACGAGGACAGCCGTACGTGTCGCTGGCCGTAAGCATTGGATTCACGCCTCTCACGTAAAGCGTGTTCCTTTGCCGCTGCCCTACGACAACTGGGTGAAGAAGGGAATTGGTGCCTCCGAATCTGAAATAACTCCGAAATTTATCCCTTTCAGCGATGCCGATTTGATTACTGACACTTTGAAACCTGACTCTCCTCCTGAAAAAACTCCTTTGAACACTGAACATTTGACTCCGGCATCAGAAGAAACTTTGCTATCTGCGAACTTAAACACTGCAACAACTGCTAGTAATACACTATTTTCCGATCAGACAGTACCAGCGAAGAAGAGATACAACCTTAGAAGCCATAAAAAGGACAAATAAAGCAGGCAACTGCATATTGTGATTTTTGATATATTGAACCTTTTGCCTTCAGCCAGGAAGTTTGCTATTGTTTATTGTTTTTTAAAATTGCCTTGCCGTCTGGGTAGCCGTAGGGTCGTGGCTGTGTGCCTAGTTTGAATTTGCAGGGGTCTGACACAAGGTCGATCTTTCTGTTAGTTCTGGGAACTCCCAGGGCTGATAGAGGCATTTTCATCTACGTACACATCATCAGTGGTCGCGAGCGGATTGTAGAAGATGGAGCTTCCTGCGCTGCAACGAAAGAATGTGATTTACGTTCGCAGAAACAGACTTAATAGAATTCTTCACAGCAAATGTTTCTTGATGCAATGTGCTGTTACATTTTTGATTGTTTTAGCAACATTGGTGGGTGGAATCGTCTTTAGCATAAATTTGATTTTTGTTCCAGTTTCTACAGTACCTCCCCTTGACCCTGCTATTTCTACTGTTTCCTCTATACACTCTTTTCACCCTTTTCCGGAACATGAGCAAGCCAGACGCTCAGAATTCACCAACAACACTTTTGTACAGCTCTTGCACCAACACCAACTGGTAGTTAACACTACAGACTGCTGGGTGTGTGGCTTGATACCTCACACTATGGATAAAGGTATTCCATATCTGGTTTTGCCTTACAGCTATAATGGATCATTTCAGGCCTTCCAAACCATCTTTGCTTATGCCCTTGAAACCTATCCTCCACGTCCACCACGTTCCACTAAATATAACTCTGCTAACAAAGCTTTAGTCCAGGGAATTATTGACATGGTCAAGGACGTCAATAATACTCCATCATACCCTAGAGACGAATTGCGAGTATATTTAAGTTGGAATACTTCAGAGTATCGCCTTAGTTTAGGAGAAAGCAAGCGTAAAAGCTCAACTCCAATCTGGGTCGTACCTCACCGAGGTCAGGTCTGTTTGCAAGGTAATGGGAGAAATCCGAGAGCTCAGCTAGGGAGGAGTGAGTGCGTAGAGACTTATGTGTTTCCGGCTAACTCTTCCCCTGCCTTTCTTACTGCTAGGGGTACCTATTTCATTTGTCGAGACAGAGCTTATACATGGTTGCCTGCCGACTTCTCAGGATCATGTTATATTGCTCGATTATTGCCTCCGACATACACTGCTTCACCTGATTACCACAGAACAAGAGTAGCGAGAGGTGTCTTCAGCAAGGAAGATACCGCTGGTCAGGAAGCCGGAGACTTCTTCAAAGGCTTCCTTCCGTTCTGGGGACCTATGGCCAATAGTAGAAACATACGTCAGCTAACACGGGTAGTTGAATCTACTATTACTGAAACTGCTGGTGCCCTTAGCAATCTGACAGCTGAGCTTCAGGCGGATAGGCTCATGACGTTGCAGAACCGTATGGTTCTAGACGTTATACTTGCAGATCGAGGTGGGGTATGCAGAATGATCCAATCGAGCTGCTGTGTCTTTATTCCTAATAATGCTCCAACAGTCTATGAGGCGATCTCTAAGTTGCACAAGATTTCAGACTCCATACATGTAGACAAGGGAAACTGGTCCTTCATGGAGTGGTTTTGGACTCTGATCTCAGCGTGGGGATGGAAGGTTCTAATGGTCATTGGTGTCATCCTAGTATTCCTATTCTCATGTTGTCTGATTATCCAGTGTGGTCCTGCTCTGTGTAGTCTTTGTGCTGCGACTTGTCTCAGAAAACCACCTGCGTTTGGAGAAAAGACACGAGAAAGGATGATGATACAACAACATGTCACTGACCTGATGAGCATAGAACTAGATTCTGACATAGACTGAGTAATTGCCTATGTAAGGGCAAAAGGAGGGTCTGAGGTTCCGTGACGGTTCTGTGACGACTTGAACCCGTGTTTTTAAGTTTGTCGGAAATACCTAATATTGGTATCAGTGAACCGCAAATGATCCATTTAGTATATCCTAGTGTTTTCGCTACGCTACGAGCAAGAGCACTCCTTCCATTGACATATTTCTGATATACCCACGGCATCCATCTTAGACCATGGCCGCCATTTTGTGTTTCCTTGCCCTCACATATGCAATAGCCTCGGATCACTTCATTCACTCCACTTTGATTAAGGACACGTAGCCTTAACCGGAGATTCACCTCTTACATGACACGTGCACCTTAAACCAGATCACGCTGTAGCTGCATGACTCGACAAAGGCTGCCTCCTCTGCCCGAGGCCAGCCCTGCCAAACTGGTCTTCGTGTCCATTGTATCTGATCATGATTAGGCGGCCGAAGCCGGTAGCCTTGCCCATTTACAACCCACAAACATCCCTTATCCCGCTTTTCTATCTTCCACACCTGGCTCTGTTTCTTTCTTTCTGAATCTTTATTAGGGGGAGGTAACGAACTTTACGATGAGGCGGTCCGGGTCCTGAATGCAATATTGTCAGGGAATTGTGACAAACTAGTGGGAACCCCTCTCTTCGCAATGTTTGGCCTCAGATATTATCGACGGTTCCTGTGTAACACCAAATATTTATTGTTTTAGACACAAAGGTTTTGGGAATGTATTACATGTAAAGAATTCGCCCCCAGCTTAAAATTTCGTATATAAGGAGCAACCCACTTTGTACAAATCGAACAGGCTCCTAGTTTCTGCCCGTGTGTAGATTCTGTGACTTCTGTGTCCCTGCAGTAATAAACCTTTGGTCTTTGACGCCACCATCGAGAAGCCCGTGTTTCTGTTCATTTGTGCACCAAGGCAGGTGGAACTCCGGGGTCTTTGGGTGTTGTACCCTGACACCTCTGGACGGAACCAAAAAGTCCAGAACTCCAGGTTGTCAGCGCACAAGGGATGCAGGCAGGGTCAGAGAGACGTGCTTGCGATCGGCAAAAGGACAAAGAGGCCATGGTGCACAAAATGGCTGCCGCTTACGCGCTCGTACAGGCCTAGGAAGGGACAAGATGGTGCTGGTAATGTTCATGCTACAAACTAGATTTCCACACTTTTGAATTTGAAGGTTGGTCTAAAAAGATCGGACTGTACACTGACAATATAATTATTTATACCTCTAATTTAGACAATTCAATGGAATGTCTTCTAGATATAACCAAAGGGTTCGGGCCGTTTCAGGATATGATATAAATAAGGAGAAAACAGAAGTTATGGCCTGGAACATAAATCCGGAGGGAATTGTATGCAAAAATGAGATGAGATATCTTGGAGTTAGGATAACTCAGAATATTGGGGTACTCACTAAAGTCAATTTCACTAAGCTTAAAAAGGATATAAGTGCTAGTTTGCGAGGTTGGGCATATTTACCACTTACGTTGTTTGGTCGGACAAACTTGGTGAAAATGATGATTTTGCCGAAGTTAACGTTTTTGTTTGAAACCGTTCCTCTGAAATTTAAGAAGGAATGGTTTGCAAGTTTACAGAGTGAGATCAGTTCCTTCCTGTGGGCATCAAAAGGTCCGCATTTGTCTTGGAAGAAGCTTAGGAGAAGACTTGTTAAAAGAGGTTTATCGTTCCCGGACTTGAAATTTTATTCATGGGCCTTTTTGTTGAAAAACAGCAGAATGCTGTTGGAGATTCCGACTAACACGGTGATTGGGAAAATGTTCTATGCAATGCTCAGAAAGCAAAACCTTAATGAAAATGTTTTGTTATACAAATTTGCTGATCCGAAATTGTTTAAAAAGGTCAAGTTAAAGGTTTTAAGGGACTTAGCAGAAACTTGGTTTAGAATTATGAGGGCATTAAAGATCACTTACTATAGCCAGATGACCTTGATTTGGGATGCGTCAGGTTCTCCCCTCTGGTGAAAGGACACGCTGGCTCGACCTTTAAAGGAGATGGGTCCTCAGAGAGAGAAGGAGCTATTTCCGGATGGGAAGTTGGTCTCCTGGGGATATTGCGAACAAGAATGGGGCAGTAGCTTTTCCAGATTAAAATACCTGCAGATTCAGAGCTGTCTGGCGGAAGTGGAGGATCAAATTGGAATGTAAAACGAGTTGGAGGAGAATTTTTTCTCAAATTATGCATTTAAAAAGAAGTTTCGTTGTGGTTCTGGCTGATGTTAGAGATGGAGGACAGCCCTTTCAAGTTACCCGAGATCCTGTGGGGAGATTCCTTGCCGGAGATTGCTACAGAAGACCAATGGCAAGTAACAATGTCTATGCTTTATAAAATAGTGAAGCCTGCAAATTTAAGGCGTAATCACTTTTTTACGATCCATAGGGCGTATTGGTTTCCTCGAAGACTTTCCAAATTTGGCTCAGGTGGTGTGGTGGTGTGTCCCAAGTGCAAGAGCCCCAATGAAGATGACCTGCACATGTTTCTGCTATGTCCGAAGATCAAAGAGATTTGGGAGGCCTGAGTAGCTGTTTGTCGAGGGCCCTAGGCCTGCAGATCAAGGTGAGTCCGGAGCTAGTTATATTAGGAAGACTTGACCTGCAAAGTAAGGGCATAGACTATAATGCAAAGCTTATTTTTTATGCTATACTTTTTGCACGAAGAGAGATTTGTAAATTGTGGGTTTCACCGTCCCCTCAACAGAACTGGATTGGTTACGAGTTACGAGATTCATTGCGAAATTGGATATTTCGGATCAGACTAAGAAGAGATATACATTTTGGGCTCCTTTTTTGGTGTGTTTTGGGTGAAGGTTAGGGTGTTTTGCTTTTGATAGACTACAAATTCAATGATTAAGCCTTCGCCTACCTCGGCTGGTCAAAGTCTTCTCAGTCACCGTGAAGATTTGGGGTAAGGGTTGACACGCTCTGTAGGAAGACTTCCTGTCCCTCTCATATGGTGGGCTATTCCCGGAGGGGTGTCTCAGATCTAAATAGCATTGCGTATGCCCTCCCTTTAAAGCCAGTAAATGAGGTAAAAAAAGCATGGGGTGGTTTCGCTGAGTAATGGGTGGCAAAAAGGCAAATGAGGATTAAAAAAAAGAATGCCAAAGACCATGTAAGACCATTGATGAGTTTGTTGAAAGACTGGATGTTTGGTAAAGCACTGTAAATTCAATTAACTCGGAGTAATCAATGGATGTCTGTCGCATGCCTTTCAACGATGAATGTTGATGGAAACCGAGCTTGTATGAAGTCCTCAAGGCTGCTTGCGCTGACAAGCGTGCCTATCGCCAAGTGACTGACATGGAGGCCGTGGGCGCCCAAAGTGCGTCGGTCATGAGCACGAAAAGTAAGCCAAGGTACAAGGCCGAGGGACACAATGTCCTGTCTCCACAGAAAAGGAAACGTGTTACAGATATGGACTGTTATTTCCACGCAAAGGTAAATGTCCCACAATTGGACATATATGCATAGACTGCGGTAAAGCTAATCATTTTGTGACGACTTGCAGAGCGAAGATAAAAGTAAGTGCATTGCAGCATGAAGACAATATGGCTGACCAAACGCTACATCAATGACATTCGATGTATTCCCACAAGGATAAGCGGTCACATCAATTGAGGCAAATCGACGCAAAATGAAGTTGATAATCGTCTAAATCATCGAGAATGAATTCCTCCGTTTCTGTTCACAATGAAACCGACAATGAAAATTGTGCAATATCGATTTTTACTTCAAAAAGGCATGCACACATATGGCTGGCTAGTCGTACAAATCCAAATTGAAGAGAATTCAACATGAAGATAGCTGTACATTGATAAATATTATGCCTCTGGAGATGTATCACAAATTATCTCCGGTACCACAACTTACAAAGTCAAAGACTAAAGTATACTCATGGGCTGCCTCAACGCCCCTTAAAAAGTCAAATTAAAAATTTGTAGCCATGATGAAACATAAGGAAACTGTGGTGAATGCGCCTATTCATGTACTTCAAGGAACAGCTTTGTGTTTGCTGTTTCCACAGGGCTGCTGATATGGGACTGTTATCCGCAAACTACACTGTGAATGCTCATCATGAAATTGTAAGTCATTTTCCTTCATTATTTCATTGGTTAGGAAAACTCAAACAATGAAAGTAAGGTTACACATAAATGAGAATTTTCATCAAAGACACAGACGGGTCGCGTTTCAATTGCAAAAATCTGTTGAAGAACATAATTTTTTACTTATACGTGATATCATTGAACGCTCCATTGGTCCGGCACCCTGCATTTCTCCCATTGTAACAGTACCTAAAAGAAACAGTGAAGAAGCTGTACGCATAAGTGTTGACATGCGTCAGGTCAACAAGGCAACTGAGTGAGAGAAACCTCACAGTCCGCACATTGCTGATATAATCACTAATTTGAATGGTGCAGAGTTCTTCTTTCGACTCAACCTAATTAAAGGATTTTACCAATTGGAACTTGAAGAAAAATCGATTGCAACCTTTTCTACGCATATTGGTTTGTTTTGCTAAAAGCAATTGAGTTTTGGTATATCCTCTGCTGCAGAACTTTTCCAAGACTTCATTTGACGTATCATATAGCCTGTAGTAAAAGCATTTAACTATAGTGATATATTGGTATTTTGGGGCTGCACATGAAGAGCATTGCAAAGCTCTTATGCAAGTATGTCGTTTGCTGAATGATGCAGCCTTAACTCTGAATGCCGACAAATGAGAATTCCACAAGAAAAGCTTGAAATTCTACAGCCATGTCTTTTCTGATGGGGGTATGAAACCTGATCCATCTAGAGTACAAGCATTGTCTACTGCAAATCCCCCATTTCTATGATACGATCATTTCTTGGAATGGTCAAATACTGTTCTAGATACATACAAGACTTTGCTATGTTCATTGCACCAGAACTAACCAAAATGTATGTGTCCTTTCATTGGTCACATGAGTGTGAGAAGAATGAATGAATGAATGAATTTAAGTTTACATAGCGTGTAGTTACCCTTGGGCCTCCTAGCGCTTATGAACCGAGCGACAGAGGAACAGCAATGTTAGAGCGATCCCTTGAAGAGATGGGTTTTCAGGAGCTTGGTAAAGGCCAACAAGCAAGCCATTGAGAGTGGCATTCAAGTTTTCAAGTTTCAAAGCTTTATTAGACAGCAGTGTCATAAAAGCATTTTACCCTACTCTATACATAATAAATACTATTCTATTTTACAACAATTAAAATACTCATTAAACATGAAGTGCTGTCGGAAACATATTTAAAATATACGATTGCATTAGAAATGAAAACCTGTTACAAAAAGTGAATAAAACATCATCTAAAAACATTCTGCTTTCTTTGGACACAATTCATTAAGATAAAGTGCGGGTGCGTATAATCCAAGCCTAGCCCAAATATTTGTCTAGTGCAATGGCGAGGCATGGGGAACAATTTGTTCTTAAGATTCTAAGCGCTTCTTGGTGTATTCTAGTCCCTAGATTTCTACATGCAGGTTTTAACCATCTTTGCCTTGGAGCCACATAAAGGGGGCAGGCGAACAGAAAATGTGGAATGTCCTCAACAAGATCCTTGCAGTGAGCACAGGTGTTAAAATTACCCGGAGACCATTTTGATGTAAATACATTGAGCGGTAGACAGCCCACCCTTAACTGAAAATACAACTTTCTGTCCAATGGTTTAGTGATCAAGTCCAAGTAATGTTCAAAGGTTGGAACTAATTTATGTTCCAAATACTGGGATGTTAACTCCGAAGACTGGTTAGATGACAAAGCCGAGCTGTATATCATATCCCAGTACATTTTCTTTAACAAGTCCTTGGAAGGAAAAGCTGCAGGGTCAGTAATAGTCCATAAGTGATCAAGATGCAGCTTGTTTAATAGATTCCTGATTTCTTTTAACCACGTAATCTTATGGAACCGATCAGAGTTGGCAATGTCCGTCAGTGCAGCAGCGTAGTGGCCCAGTTCAGGCGTAGTCCTTATGCGCCTCCAAAACAATAGTGGGCGCAGCCGAGCCTGGTCCTCGATTTTTTTCCTCCCTAAGTCATAGAGGAGAGGAATGGATGGAGTGCTCTGTGGAACGCCAATCAGCCTACGTAGAAATTTATTCTCTGCAACTGTCAACTCATTGATGTTGGCGAACCCCCATAGTTCTGCTCCATAAAGACATGCACCAAGAACTTTCATGCTATAAATCTCCATAACAGGTTGAATAGGTTTTGTCAATGAAGATTTATGCTTCAGAGCAATGGCCCCCGACAACTGATGGAACTTTAGGACCGTGGAAATAATATGCGATTTCCACTGCATGTTCCCCTGCAGGTTGATACCCAAATATGTGAAGGCATCCACCTCTTCTAGAGCTGACCCATTAAAGTACATAGCCCCCTTAAACGATTTAGCAGGGTTCATATTCATGAACTTGGTTTTTGCAGTATTTATTTCCAAGCCCCAAATCCTACAAAAGTCCCCAAAGGCGTTAATTGTCTTTTGTAGCCCACTAGGCGTTCGCGATATGAGCAGGGTATCATCCGCGAACATGAGTACCGGGACCCGCACCCCATCTAGGATAGGGGCATCGGTTGGTGATTTCCTAAGATGGTCCACTACTCCATTAATATAAAGAGAGAATAAGGTGGGGGCCAGGACACATCCCTGTCTCACCCCACGCTCTACGGGGAAGGAATTAGTGACTTCGCCCTGTGTCCCCCATCTAATCTTGGCGTAGTTGCCCTCATGCAAACGCACTAGTAGTGACAACAGTTCAGGGATAATTCCAAGTTCACCTAGCAAATTCCTTGGTTTTTGCCTAGGAACTAAATCAAATGCCTGTTTTAAGTCTACAAAGACAGCAAACAGTGGGCCATCTGCAAGGGTGACATTTTTCCAATACAGGGTTAGAAAGTGGAAAACCTGATCAATAGAGCTGGTTAGGGGGTGAAAACCAGCTTGGTATGGCGAGAGGACTCTATTTTCATCTATCCAGTCTTGCATTTTATTTTGAATCATTCTACCCATCAGTTTTTGCGCTGCGTCGATAAGTCTGATGGGTCTGTAATTAGATGGTAGGGCCTTATCTCCCTTTTTATAGACTGGAATGATCTCTGCGCCTTTCCGCGAGGCCGGTATTGCTGCTCCTTGTGCTATAGAGTTTCGGAGCCAGGCAAAGTACAGGCACCAATTGTCCCGGTCCGATAAAAGTACGTCGGCCAGTATGCCATCAATGCCCGGCGCCCTCCCTCTTGTCACCCCGTCCAGTGCTACACTTACATCATTTTTTGTGAATACGTCCTCTTTATAAAATACTATGGGCGGCGTGGGTTGGCACTCAAGGGGCATTGTACAGGAATATTGCGGCTTAAAGAAGTCAACCCAGCATTCTTTTGCCACATGGTTTTTTGGGCATTCAGCTGTTCCGCCCCTATCCCATTTTATGATTGCCCAAAATTCTTTTTGTTGTTTGGCTGCACAAGCATTCTTTAATTCCTGCCACTGGCTTTCATCCCATGATCGTTTTGCCCTAGTCTGGGCTTTTCTATACTCGTCCCTAGCCTTCAGGACTTCTCCTCTATTTTTGCTTCTTAGTACCACGCTTAGGTTCTGTCTCGCCTTTCTGCAGGCTTGGTCATACCATCCTGCCGTTTTCAAAGGATACACACCCTTTTTCTGCTTGGCTTCCTTTAAGAAGAACCCTTGAATCTTTAAGAAGAATTTGGGATGTGCCTCTTTAATTAATTTATAGAAATCAGTATCGTTGCATCGGTCCTGCAGTCCACTCACTTCATTTGCCACCACCTCTTTTAAATCATGCAGTTTTTCAGGCCTATCTAGCAGTACAGCCCACTTTATATGGCGTAAGTTGTTAGTGGAGATTAGGTCGAGGGTCAGGAAACCCATACCCAAGCCTGGCACTGTTATCCCATGATCTAGTTGGAAGAGCAAACACAACGGGTTATGGTCACTCTCCACTCTAGGGGTGACCCTCATGTCCCTAACCCTGTTCCAGGCTCTGACATCTACAAGGATGTAATCAATCCTGCTACTTGCCCTGAGGTTGTCAAAAGTAGGAGCACCATGTAGATCAGAAAGAGTGCGTCCATTTGCAGCCCTCAATCCCCTGGATAAGCACATACTCTTCAATTGAACGGCTGTCTCAGACCACTTATTTATCGGAGGTAAGTCTAGCTGCGGTATTCCCCATTTGGCATCCTCTTCTCGGGATAGTTCACTATCTTCAGGACCCAAAGGTTCAAATGTGGTATTCACATCACCCCCCACCATGATTGTAATGTGCTGTGGCAGGGCTTCCATGTTGTTATCTAGTACTGTTACCACATCAGAACCTTTACCCCCAGGAACTCCCCTAGCATAAATATTAAAAAGGGCCATCTCATATCCATCCCCCAAAGTAATCACAATTGCCAGTATGTCGCAGTTATTCACGGGCCTTACTCTTATGGTGCATTGCAGAGTTTGCCGTACCCATATAATTAGGCCCCCTGAAGGGCGCCCCTTGGGATTCTTTTTTGCGGGAATAAAGAAGTTTAGAAACCCTTGCTGATGAACAGGGAGCACTGCCCAGGTTTCCTGTAACATGAATATATCATGGGGCTGAATGAACTCCCCCCATTCTGGGGACTCTAATTTGCTCAAAATTCCCGCCAGGTTCCATGATAGAAGTTGGAGGCCCTCGTTAGCTAAGGCAACCCTCTCTTCTGATGAGAACAAATTTTGACTACAAAGAGGATTTTGTGAATTAAGTGGAGGACTACACGCCTTACGATCATTGGAACCGCTGGCAGCAGAGGCTGGGTGCCTAGCTGGGCCATGCACCACCATACCCCGAGAGTGTTTACTCCCTTCTGCTGATTTGGTGGCAAGTAGGGGGATAAATTTTGGTACTCTCCTCTCTGCAATGACAGTTTCTTCAGAAGGAATGTTGGCTGCGCGGTCCTTCAAGGCACTCTCCTCATGCAGTCAATCACACTCGTTTAGGCCTGATAGAGCTGAGAATCTGTTGTCCAAGGGCATACCCCAGCTACTTTTGGCGTCAGAGGGCTTTCCTCTCCGTACCACCGTGTTCCATTTCGTTCTAAGCACAGAAGGATTAAGCTTATTCCGTGTCCTTGCATAAAAGAAGTCCAAAGTCAGTGGGACTATCTCTGTGGATCTACGCTGTGGGGGATATATATTAGCCAGGACATTTGGCAACACCTCTGGATCGGTGAAGTGCAAAATCACACAGGCCCCTCTAAATTTTTTGTTACTTCCCCCGATCCACTCTACTCTTCTAGCCTTTACCACCTCTTGGGCCAGTTGATCCATACCCCCCAAAAGGCCATATTACGCGAAAGCCAGTACAATGATTTATTAATCAGGGAAGATGAATTCTCTATGTGCCCAGGTTCCAAATGAGGGACATTGGCTAGGACCAGTACAAGTGGCGATGCCTCAACGATCAATTCTACTGGGCCCTTTTCTATATTACCCTCTTCGGATCTGTTCCTTCTCCCCAACCCTTCAGAAGCCCCGCTTTCACCCAGTCCTCCCGGGTCCCCCCCTCCAAGAGCATTGCCCAGCGTAGAAGTGAGGGGGATGTTAACCAAGGGTTCTAGCCTGTGTGGTGTCTAAGTTTCTTTCGACTCAACTCTCAGGATCTCCTGTCTAGGAGGATTTTCCTTTTCCTGAGTAGCTTTTTCCAGGAGGCCCCCTAGTCTAGTTACCTCTTCGGTTAGGTAGTCAATTTTAGTCTGGAGGGGTTTAGTTATATTCTTAATTTTGGTTTCTAGGGTGCTTACCATCCTCTTGAATTGATCCTCGTCCAGTGTTACCTTCCCTTCAATACGACCCCTTTCATCTTCACTACTCTTTTTACCTGGGGAGGTGTCAAGACGTTTTTGCCTGAGCGGAGCCCACCCCTCTTTGGCAGATTTTTGTCTCCCCCCTTAGAGCCTCTAGGGGCTGGTACCGGTACTGGGGGCTCGTCTTCTAGTAGTATGATTTCTTCATCTGGTATAGCATCAGCATCTACCTCAGCTAGGACCGCTACTAGCTGTGTTAAAGAGCTATTCTCCTGGGATGGCTGGTGGAGTGCCTCACTACTAGTGTTAAGGTTAGGTGTAACAAGGGGCATAATTTCTAATGATGGTGCTTGGGGGCTTAAACTCAGACTCAGGGAAGATCTCCTATCGTGATTTATTTTTGCGACAACTTGAACGAGATATTGTCAATAGTATTGACAGTTTGGGGTGTTTTAGGTTTTGACATTTTCGACAGATGTGTCTCTATGTTACCTAAGTTATAACCCTTGAATGTATCAGTAAGGATGACTTTTTGTCCAAAGTTAGACAGGTATTACGTGACAATGCTTAATAGAAATGGAAATGGAGACTCACAAGTGAAGAGTTGAGCAGACTCCTTGGCCCAGTCCAGTGCCGGACTGTCACAGACTGTCCCGCCCTTGTCCCGGGCTTAGCCCGGGCGCTCCAGCGCGCGACTCGCGGGGCGAGAGGGCGGACTGTCCTTAAGTGGCGCCTCCGGGCGCTCTCTGCGCGTCACGAGCGCGCCGCCCCAGAGGCTGCTGGGGGATGTGGTCCTGCGGGGCTGGGAATCTCCCAGCGCTCCCGCTCTGCAATTGGTGAATGAAGCAGCCGCCGCCGTATGCCTCGCGGCTCCGCCGACCCCAAAAGTCAGGTCAGGTTCAGGGCTAGGTCAGGGCTAGGTTCTCCGGTATGGTGGCAGGCAAAGTAGAAAATGAGTTCTTCACACCCTAGACAAGTAGCTATATCAGATGTCCTTAAGCCGATAGGAGCAACAAGAATGAATTAGTTGTTATAAGTTGCTGTTTCGCAAAATTTTTGAAGTTTTTAGAGGTTTTGAATTTCTTGCTGCCTGCTTGTTGCTTAGAATGGATATATAGCAGCATATAACAGTTTACAGTTTATGATAATATATAGCAGCACCGAGAAACAGTCAGATAAAGAAATCAGCAGTAACAGCAAATTATTATTTGAGACTTATTGCAGCTACTTAATGCCACTAGAGAGGTTCTGAACCGATATTCCATCCATATGACATAAATGCGAGAAGTAATAGCAATCCTGCTCAAGTAGCAATACCGCCTGAGTCTTTGTATCAATGTATCCCAGCTTCTCACTCTTGCCCTTCATTCAGCTGCTTCCATTTCTGCCGGCGAAAAGGCTCTCCGCACACCCCGCTGCAGCCCTGCAGCTCTAAGAGGCAGATTCCAGCAAACCAGCGCCTTCAAACCAGCGTCTTCAGCGTTTCCAAACCTTCGCACACCTCCGCTCCCTCTGCATTCTGCCTCCGCCTCCGCCTCTGCCCCGGTATGATATTCTCAGCGGCTTTCACTCTCGCCGCTCTCTACGGTTCCTGCGGTTTCCACCCCGCCTCTCACCAACACACCGCAGCTCTCCACGGCCACACGGCTGCGCGGCTCCAGATACCGCTGACCGCTGTGTGTGTGCTGCCCAGAGCGCCGTGCGGAACCCACGGAACCAAACAAATCCCGGGCAGGTGTTAAGAAGCAGCCCGGCAGCAAGACGAGGGGGGCTCCGAGAAGACTCTGCTCACAGGGGAATAAAGTAACCAAATTCCCCGAGACATATCGTGGTACATGCTAATAAAAACTGTGAAAGAAAGTTTGGCACTTGTTTGGGCTTGTGAATAATTTCCATGTGTTTGTGTATGGAAAGCCCTTCACATTAGTGGCCGATCACCAAGCAATGTTGGTGGTATTTGGCAATCCCACGGCAAAAATGCCTTCTAGAATTGAGCGCAGGGGTTTGAGGTTACAAGAGTAGAACTACACAATTCTTCCTCGTCCAGGGAAAGATCAGACACGGGCTGATTTGCCCTGGAACCCCATCTAAGACGGTGGAGAATTACATCAAATTTACTGTGAAATCGAGCACACCAACTGCCATGTCTTTAGAGCAAATTGTCACTGCCTCGAGCCGAGGTAGTGGCATGTCAAGATTAAAAGTTGTGGAACCAGTATTCTAGACCTCTCACTAATGACAGCGAGTATATGAAGTTCAGAAATGTAAGAGATTAACTTTCAGTAACGCAGGAAGGCCTCATTCTGCAAGGTACAGGGATTGTTATTCACCAAAGTCTCTGACAACAAGTAGTCACATTTTCCCAAGGAGATGGAAGAAAAGTTGCCAGTAAGCGAGCTCTCCGTGATCGAGTCTAGTTTCCGTACCTTGACAAAAGGGTCAAAAAAGAATTGAAGACTTGTCACATATGCAACTGTCTTTCATCTCAAGTTAGTCAGCAACCTTTGATTATGTCAGAATTGCCACATCATGCTTGGGAGATAATTACTATTTATTTTTTATGGCCCTCCAGAGAATGGACATCATCTTCTAGTTATTGTTGATCAATACTCCCATTTTCTGTTAGTAGAAGACCTTTCATCCACTACACATGAGCAGGGTTATTCAAAAACTAGATGGCATCTTTGCGTCATGACTTGTACCTGCAATGTTAAAATCTGACAACAACCCGCCTTGTTTGCTTTCCCCCTGTTCTCTCGTGGTCTCAGGGCCGTCAAAGACTTTGTTGCCTCTTTTCTCCAAGACTTCTGCTAGGAGAGCCCATTTTTCAATGGCTAGCATGTCGCCAGTGCTCCCTTCTGCGCCAAGTTAAAACTTTGTGCATTACAGGACAGTGCACCACGGGCCTACAGTGCAGCGCTCTCCAGGGGAGTGCCTTTGTGCATTCTAGGGAAATGCTCCATGTTTTACAACCCAGCATGTGGTGAGCGTTTTTTTCTCTAGCTAGAACAACGTTTTTTTTAGTGTTTTTTTTAATAAAACCTTTACTCAAGACCAACTTGAGATTACAGTTACGTTTACTGCCTACAACCAGAAATTGGCCGGCATAGCGAATATGCAAGAATCACGCAGTATGAGGGCAGGGGAGTACACAGCATGCCGCCTACAACCCGTCGGGCCGGCCGCGTTGGCAGGAGTGTCTGGCTATGAAGGCAGGATTATCATTGCATGTTTAAGATTAGCTAGAACAATGTTGTTTCGCCTGGAGTCATTACCTGAGAAACAACCACGTCTTTGAGCCAGCGTGCTCACTGCAGCTGCATTGGATTGTGAACCTCCCCCCCGGAGTCTGGCAAGATATTGCCACCGTCAGATGCCACCAAGAACAAACTAGTGTGGCCCCTCTGGTTGTGGGACTCGAGGAACAGCCCCCGTAAGACTTGTACTGCTCTGAGGTGGTACAGTGCAGCGTCTAAGGCGGCAGAGCTACAGGAGCTGTACATACCCTTTAAGGCAGGCATTTCGACGACACGTTGTTCTGTAACATGTGGCGGCCCAGCATTCTGATGCTCATTCCAGCCAGCCTCGCCCCCTGGTTTTAATGCGTATACTGCACAAAGCTCCCAATGTCGGGTCCCACTCCGGAGACATGACAACATTGTTAGCAAGTTACAGATGCCCTGAGGACAGTGACCCTGCACCCACAAAGATACTGTGAGGCGGGTTGGGCCCAGAAGAGTGGTAAAGGAAGGAGAAATCCAAAACAAACAAGGATGCCTATCGCTCCTCCCTACTATTGGCAAGACAAAAAGTCTATTCTTTCAGGAAAGAACAGAAAAGTCCGCTTGCTCTAGCAAAGAATCTTCTTAAGGTCCCAGACCCCGGCCCTAGAAACCCCCCAGACCCTAAAGCAGATCAGGAAAAATGCCAGCAGCTAGCCAGCTTTTTCCAAGAAAAGATTCAAAAAATCCTCGACTCGATCCCCCCTACAAACTCGACCTAGAAAAACGACCCCCCCGACACTCCTACCTCCCCCCGCCTATCCTCCTGGGGACTAATAACCACCGAAGAAGTCAGAAATACGCTAAAAACCATCAAAAGCGGCTCGCCTAGGGACCCCGCCCCGCTACAGACCCTCAAGGAAGTGGCTCCCATAATCATCCCTCCCCTCACCCATCTGATCAACGCCTCTCTCCAACAGGGAGTTGTCCCCCCTAGCTGGAAAGCGGCTGTTGTCAAAGCGCTACTAAAGAAACCCTCCTTGGACCCTACGGAATTGCCCAACTACAGACCAATTTCCCTTCTCCCCGGGACCAGCAAGATTGCTGAGAAACTGGTGAATAAGAAACTATCCCAGTTTCTGGAATCCAATAACCGGTTAAAAAACTCACAGACAGGTTTCCGCCCAGGGCAGGGCACTGACATCGCCCTCCTGGCAGCGGTGGAAGAGGCCAGAGCGCTCTTAGACGAAGGAGGATCAGTGGCAGTGATCCTCCTCGACCTTAGCGCGGCCTTCGACACCGTCAACCACCAACTCCAGATCAAACGGCTCAAGAGGGTCGGTGTGGAAGGTACCGCTCTATCCTGGCTTTCTTCCTTTCTGGCCCAACGTTCCTTCCAGATCTGGGAGAATAACACCCGCTCCTCCGAAACACCCCTCCAATGTGGGGTGCCTCAGGGCTCCTCCCTGAGCCCCACATTGTTTAACATCTACATGTCCCCATTGGAGGAGGTTGTCACCCCGTTCGGAGTGAGCATCGTCAGCTATGCGGATGACACACAACTAGTTGTCTCCGTATCCCACCCTAGCCAACAACCTGTGGACTTATTCAACTGCCTGACGCAGATACAAGGGTGGATGAACAGTTCAGCCTTAAAACTGAATGGTTCAAAGACGGACATTCTCCTCCTTGGTCAGAAAGGGCTCACCTACCCTCAGAATATCTGGCCACCCTGTCTGGCCCCCCCCCAGACCCAAAACAGGAAGTAAAAAGCCTTGGTGTATGGATTGAAACCGACCTGTCGTTCACCACGCAAGCAAAAAAAGTAGCTGGGACTTGCTTCAGTACTTCCAGGCTTGATTATAGCAACTCAATCTACTCGGGCGCACCCGAGGCAACTCTGAACAAGTTGCAGAGAATCCAAAATGTCGCTGCCCGGATCCTCACTAACACTCCTGCCAGAGCCTCAGCTAAACCAGCATTGAAGCTCCTTCACTGGCTCCCAGTGAGGGAACAAGTGATATTTAAAGCCCTGTGTCTGGCACACAAAGTACTGCAGAACCAAGGCCCCCCTATTCTAAGAAAATTTATCAGACCGTACAAAGCCTCAAGATCCCTCCGATCGGACAAGGAGGCTCTTATCATCCTCCCCAGATTCAAGAAAGCTCACTTGGGTGGAAGACGCTTCTCGGTCCACACCGCACGCCTCTGGAACGCTCTCCCCCGAGACCTGAGAACGGAACCTAACTACTTACGTTTTAGGAAACGGCTAAAAACTCACCTGTTCCCTTAACTTAACTCTCTCCCCCCTAATCCTGCTTTCCCCCCCCCCCTTTTTTTTTGCTTCCGGACCCGCAGACGTAGGGATCTTAGCGCTGGGATACCTCCGGGTGACTACGCGCTCTAAAATTTTTTTAATAATAATAAAGCCGCCCTACTCTCCTTCAAGGGTGGCTTTGTTACCCTTGGGAAAAGAGACGCGATTCAAGCAGCCCCGGCGGGCTCCAAATTCGCAAGAGCGTGAGGGGCATTTCTTGTTCAGCATTGTCTCTGCTCTGGAGATGACCGCAAGAATGGCGCAGGGCCGTCCATAGAGGAGAACTGATGGAAGACTCAAGCTCAATTACTGTTTAGCGTTTAGTAGGTGCTCCTGCGCCCTACGTTTGGTTTCTAAATGCAATCACTTCAACCACGTTCACTACAGTTACCATATGAAGTGTAATAGGAGCGCAGGTGTGCTGTGACCTATGTTTTCATAGTAATTTATGTGTTTTTCCCTGACAAACCTGCATTATTTGCACTAACAGTTTGATTTAAGTCATTTTAGTCTTGTTTGATGTACAATATAGAATTTATTTTTATTTAATCCTCCGTGGAGTCCCTTTTGTGGTTTACGCACTGTGTTGCTGTACGAGTGTGTTGCACAAATGCTTTGCACATTGCCTCTTTAAACTAGCCTGACTGCTCTGTGCGAAGCTACCAGAGGGTGAGCGCAGATTATCTCAGGTGTGTATTTGACTTACCCTGACTAAAGTGGTGGATTCTGCCTGGCTTAGTTGCCTACCCTAGCCAACCAGAAACCCCATGTCCAACAGTGGTTCTTGTGAATCACTTGATTTCCCAGCATGCTCCTGCTGCAGAACTATGTCACTGCACTGTGTAGGAGGGCTAGCGACCATTTGTGCCTCTAAGGGAAGTTGACTCTTCTTCTTAGAACATAATTTTTTTCCCTGAATTGTAACTGTTCACTTCTCCATATTATAACAATGCAGCTTTTTCAAGAAATATTTTCGATGTGTAATTTTCAATATTTTTTCTATTTCTGCAGCACAACAAACACATCTAGAAAGTATGAATGGGAAAGAAAGCCTTAAAGGTTCCGGAGGCAAGATGAATTTTACTCAAAATATCTACTTAAAAAAACGGCACAGAATGCACATGAGGGAGAGTCCTTATCGCTGCACCATGTGTGAGAAGAGCTTCAATCACAAGGCATATCTACTAAAGCACGAACTAATACACACTGGAGAGAGACCTTATCACTGCACTGTCTGTTCAAAAAGCTTCTCTCGGAAGGGAAACCTTGTACGGCATCAAAGTGTACACACTGGAGAGAGACTTCATCATTGCACCGTGTGTTCAAAGCGCTTTTCTCAGAAGGCAACCCTTGTGTTGCATCAAAGAACACACACAGGAGAGAGGCCTTATCACTGCACTCTGTGTTCAAAGCGCTTTGCTCATAAGGGTAACCTTGTAGAGCATCAAGGAACACACAGTGGAGAGAGGCCTTATCACTGCTCTGTATGTGCAAAGAGCTTCACTCAAAAGCATAATCTCCATGAGCATCAACGCATACACACAGAAGAAAAGCCTTATCACTGCACCTTGTGTGAGAAGAGCTTCAATAAAAAGACAACTCTACTAAAGCACAAACTAATACACACCGGAGAGGGACCTTATCAGTGCACTGTGTGTTCAAAGCGCTTTTCTCAAAAGGAAGGCCTCGTACGGCATCAAAGAGCGCACACAGGAGAGCGGCCTTATCACTGCACTCTGTGTTCCAAGCGCTTTGCTGTTAAGGGATCCCTTGTACGGCATCAAATCGTACACACAGGAAAGAAGCTTTATCACTGCACTGAGTGTTCAAAGCGCTTTGCTCATAAGGGATCCCTTGTACGGCATCAAATCGTACACACAGGAAAGAAGCTTTATCACTGCACTGAGTGTTCCCAGCGCTTTGCTTATAAGGGAACACACACAGGAGAAAAGCCTTTTCGCTGTACTGTGTGCGAGAAGACCTTCAATCAAAAGGAAAATCTACAAACGCACCAACTAATCTAATTTCTTTATAAATGTGCTGAGCGTTTCTCACTGCTAGTTGATTCTATTGCACCAACCAAATATAGGATTCATTTACCACCTCTCTCATGCATTACATGAGGGCACAGCCGCAACGCTCTCACGCCGTCTTACAAAATGCACACTAAACAACTACTTACACGTCACAACAACTTTGAGCTCACAGCTAGGGCTCTCAGCACAGCGCCCTATTCGCAGATGCCAAAGTCCTAACAAATCGAAGCCCGTATCCCCTCTGCAGCGCACAGAGGTACTCGCCTCGCGGAACGGACTTGCTTCCATCCTCAGCCCAGGTGCTGCTCGCTCTTTGTGGTGCCTGATTAACGTTGGAGCTGCAGAAAAAAACGTGGGCTCTTTTCCCTTCCCATCATACCTTTTACCACATATGTTTAAGAGTTAGTAGTTGAACTGTGTTTATTGCAGATGTATGTAGACATCTTTTCCTAAATAAATCCTGCTGTATCTTTCATTTTAAATGGTTTGAGTCAGCATTTATTTTTGTGTCGCTCTGTAAGCTCTACAGCGCTCAGGCTTCGGTAGTGAAGAGTTCTGCCGCAACCAACTGGAAAGCAGCGAACCCACCAAGCAGCTCCGTATCTATGTGTACCACCAGGTATAAGTTCATTTACCTCTTGTAAGAAGTTAGTACTGTGTCCAGACTGATTTTTTAATTAATTTTTTTCATCCAAGCCCTTTTTTGCTTTCCTCATTCGAAGAATGCAAAATACAACAAGACTTAGGGCAGGATGTACTAGCATCAGGAATGCCGATTTCCTAATTGTGATTCTCCTTGAGTCACAATTTGGAAATCGGAATTCCTAATGTAGGAAACTCTTTTGAGTTTCATTAGCGATTGCTAGGGAGTGACAAATAGACCTACCTCATGCATATTAGTGTGGTAGGTCGCAATTTGAGACCCATTAGGAATCACAGCCATCACAGAGATGGCAGCCTACTGAGCACAGCAGACCACCATGTCTATGATTGGTTTTTAATAAAGCAGTCAGTTTTTTTTTTTAATGCAGCCCGTTTTCCTTGAAGCAGGGGTCTCCAAACCGGTCCTGGAGGGCCGGATCCATGCCAGATTTTTTGGATATCCCCACTGAGATACATGTAGTAATTTTAAAATTGTGGCATGGATCCAGCCCTTCAGGACCGGTTTGGAGACCCCTGCCTTAAAGGATAATGGGATGCATTTAAAAAGAAAAAAAATAAGTTTTTTCGTTTAATTTTTTAAGAGTAGACAGTGGGGTCCGTGGGACAGCTGCCTGCTAAAAATATTTGTTTTCCATTCTTCAAAGGACCTCTATCTATTTGCAAATGGGTTACCACCTCCTTCAAGTAGTCAGTAAAATGTGACCTTAATTCGGTCGCAAAACTTTCATACAGCCCATTTGGATTCAGTAATTGGGAGAAATGCTGTAAACACGCCCCTTTTAAATGACAAATCGCAGACGTAAATTGCGAGTAGGTAGCGTGTTACAGAATCACAATTTGTATTTGGTACATTTGTAAAAGCATTTTTGCGGTTGGATGTTTCCGACTGCAAAAATGCTTCGCACAAGTGGCCCCTAATGATTTACTACCCCAGCAGCAGAACTAGCCAATAGGGCACTAAACTAATGGTGCAGCGTCAACTTTGCACGTGTGCAGCAACAGCGGTGGCTTGAGCACTGCCACTTAGTTAAAAAAATTAAATAATAATTTGTTGGATGGGGGTGGTCCCTGGGTGGCAGTGATAGGTACTGCTGACCACACAGGGGCCTCTCCCTCCCAGGAACGTTGCTAAGCGTTTGGGGTCTGACCCTCAGATGTGAGTGTTAGGCATTTATAGTTGCACACAGAGAGATCCCACTATACCACAGAAGAACAACACACCAGTTAATTATAGGTCAAAGAGGTTCTTTATATAACAGTTGTCTTCGAGATCAAAAGGTCCACAAGTACACTACGTTGTCAGGATAGGGGTGGGGGCCTCCCTCGGCCCGAAGGATCCAGGGGATAGTCTGGACAGGATATAGCTGCGATAGGTTCTCAGTGCTCACAGTCCACGGGCCGAAAGTCTCTCGCCCGGGTTGGTCTCACAAGACCGTGAAGATCAGCAGTGGTGGGGCCGGCTGGCGGCTGGCCCTCAATCCTTGAACCATGGGGGTATTGATGGAATGCTGCTGCAGGCGTATCAGGCTTACGGCTCCCAATCCTTGAGCCGCGTGATACGAAGGTGCCCACGGGTGAGGCGTACCCAGTGTACAGCCCGCACTCCTTGGTCGGGGTAATCCTTCAGGCTAACTGGGCAGCCGCGCTGCGTACCGGAGGGTGCGTCCGGGAGTACGAGGCGTACTTGCCGGGTGAAGGTCATGGATGCGCACCAGCGGGTGCGACCAAGAGAACGAACCGTACTCGCAGGATGCGGATCACAGAGGCGCACCAGCGGGTGCGGGCACGAGTACGAACCGTACTCGCAGGATGCGGATCACGGAGGCGCACCAGCGGGTGCGACCAAGAGTACGAACCGTACTCGCAAGCTGAAAATCACAGTTGCGCACCAGCGGGTGCGTACAGGGGTACAGAGCGTACCAGCGGCTGCGAATCCACGAGGCACACCAGCGGGTGCGGCCACGAGTACGAGCCGTACTCACAAGCTGGAAATCACGGTTCGCACCAGCGGGTGCTTGCAGGGGTACAGAGCGTACCAGCAGCTGCGAATCCACGAGGCGCACCAGCGGGTGCGGGCACGGGTCCGAGCCGTACTCACAAGGCAGAGCCGTGACAATGTCAGCAGGGCTCTGGGGGGTTCAAGTGGCAGAGCCGCGACAATGTCAGCCGGGCTATGGGGGTCCGAGTTGCAGAGCCGCGACAACGTCAGCAGGGCTCTGGGGGTCCGAGGCAACCGAGCCGCGACGAGGTCAGCAGGGCTCTCCAGGTTCCGAAAAGACAGCTGCAGTCAGTGGGGAAGGGCCTTCAGTTATAGGGCCTCCCCCTCTTTGAAGTCCTTTGATCGGGCCAGGGGGTTCCTGGGGGTTCTCGTCCTGATTGTCTGGGCTTCCTGCCAGCTGGCACCTCACATCCCTCACATTGGTGGCAGGGTCATCAGACGACCAGCGGGGAGTGGATTCGGCCTCGGGGGAGACAGGACGTTTTGCCGAAACTCCTCCACCCACCTCACTTAGCGCCTGCAGGCTAACACCAGGCGGGGAGATCACTTGGCAGGAGGTTTCGGGCTCCCATGGTTTGGTGTTGGGGGTAGGGAGTCAGGGATCCTACAGGACCAGGCTTGTCCTACACTGGGGGGGCGCTACGGTTCTTTACTGGTTGTGGGTCTCAGGGTCCCGGGGGATGGGGGCGCTTCTCTGGAGTTTCGGTTGCTTCCACAGGGTCTGGTAAATCTGTGGGGACAGGGGTTAACTTACTAGCGTGAGGCCTCACACAGTATTCTGGGGTGGAGCATGAGGGAGTTTTAGCGGGGAGAATGGGGCCTACACGGGGGTTTAGGGGAAAAGGATGTAAGGGGGCCCACGCCAATGAGGTCAGGTCTAACATAATTCATCACTGCAATCATTTATTTATTTGTGCTCTCATGATTGAAGATGTCACTTTCAGCCTTAGGCTTGGAGATAATGGGCCTGATTCACAGAACTAACTTCAGACATTATCCTAAACTTACTACTTTCAATATTCACAGAATAGATTTACAACTACTAACTTTATGTCCCCACTCGGGCCAGTGATTCCGGCTGGTGGCAGAGACTTAGCCACGGCTGAAATCTCTACAAACGGGCCAGAATCTCCGGCCCGGAATCCCCACCACCGGGCTGGAATCTCCACCTCCGGGCTGGAAGCTCCTGCTGTACTTGGTCCATCCATCACACACTCCTGCTGGTGCTTGCTGACTCTTTATGCTTCTGTGCACTTTACCATTGTTGCAGCAGGTGTAGTGGCACAGGGCCCAGGGCTGTGAGGGGCCCGTTGAACCTTGTAAATTACTGTATATTAGCCGCCCAACAATAGTCAAATAGGTGATTTCCTTCGCTTGCACCTGGGCTCATGGCATCCTGATCTTTCCAAAAATATGCATAAACCCGAGCTGGGCGTCACTGCTAGCACTGATGGAGGGCTGTACGTTTTGGAAGGAGAGTCGATCTCTCAGGACCATGTTCAGATAAAACGATCATTATTACGAGTCACTGCAGCACCGACGCCTAAGCAGCAGGAACCCTTCGTCTACCTCTTCTTGGTTCATGCAGGACTTCATTCTACCTAAAACAAGTTTCCTGTATGTTTCATTTAACAACACAGTTTGCTTCCTAAATACAATGGCAAAGTTAGATTTTAGTGGGATAAACAGCACATAGGATTATACCTGCAAGCGTTTTGGAAATACAAAACAGACACACACACGCATCAACCCTTTTAAGAATATGCACACCTTATGTCCATTATACTCCACTCCACGTGTTTTATAGCATTCCCCATCACAGGGAGGGGACGCCTTCACAAAAGAAGGGTCGAGGACGTGTTGCATCTTAAAAGGCTTCAAGCCTGTGCTCTGCATGCTGCAGATGTCCGCAGTGGATGCGTTAACCATCTGCGCTACCTTACATGCTTACTAAGACACAGGAACAATGCTGTATGTTTGTCAATTGTAACTGAGGATCAACAAACGTTTTGGTTTAGAGGGCCGTCTTAACCTTTTTGTTTAGTAGCTACAAGCACTTTCTTTCTGTAGCACTTTGCACTTTGCATTTCATGTTCACTGTGCTGCGGCTCACCATTACCAGTCCTCCGAAAAGAAAATACACTGGATGCGTGACACATTATTTCATCCTGCTTTACCTTAGAGGATTTGTGTTTCCAAATGTTGTGTAGTAGTATAGTATGCAACACATGGCACGTGTGCAGTGTATACTGTAAACTGTACTGCATCCAGGTGTTCTATTGAGTAGAAATTGTGGGTGTGTGATTATGATGGGATGTGATTGACCGCTCTGGATTTGCTCAGGAATATTCCTCCGATTCTCAACCTTTACTTTGTCAAAAAGATCTCCCATCTTTGTTACCCCTTGCGTTTGCAGGGCAGTTCTCGTATTTGTTACCAGTACTAACGAGACCCAGGTGCACCGCTCCAGTTCAACATGCGGGAATACAAGAGTGTGCCCGCTTGTTTTTCTCACAAGCTCCACCGTGCATGTGATGTAGTGTTCAGTAGATCAAAGACTCCAATTTGGCGGGTTGGAGCCTTGAAAGTTTCTGTGGGAGTGTTTGGGGGTGTGCGGCGTCTCTCTCCAGGCACTGATTAGGCAGATCGTGTGGGCCATGAATCCAGTAGTAGGCGAAGGAGCTTTGCACCACTTTATAGTACAATTCTAGGTCTGGCGCTTTAAGACCCCCCATGTCATAAGTTAGAGTGAGGACCTCTCACCGAACCTTTGGCTGCTTTCCCGCCCATGCTAATTTTGTAGGAAAACTGCATAATGTCGCAAAAATCGCTTTAGGCAGGAGAATAGGTATGTTCAGAAACAGAAATCTAGGGAGGACTACCATTTTCATAAGAGCTATGCACCCAATGAGAGAGAGTGGTGGTTTGACCCAGCGGTTCACATCTTCTAACATTTGTATTGCCTTACCATAGTTCTCAAGTATACCTATTGCTGGGTCTGTATGAATCTGTATTCCCAAATACCGTACTGCTTCTGTCGTCTATCGTAAGGGGAATTCCAATACTGGTGGTGTCGTGGATGGGGGTAAGTGGAAAAATGATGGACTTATCTCAGTTAACCTTTAGCTCTGAAAGACCCCCAAATTGTACCACTTCTCTTAACATAAGCGTAAGATTCTTCCCTGGTTCCCGAACATACAGCAACATGTTGTCAGCGTATGCTGATATGACTAGTCTGTAGTTCGGGGATCGCGGCCCTCTGTGACCATGATATTCTCGGAGCACGCACGCCAGAAGCTCGACTTTGAGAGCCTATAGCAGGCGCAATAGTGGGCAGCCCTAACGGGTGCCTCTTGTAATTGGACTTTGGGACGTGGTTGTTGCACCAATATGAATATGTGCCACCGGTTTGTGTTGCAGTGTCCTAACCAATTTTTGAAATACTTCTCCCACTCCAATCCGTCACAAGGTTGCTCTCAAGAATATGAGGAACAAGAAGAGTCCCCTTGGCTAACCATAAAGATGGTTATTGTTAATCTGGCAGTGCCCCCAAACTGTTTTTGAGAATACCAATCTCACAATGGATCAAAACCTCACAATTTACAGAGACATCCAACTCAATATATACCCACACAGTAAAGCAATTAATACATATCACATAGAATTACTCATTATTAATGAAATTTAGACAAGACAGGCAGAGGTGTTATCAAAAATACATATGTGCGTTTATTCAAAAGAGAAATATTCTTACATTAATTAAAAAAAAAAATTCAGTTGATTAAAACCATATAAAGTCAAAACATATACACAAAAAAAGACAATTTTGGTTAAAATGTTCACAAGAACAGGGGTCGACGCAGCGTTTTGGTTTGGAGAAACTAATGAACAACCTTCTTCAGGACCAGTGTTTTCTGTATTGGTATCATCAAAAACAAACATTTATACTAAAAGGCACAATTCCTAAATCCCAGATTGTGTAATTCTAATAGTATATCTCCATAGTGTTGTCACTCAGCTATATTGTGACATATATCAATTGCATTTTTACCTGAGATTATATGTTTCCTCCAGATTAATCAGGGAAGAACAGGGGCCCGATTGTATGATCCGTGTTTAGGTGTACTGCTTGCTTTAAGAATTCTCAATATGATTGAAGGAATTCTGGTATCTGTAGGTCAATGACAACAACATATTCAAGTATCATGACTATTCTTTTGATTCATTCCATTAGGGGAAAAAAAGTCTGGAGGTGTTTACAAAAATTGGTAAATAAATAATACCCATACCTTCTGCTTATTGGTAATGGGGCTCACGCTCTGGTAATAGGAACCACCGATATTGTTTAGTAAAATTTGCTGCGAAAAAAATGCGAAATATAACTATAATATTTTAGCTGGAGTGATTCCTAGTGGTCTACATGGATAATTATGAATCCTCTTACCCAGATTTTATTGACTGGCACATAGTTGACAAACGCCCTTTAAATTGGCTTTCTTTGCTCATATATCTGTTAAGCATGGTTTTTCTTTCACATTGTCTGGTGGAAAAAGAAAGAGTATTGATTATGGTTTCTCTGTCATTTATAAAAAAGCTTACTTCTATTTATTGACATTCTCTCAGTGGTCTTTATTGTAATCTACCACCTAGTGCTGTTATTTTTTAAAATTACAACAGCATTCTTATCAGGGATTTGTCTTTAGGTTTTATCATATTATTACTCATGTAAACAAGGATTTATAAACGCCATGCTCCTGGTTTAACCACGTAGATGTCCCCACAATAGAACCGTATCTCGTAGGGCTTCCCAAAACGCATAACCGTTTTTTATGAACTGCTTAACCCCGGCGGCAATTCAGCCGCGGTGCAGCGGTTTTGCGCAGTGGGCGGGTCCGCGGCAGCCAACGGACGTGCACAGCACTACGAAGGTTGTGCGCTCGACGGCCATTGTCCAACGCCAGCAGCGAAGAGGTTATCAAGATTACGTTTTGATTTATTTCACCTTCTCCTTGCCGACCCGCGGGTGAGTAGAAAAGGTGAGACTCTGTTGCCATGTGGTTGCGATGGCAAATCCCCTCAGGATATGACAATTTTTTTTAATGTTTTATAGTTATTATGAGGTGCTGAGGAAGATGTTTGTAATCTTCGTTTTAAAACAAGCTAACTTTACGTAAGTGTGCCCTGCTTTTACCTTTTTAGCCATGCTTTCGGGGTCCACTTTATGGCACGTTCTCAGCTTTTTAAAGTTAACAGTTAAGCTTAGATCTAGCTGAGATTACATTTCATATATGATGTAGTCCTGAAAGTGTGATCATTCTTGATTTTTATATATGATGTAGATACCTTTTTTATGTACTTTTTAAATCTACTTTATAATGAATTGTAACCATTGACCAAAGATATTCATGGACGGGATCCGTACGCTACAATGTAACTTGGACTTTTATGTTTTTTATACAAAAGCTGAATAAAGTATTTTGATTGATTGATTGACCTTGCAATCTACGTTGCGTCAATTCATCACTATTGGGGGCCAGGTGCGTCTCCTGTAATATTGCTCCATCTACACTGTAGCGCTTGAGATATTCTATCACCTCCGTATTCTCCTGTGGTCATTCAACCCTCTAACATTCAATGTATGGAGTCTAATCTGCGGCTTTGTGTGTGGATCAATCATTCCTTGTCTGATATATATATATGATATATATATAAATATAGAAATGTATATATATATATATATATATATATATATTCATGTTCGTGGGGATGTCCAACAAACGAGAGGCACCTCAGGCACACAAGAGCTTTTCCCCATAGGGTTTTATTAGGTCAACAATAGCTCTCGCCAGTAAATTCAGCATCGGGCTGCACATCCGGACGCGTTTCGGGTCTCTCCCTTCTTCGGCGGCATTGCAGTCCGTGAACACCATCGGAACCCCACCTTCTCTGTTATACTCGATCGCACGCCATGATTGGCTGCTCAGTTATGAGTCTATGCGTTGCATCATGGATGATGAAGTCCTTCTTAAAACGGTGCCCAATAATCAATGCATTTTAAGCTTCCAATGAGCCCCGGACACAGCACATTGTAAGATCCTCCTTATGTGCCCCACAGTGGAGCCACTTACTTCGTGACTTCGTGGCCTTTTGGTTTTCGAAGTGGTGCCCCTCAGCGGCAGGATGGCCGCTTAACATTCATGCTCGTGGGGATGTCCAACAAACGAGAGGCACTCAGGCACACAAGAGCTTTTCCCCATAGGCTTTTATTAGGTCAACAATAGCTCTCGCCAGTAAATTCAGCATCGGGCTGCACATCCGGACGTGTTTCGGGTCTCTCCCTTCTTCGGCGGCATTGCAGTTCGTGGACACCATCGGAGCCCCACCTTCTCTGTTATGCTCGATCGCACGCCATGATTGGCTGCTCAGTTATAAGTCTATGCGTTGCATTATGGATGATGAAGTCCATCTTAAAACGGTGCCCAATAATCAATGCATTTTAAGCTTCCAATGAGCCCCGGACACAGCACATTGTAAGATCCTCCTTATGCCGCATTACAGGAGCTGCTCAGTCCAAGAGGTATTGCTGGTCCCAAAGTGCTTCCCAACATGGTGGACAACCTTCGAGCATATATATATATATATATATATATATATATATATATATATATATATAGCATCCCGGTCCCTATAGTTATTTTAAAAAAAAAATCTTTTTATAGAAACATAACAGCTCCATCAAAATACACATCAGATAGCAGTGGAAGTTCATTGGTAAAGTTACAACACACAGATACAAAAACCATTTGGCGAAATCCATTGTGGCCTACCCCCACAGCGTACCCCTAGCAGAATTCAACATTCTATGCTTAGGCACCCTTACCCTCCCTGTCTAGAACCCCCTCCCCGATCTGTGCCCCTACCCATCCCTCCACCCCCCCTCCCTGCTTCGTGACCATTCCCTTTTGCGACCATGCATGAGTGGTCCCCCAGAGAGTGGGGTTCATTAAATTCACGCAGAGCGTGCCGACCAGAGGGGGAATTCCAATAAGGGCCTCCCTCAACCCAGTGGTGATCCATCTGAGGTATTCAGCCAGTCCCCCCTGTATCTTCTCCATGACAGCCATATCTTCTCCCATTTCTTGGGGCAGCCCCGGCTATTATAAATAACTTTCTCTGCCCTTTGGCACCAGTCCAGGTCCCGCTCCCATTCCTCCACCGTTGATGACAGGTCACTTCCCCCAGAGCTGGGCTATGTTCCTCTTGGCCACCATACTTGCAAGAGCTAGCCATATCTTGCCCCACTTGGGCCAGGTAACGTCACTCGTCACCCCCAGAACGTGCCATCAGGCCTCCAGCGGCACCTCTGCCCCAATCACTTCTTCTATGATTTCTTTCCGTCTAAACCAATACGTGCGGATTTTGGGGCAGTCCCATAGAATTTGAAAGAAGGTGCCCTCCTCCCCGCAACCCCGCAAGCAGAACTGTGAAGCCGCAAACCCCATCTTATATTGCGCCATCCGTGGGGTGTAAGACCTATGGAGGATACGCAGCTGGACCAGCCTGAATCTAGCCCGGATCGCAACCTCTCTAGGGCACTGCAAGGCCTCGTTCCAGTCATCGTCTTCCAATAGGCCAAGATCTGACTCCCATTTTTCCCTCAATGGTCCCAGTGTGTCCGGAAGGTTATTAATGAGCTTTTTATAGGTAAGGGAGATAGCTTTATCAATCATAGGGTCTAACAGTAGCCTATCCTCCAGTGGGGCATACTCAGGTAGTTGTTTCCCCTGCGTCAGATGTGCGTGTAAAGCGTGTTTGATTTGTTGGTAGTGCAAGAATTCACCATCACTCATATGGAACTCCGTCTGTAGGGTCGCGAAATCCACCAATTTTCCCCTCTTCCATACATCCCCCAGCGTGTCTATGCCTATCAGACTCCACTGGCGCAGATCTCGTAGCTTCACAACCTCCCAAAGGAAGTCGCCTTTCCACAAAGGCATATGGTCTGTACGTTTCGCCTCCCACCTCAGCAACTTCGTTGCCCGTTTCTACACCCCTAGTACCACCGCTGTCTGGGGAGGCAAGGTCTGGCTGCTTCTGGTATAGAGCCGCCAAGTAGGATTCTTCCCTCAGGGCCATATGGTCCACCTGATATGCGGGTTTGACCAGCTGTGTCGCCCAGTAGTATAGATGAATGTCGGCCACCGCCAGCCCTCCCTCATATGGTCCCCGCTGCAGTTTTTTAAGAGCTATTCTCGGGCACCTTCCACTCCACAATAAGGAGCGTTGCTCTGACTCCACTGTTTTAAAGATGTGCTCCGGGATCGGGAAGGGCGAGCTCTGCAGTACATAGAGCAACCGAGGCAGGGCCATCATTTTGAATAATACGGCACGTCCCATTAGGGAGACCGGGAGGGTCCTCCAGTGCATCACGTTGCTGTGAAGGCGCTCCAGTTGCGTCTGCACATTTAAACAGAGGAATTCAGTGTCAAATGGTGTGACCCATATTCCCAGGTACCGCAACTCCGTACGTAAGACGAGGCCCTCGCATTCGTCCATGATTTGAGGCTGGGGTCCCGCCAGAACATAGCCCAGGGATTTGCTCCAGTTGATGTGATATCCGGAGTATTCCCCAAATGTGCGTAGTATGACCATCAGCCTTCGTATGGACTCAGGCGGTCGCTGGGCATACAGCAAAATATCGGTATATAACGGTATTCGTTCCTCCCATCCTCCCCCCAGGTCTATGCCCCATACCCCAGGGTCTGTTCAAACCTAATGCGCCAGTGGCTCCAGTGCTAGGGCAAAGAGAGTTGGGGAAAGGGGACATCCCTGCCTCGTGCCGCGCCCCAGTTGGAATTCCCGCGACATAGCCCCATTAACCCGGACTCTCGCCAGTGGCTCTGTGTATAGTAGCTTCATCCATGCGCAGAAGTTGTCTCCAAAGCCTAGCTTCCGCAAAACTGCATATATGTAACACCATTCAATGCTATCCAGGCCATATGGGCATCAAGAGATAGCAATGCCGCCGGCACTCCCGGGCGCTTAGTTACTGCTTGCAGGACCCCAAACAGGCATCGCAGATTGAGCCACGTGCTTCTATGGGGCATAAAGTCCGACTGGTCCGGATGGACCAGTGATTGTACCACCGCACCCAGGCGTGTGGCCAGGATCTTCCCGAGGACCTTCATCTCATAGTTAAGGAGGGACATAGGTCTGTATGAGCTGCATTCCACCTGTGGCTTACCGGCCTTATGGATCACTACGATCGTTGCCAGCCGTAAATCCCTCGGAAGCTGTCCAGTATCCCGCGCCTCGAGGAACATATTGCACATGTGTGGTGCAGTGCGACTTGCCACACACCCAAACGCTTCTGCTGGGAACCCATTGGGTCCTGGGGCCTTTCCCGCCGGCAGGTCCCCCATGGCCTCCTCCACTTCTTTGACCGTGATATCTGCTTCCAGAATATCCCTGTCAGCAGACTCCAATAGGGGCAACCGCAAGGGGGCTAGGAAATCGCGACACTCCCGCACCTCCCTAGCCGTTTGAGATCGGTAGACCTCCTCATAATAGCGTGTGAATTCCTCTGCAATCGCCACACTCGTGGTGCTCACCGACCCGTCCGGTCGCTCTATTCCCGGTACCCAACTGCGCTCCCGATCTCTCTTCTCCAGTCAGGCTATCATTTTGTTTGCCTTGTCTCCCAAGTGGTACACCCTCCGCTGGGTAGCAAGTGCATGTGATTGTGCCTGTTCCATCAGAACGTCCCTTAACTCTTTGCTTAGGAGGCGTGCCTTATGCTGCCTGTCCTGCTCCTGTTCCTGGGTAAGCCCCGTCTTATCCACCAGAGCACGAAGCTCCAATTCCAGTTTTTCCACCTGTGCATGTTTTTCTTTGCGCCGTCTCCCCACCTCGGCCTGCACGAAATCCCTAGCCACTGTCTTGTACGCCTCCCAGACTAACCCGAGGGAGCTCACCGAGCCTACATTGTCCTCGAAATAATGATCTACCCTCTCCCGTAAACTCTCCTGGAACTCCCTGTCCTTAAATAAAAAGGTATTGAGCCAAGGGGGGACACTCCAATCTCGCCTGGGACCCACCATCTGAACCCCCACCGGTGAATAGTCAGATATCCCTCTAGCTTTATGATGTCCGTCCCTAAAGAGGCTCATGCAGTCTGTCCGTGTGAATATGTAATCGATCCTGGAGGACGATCCATGGGCCGCGGAGACATGTGTGTATTGTTTAGCCTGCGAGTTATGTGTCCTCCAGAGATCCACCAAACCCAGCGCTTGTGCAAAGTCCCTAAGGTGGTTTGACCTCCCTTACTCAGTTGAGGCGGCAACAGGTCCAGTTCGCTAATCTTCACGTTGTTCATATCCCCTCCCAGGATCAGTGTCCCCGTGGGCATTTCCAACACCAACTTTCCATTATCGGGGAGAGTAGTCGTGTGGAGCTTTGGAGGAATGTAAAGTGAGCATAGGTTCGGAGTTCGGCCCTCCCATTGTGCAGACAACGCCGCAAAGTGACCCAGGGGATCCAACCAACACTGCCCCAGGACCAGTGGCAGGGAGTTTTTGACAAGGATCCCTACCCCCCTGGAGCCCGTAGTAAAGCCAGAGTGGGCACGTCAGGTGTAACCAAATCTGTCTAGGGCCTTGCAGCGATTCCCTAACAGATGCGTCTCTTGTAGGAGTACGACATGAGGGGTGTGCCTGCGAAGGTATTGAAGGACCACAGTGCGTTTGATCTTGTTTTGCAGGCCGTTCACATTCCAGGATACTATATCAATGTGTTGAGTCCGTGTCGTGTGTAACACAGCCATCGTTCCCGCCAAGTATAAGGGTGAGCAACCAAATCTCCCCTCCACCCCCTCTCACCTGCCAGCTGATTGTGTCAATGGAGTCAGAACAGACATATAGCATAAAAACAAACAGTAAGAACTAGAACAAAACCCCCATTCCCCCCATCATCAGCCCCTCACCTTGCTACCCTGCTACGCCGGCCAACCGCGCCAGACATCCCCTACAAGCAGAGCGCCTGTAGCCCTTAAAACGAAAAACTCAGGGGCGAGTGGTGCAACCAGGTCCAGCATCCGGGGCTCCCATCCGACCCTTTCCTACAGTTCATTATGTACTCCACCATTTGCCCTGATCTGGAGCAGCGTCCCATTATGAAAGAGTACTTCCAAGAGACTCAACCGGGGTCTCACTGCCCGTACGGTATAGGAGTAACAGCAAATAATGTTCGGGCCTTCAAATCTGTCCCTCGCAGGACCCCCATACATTCTGAGACCCCCCATCCCTCAGTGACCCTGTAGGACCAGTATCAATAGCCCCCGTATACATTACATGTCCACGATTTCCGGCCAGTCCAAACCAATGTATTCCTTCTTGTCACCCCTGGTCCGGAGACGCCGAAAGGCTGCGGGTCCTCCGCCTGTCAGCTTGGTGCTGGCTCTCCTGCCATTGTCGTGCTCACCCCGCTGATCCCACAAATGAGGCCGGAGACTGGGGCGCCGCGCTTCTCCAACTTCCCCCATGCTCCGGGCCCCTCTGCTGCTGGCCACGCTCTTCAAGCCAGGTATGTACCTTCAGGTGGTGAAGAAAAAGGATTTCCCTTCCGCCAAGACCTTGAGCCACGCCAGGAAGAACATCATGTCTTGACTCCGCGTTCCCAGAGTTCCCTCTTGGTGGCGTCAAACGAACGGCGCTCCTGCTGGACCTTAAGTGTGAAGTCTGGGAAGAAACGTATCCTGGCGTTGTCCCCATGTTGCCAGGCCGCCTTTACGATTGCATCCCTGTCTCTGTAGTTGAGAATCCGCGCGTTGATGGTGCGCGGTGGGGCCTCCGGGCGTGGCGGCGGGATCGGTGCCCTATGTGCCCGCTCTATGACGAAGAATTTAGACAGTCTTTTGGGTTGCAGGCGTTTTAAAATGAGATCTTCCAAAAACAGTTCCATGCTAGCCCCTTCCATTTTCTCTGGCGCTCCCACCACCCACAGGTTGTTTCTTTGAGCCCTCCCTTCCTGGTCCTCCAGCTGTGCCGCCATCTGTCTCTGTTGGTGTGTGAGCTGTTGGACCTGTTGTTGTAACTTCTTGGTAGCACCATGTAGTTCCGTAATGGCGGCGGCGTTCTGTGTAGCTTTCTTGGACGTCTTGTTCAAGTCCGCCCATTGAAGCTTCAGTTCGATAGACATTTTATCTATTTTGGTCTCCAGAGTGGTGCCTAAAGATTGTATGACCTACTTAATGGAGGACAGGATGGCTCACGGGGCTCCTCCGAAGTCCCGGGGTGGGGTTCGGCTCCCCCTCCTTGTTCCGCCTCGTAGTTGTCCATAGTGTTGGATTGGGTCACCGTGGACTTCTTGTTTCTCATGGCAGTGTGTGATATAGGGCGCATGCCACTGGGCCCTCTGACCTCCGTCCGCATCCCACCTCGCCCTGGAAAGGCAGGGGTGGCCCCTGTCAGTTCAGCACAAGCCCACTGATGCCGGCCGGTCGTCTGCCAATCGTTAGTGCCGCCCGGCAGGGACCCCACACCTCTCCCACCGGTCCATCGTCTGTTGTCGCCCCCGGCCTCGGCACAGTGGTCACCAAGGGCCTCTGCCGCTGCTACCTCCACTAATTAGTGCGCCCCACTGCCTCCATATCCTGGGCCCGCAGGCAAGGATTCTAAGTCCTCTCCGCCGCCTTGTTCCACCACGTGGTAGGGGCGCCGCCATACTGGCCTGCCCTCTCTGCATCCACTCCCCGGGGGACCAGCCCACTCACCGCAGCACCGGAGAGAGCAGCACACCACACCGGCACATACCAGGGGGGCAAGGATTCCAAACGCCTTGTCCTACTCTGGGGATCACTGCTACGTCGCGTCCCCTCGCTGTGTCGTGTGCCACTCGGCCGCCATCCCTGGTCCCATAGTTTAAAAGTTTGACAATTATTGGGTATGGGGCGGCCCCCTGGACCGGCTTCGGGGCCAAGGCACTGTGAGCCCACTCCATACTAAAGATCTCTGAAAAAGTGTCCCTGCCCATTATGCTCACCAGTGTGCTTTCCACAAATTCCTCAATATTCATTATATTGGCTGTTTCCGCAACACCCACTATACGTATATTGCACCGCCTGGAGTGTGCTTCTAGATCCTCTGTCTTTGCTTGCAGGGTGTGGAGTATTCCATCCATTACCTTGTTCCTAGTCACTTCTTCGCTGATCGTATCTTCCATGTCAGAGACTCTTCTTTCTACAGTGTCAAGTCTCTCTGCATGTTTTGTCTAGTCTTTCCACCATTCTGTCCATACGGTTAGTAAGCGTGCCTATTTTCCCATCTATTTTTGTTGAACTGTGTTGCATGGCTACCAATATTTGTTTGAAGATCTGCATCCGCAGGAGGTCACTAACTTCAGGCCTGGAGCCAGCAGCATCAGAATTGGTGTATCTGCTTTTTAGACTTTTGTGGTTCAAATTGCAACTTGGCCTGTGCCTTATCTGCTTTCCCCAGGCTGTTCCTCTGTCATTTATCATAAAGTAAAGATTGCGACCCCTGTTCGGCTGGACATGTCTAAACTAATATAGAATCCACTGTGTCTATATTTATTTATTTTTAACATCGCCTGTGTACGGGACCACTGTTGTTTGAAAAATTATGTTCCTCTGCCACTGGGCGTATATTTGCTCAATCCACAGATCAGAAATTCCGGGCTGCAATTCTGATTTCTCCATGCATTCATGCAGTGACCTTTGCAGACGCAATGTACTGTCCAGTTATTTTCCCACCTTGTACCTATCAGCCGCCGCGTGTAGCGTCGCGCGTGGAGAAACCAACTGCTCAATTCACTAAGCATATGTCTGTCGTGTAGGGCTTTGCCTGCGATCCGTGCCCTGCTTATACTCCGATGTTGGTTCCACCGCTGCTTCACCTCATACTCACAGACCGCACTGCATGGGATTTCTCCTTTGCATCCATATCTCCTGGGTCGCGTATCTCTTGGGTTACTTTGGAGCCTACAGGATCACTCCAGGTGGCTCCTCACTTCGTGGCGATGCCTTACATGAGCTATTTCTCAGACCACACTTCACCGCCCGCAATGACTTCCTGGCCGCTGTTTCACGTGGCAGAGTTGCTCTAACTAATCTTTCAGCTGCACACAGTCTTCCTGTCAGTGTGCCTCTCCAGCTGCTCGCTCTGACTGAGCCCTCAGGTCGACTCCCACAGAAACACAGTCGCGAGATACCATTGACTTATAATGGGAACGTAAAAGTTACAAAGTTAAAGATTTAGGGCACTTCCGGATGGCCTACAACAAAACCACTTTAAAGTAGGACACTTCGAGAGTCAAGATCCACGGGAGCACCGGAGTACTCGTGTTACCTCACCCAGGGAAGCCGGGTGCATAGGTGCCTTTTGATGTTGGGTTTTGTCGATCGTTTCAATGGAGATCTGCAAAGAAGTGCTGCAGGCGACCAGATGAAAAGTGTCCGGGTGGATCCAAGGGTGGATGGAGGAACTGAAGAACCTGAAAGCAGAGGGGACAGAGTCTGGGTCACTAGCCAGTGACCAGGAAGAAACCAGGAAGGAACCAGGCAATGTCGAGTCGATTTCAGGTGAAGAGGTGAAGCTTGTCTCTGCAGCCACGAGGACCAGGAGACGTCAACGATGACCAGGAGCTGGGTTCGAGCTGCCCATGAAGGATCTAGTTGACTGCTGCATCAGTATCCGGATTGGACCCAACAAGCCTTGGCAAACACAACCCACGCAGGAAGTGAAGATTGGCTTCGAGTGAGACCAGCAAGGTCTGGGGAGCTTCTCCTTTGGAGGGAAGCTGGAGCAAGCCTGGAGCAACTAGGCCTGTGGTGTAAATTCAAAAAGAAGTCTTCAGAGGGCTAACTAGCCAGCGGGCTAGCAACCGGGAAGACGTATCGAGCTGAAATGCAGGAGCAGGCCCCACGCGGCACTCATGGATTGTGGAGGGCTGAGCTTTGGTGCAAATGGCGCTCTGGTCTGGGGCTTCTTGTACCCCACTGCACAACTGCGAGTTACCTCAGGAGTCAATGAAGTTAGCAAAATGCAGGAAGTCCATGGTGTCTGGCCCCACGTCTCTCGCGTCTGTCACGGGTCTCAGCTTTTCTGTAGAGGTGGATCAAAGTCAGAGAAGTCTGGAAGTCCAGTTCCTGTGTCACTGAGTCTTCGTGTTCCAGTAGGAACATCGAGAAAGCAAACCGGCAAGTTACTGGTGGTGCCTGTTTGCACAGGATGGTCACTCCTTGACCACAAGGGAGATGTCTTCAGTCTTCTGGTCGAAATAGAACGTCGAAGGTCCAAGAGTTTCATATCAGAGTTTCATTCCAGGATAATCTAAAGTCCTGGGGACACAACTCCTATCTTTATACTGATTTTAGGGGCTGGATTACCTGCTAGGTCCCTCCTATGAGTGGACCTGGGAAGGGGGTGGTGAAGAAACTCAAGTCTTCATTCTCAGGGGTCTCACTAATGCAAAAGAAGTCAAGTCAAGTCAAAACCACTTTATTCGATTTAGTTAAAAATCATAAAAGCATTCTACAATCACAAAAAGGGCAATGCAAATTCATAGGAAAATACAATAATCATTAATCATTACTATTTACATATTCAAGGTGGAAAAGATGATATGAGGAAACATCAATAATAATTAATTAATATACAATGTATAAAAAATACTTCATAAAAAGAATAAATATTCAATAAAAACGAAGTTTGTAATTTAAAACAACATTTCCATTTCAGTCTTCTGTACAAAACCCTAGTGTTACATTTTTAAGTCTTCTCCTCCTGATCCTAACAGCGGCAACTAGATAGCTGGCCACGCTAAACATAGCCAACGCCGAATCCAATAATTGAAGATACAGGAGGGCAGGTTTTGCCTGATGGAAGGCTTTATCCTTCAATAATGGTATCAGGTATTTCTGTCTGGGCGCAATATAAAAATTACAAAACAACATAAAGTGCATATTATCTTGCGAAGAGAAATTATCGCAATTACAGACAGGGGCGTCCTCCTCCTTATACCAGCCTTGACTATCACACAGAACTGTGTAAATCTGGTTAAACCGAAGTTTAACCAGGAGCCACCTATGAAAGGGGATATTGACGATGGTAAGATACGATTGTATAGTAAGGCTGGTAATAGTCAGGTAATGGGCTCTGACCGTGGGCTTAAGTAATTGACGTTCCTCCCTCCCCACATTTTTAAGTTTAATAAAATTGACCTTCACCCAATTTAGATCCGATTTCTTTAGACCCTGAGGGGCCCAGAAAATGTCAGGACGTCCCAGGTCCAGGGAACACTTTTGAATGTATGAGAGCCAAGTGATGTTTTTGTAATTGTCCAATTTTAGACAGTCCACCAATATTTTGTGATTCAGACCTAGGCTATTATTGGTCCAGAGCCTTATCCATAACAGGATAGGGGCCATTTGAAGGATGTCAGATATGTACCCAAGACCAACTTCCTGGTGAACTGAGAACGTGGCTGTCGATTGGGGAAGCCCTAAGGTGGAACGCAGAAACTTATTTTCTTCCCTTTGGACCGAATCACTATTTACATAGCCCCACAACCCCGAGCCGTACCTGGCTATTGCTACTGATTTCGCCCTGTACAAGTTAATTAAGGCACCCGTTGGCTTCCCGCCCAGTCTCTTGGAAAAACTTAAAATGGCATTGGCTGAGCTCCTGGCCGCTTTAGTTTTGGCTACAACTTGTGGAGCCCAGCTCCCCTTAGTGTCAAAAATTACACCCAGGTACGTAAATTTTTTTACATTAGTGATGACGTCACCATTGCAGTAGAACTGTTTAGAATTATTTTTACCAGCTCCAAAAGCCATGACGTGAGATTTGGAGTTGTTTATCACTAAGTCTAATGATGACATAAAATCATTAAAAGCATTTAAAAGTTTTTGCAAACCTATGGGAGTCCGAGCTATTAAAGCTGCGTCATCCGCGTACAGGAGAACGGGAATTCTAGTGTCCCCTGCACGCGGAATGTCCAAGGTAGCAGTTAAAAGCGTCTCCTCAAGTGAATTTATATACAGAGTAAACAGCATGGGGGCAAGGATGCAGCCCTGCCGCACGCCCCTACTGGATGTAAACCAGGCAGTACAATTGCCATCTTGATCCATTCTAATTGAGGCTTTTAGGTCCTTATGTAGTTCTGCCAAAAAATATACAAGGGGAGGATCAAGACCCAACTTCAATAGCATATTCCACAGCCGGGCTCTGTTCACCAAATCAAAAGCCGTGGACAGGTCCATGAAAGCAACAAAAATTGACCCTTTTTTAACAGATGTGTATTTCGAGATTAACATATGAAGATTTAAGCATTGGTCTTCAGTCCCCCTACCAGCACGGAACCCATACTGAGCATCTACTAGAATATCATTATCTAGGGACCAGGTGTTAATTCTAGCTAGTAGGACTTTGCCCAAAATCTTCATAGAAGAATCCAATAACGAGATTGGTCGAAAGCACTTAGGGTCTGATCGTTGCCCCTTTTTAAAAATGGGTACAATAATAGAACAAGCCCACGTTTTTGGCAGACCCCCCTCATACACACAATTAAAAACATTAGCTAAAATCTCAGCCCACATCTCAGAGTTAAGTTTGTATAGGTCCAGGGGTACCCCATCTGGGCCCGGGGCTTTATTTGCAGCAGAGCCTAGAATTGCCAGCTCTACTTCTGATTTGCTAAAATTTAATTTAGTTGGTGACGATAAGGAGTGGGGTATTTTAAACGCCTCAACGGTTTCATTTGAACCATATATGTTGGAAAAATGGTTAATCCAGTCGGCTTCAGAGATGTTAATATCAAGATCCATGTTGTTAGTATTGGAGAACAAAGGATTATTTATTGTGGCCCAAAATTTGGAGCTATGTTTAAGGGTTTTGGGATCCATTAAAGAATCCCATGCTTCATCTTTGATGGCTTTCTTCCGCAGTTTAACTGCCAAAGCATATTTCCTTCTTAGCTGTGCCACCAAGGGCCTGTCTCAAGGGGATTGATTAAGGGCTTTCAGCAAAGCTGAATGTGCCTGTGAGCAAGAGCGGTCAAACCATCTACAGGCTGGAGCAGGACCCCTCTCAGCTCTTTTTCCACTCTAGCACAAATCGCTTCAAAGGCACTCACAACCTCAGCCCCCCTCCTCTCTCCATCCCTACATTTCTCCATTTCAACTGACATGTCTTGTACAATAAGACCATGGAAATCCTCTGGGCAGACTTTGCACCATTTGAGGCGTCTCCCCTGATCTTTGCTCCTAACGTCCCTCGTGGAGGTAGCCCTTAATTCTCCTTTATGCAAACCAGATAGAGCGTCCAGAACCAACAGTACAGGATTGTGGTCACTAAACCCACTTACAAATGCATTATAAAACAATACATAACCAGGGAGCCCTGAAGACATAAAAAAATAATCGATAATCGATTCACTGCCCCTTGCGTTATAAGTGACCACACGGTTTGCGGGATCTGAAAACCCTGGTTCGTATAGGTCATTTGATGATAACAGATTTTCCATTGCCACACCCTTAGGGCTATGTTCAAAATGTGGCAGCGAAGTATAATCAGGACCGGTATCATCAATAATCTGGCAGTGAGACTCACACAAATGAACATTAAAATCACCCATCATTATAAACTGAACAAAAGTGGTTTGTTTTGACATAAATTTGGTTAAAAAGGCCGATAAACCATCTAAAACAAAATTTGGGGGTCCCCCCTGCATAGAATTATAACAATTTATTAATACAATCTTAGTCTTGTCTACAGAACATATTTCCACCAGCTGAAAATAGTGCGAAGAACTGGGGATTTCTCTAACATTCCCTGCAATTTTAACTGAAACAAGAAATAGCAAACCCCCTCTGTCCCTTCCCGATATGGAACTCTGGGCATCAACAAAGATGGAGATAAATCCATCTACCCAGAAGGCTTTATCTTTCGTCCACGTTTCTTGTAGGGCAACAATATCATGGTTCTTCACCAATTGTAGCCAAGTCTGGTCATCCTGTTTTGCCCGTAGGCCCGCAATATTCCATGACAATAACCGAATGTGCCCTCCTCCTAGTTTTAAAGGGTCATTAATAACCGTTTCTACCCTGATAGTAGATGGGACAGCCTCAGCATTACCTGGGGATAGGCAAATCAGGTTCTCATATTCAGGTTCTAGTCATTCAATATCAATTCTTTCAGCTAGGGGCGAGAACATGTTAGACAATGGTAAGTCATTAGGGGATGTATTCCTTGCAGCATTTACTACCCCATTGCCCTTGATTGGCCTAGTCTTCCATACATTAGTAGGCATAGGTGAGATAAGTTTATCTTCTGCCCAGGTATTACCAGTAAACTGTGACTTGTTGTTCTCCACTGCACTTGGTCTATAAGGTTGGCGATAAAAGAAGCCAAGGGGCATCGCCCGAACCCCTTTATTTACAGGGTCCAGAGGAGAGTCATCCCAGAAGAGTCGACTAGCGACATTCCTGGATTTAAAATTGACAATAACACAATCACCAGATACCTCTTTCTTGTTTCTGCCCACCCAATTCACCCGTCTACTTGTTACAATATTATCAGCAATATTACTTTCTCCCGTGCAATTTGCATTACACCATTTCTTAACGTGCCTGAGAAGGGTTTCATGTTGTTCCACCACGCCGTCTTCTAGTTTAGGCACGTTAACCAGAATTGCAACAAAGGGTGTTGCGTCCGGAGGTAAATTTATTGGGGGTACCCTTTTATCCACAACCCCCGGCCGGCCGCTAGGCTTTATGGAAGAACTTACACTGTGAGCTTTCTCCATTAAGGGAATATATATCCCATTATCCACTTTCCCTTTTTGGGGCACGGGGTTAACAATGGGCAAAAGAGGGGTAGCAACCGGCCTAGATGTAAATGGGTCCACAACTTTAGGGGCAGGCCCCTGCACAACTGTAGGGCAAGGTGCCAAAGGCATAAAAGAAGGGGGGGCCCGAGTGTTAAGGGCATCATTTATGCGATCACATTTTGCCATAAGGTTCTTGACACAGTCCTGCAAAGTTTCAGTTATGTCAGTGGCAATCTGGATTAAAGCAGTCTCCAGTCTTTCTGAGAACAGTTTTTCCAGTAAGGTCATAATGCCCTCCTCTGTTACAAATGCTGGCTGGGAGGTACCAGCCATACTCAAAGCAGAGCTTCCGCTATCCACAGAGTTCACAGGGAAGTTAGGTATCACAGTTTCAGATGAAGCCGGACATGGAAGAACTGTGGCGGGTTGTGACAAGGTAGGTCTACAGGCCTCAATAATAACCCGAGGCTCCAACGGGATACAGTTCATAGCAGGGGAATTGGATATATCAACGCTCCCAGGACCAGGAGCAAGGCCTAGTTCACGCTCAGACTCAGCGATCTGAGTTGATAGTTCCCCCACCTTTGTTGTTAAATAAGTTATTATACTGGTGGTGTACTTAGGCACTTTCGCTTTCGCTTCATCTGCCGTTGATGTCGTCAATTTGCGCTTACCCATGATGAGTGATGTTACGGACGTGGCCCGTCCCGTCCCTGGTCGTCCTTGGACGGCCTTAGACGGCCCGCCCTCTGCCCGGGCTCCGCCCGGCGCCGCCCGCGCGCGTCCGCGACGCGGAGGTAGCTGCCGCCTTTAGTAGCGCCTCCTGGCGCTTGTGCAGGAAGTGGGCGGAGGATGTTGCAGGGCTCGCTGGGAGTTGTGGTCCGCTCCGCTCCGCGGCCGTGCGATGGCGCTGCACGGCGGCGGGGGAGACCACAACGTCAGGGACCCAGCAGCGCTGTGAGGCAAAGGCAGTGCGAGCAGCATCTGAGCAGCGTTTCCGCGACCCCTCCTGGAGCCGGTAAGCTTTAGTTTAGACCCCCCTCTTTAGTTTAGACCCCCAAAAGAAGAATCTGACACAGAAGCTGGAATATAAAGAGAATATTTTTTTTAAACTCAAATGAGTGAAACTACGTCACACAGAAGCCGTAGGAACTGAACGAGGCAGCCCAAAGAGTACAGAACACAGAGGCCTTTTATATGCTTAGGGTTACAAACTCAGCATAAAAATAAGGGGCAGTCCTAGCTTATACAAACATGCAAAAATGCCTAACATGGACATGCAAGATCTGCAAAATATTAGCCAATAGGAAAACATTCAAAACAAGGCATCATGTAACCAGAACATCCCCCTTGAGTCGTGCTTTTGCACAACCCATAAGTCAATCAATTACACCACCTACAGGTCAATCAGTAATGGCAGAACATGTTTGCGTGCTTCAAAGGAAAAGGTTATGGAATAGGAAAACACAGGGAGAGAATAGCGAAGGCCAAAAGATAAGATACAGCCCGAGAAGAATGCTAAAAGCTAACAGATAGTTGATACAGGGATTAGGTGGTCCAGACAAGAATTAGTTAGGCCAGCTGGTGTCTGAGATGGGTTTCAAGACAAGGACAGAGGGGGTTTTCAACACGTTGCAGTCGAAAGGGCAGAAACACTTCTCGAATCATGCAGCCTGTGTAAAGGCAACACAAAATGGAGTTGAATGTAAAATGGAGTCAAAATTAAGGAACCTCAGTGGTTACACCCCTTTCCTTTTGTCCAGTTTCGCGCCAGAGCAGAGCTGGAGTGCCCCAGCAACTAGTTTGAACCAGGCTATGCATGGAGCACCTTGTGTGCCCCAGGCAGTGTCTGGAAAAGCTTCTTTCCATTCAACCCACCCTGCCCCAATACACTACAGCCTGTCTGGGAAGGTGCTAGCGACAGGAAACCTATTGTCCAGGCCTCCCTTGCTGGAGTTTCGTCCAGCTGCAGGAGGTCAGACTCGTGCCTGTGGCAGCAGCATCCATTTTGTGATGCTGAGGCTCTGTTTAACTTTAACCGGGTAAAGCAGTAACTACATGTCTTCTCCCTCTAGAAGGGTGGAATGCTACCCCTGCCGCCAGGACTGGCGGGGGGTAGTATTTCAAATTGTTTGACACCTTACACAACATGTTTTGATAAAGCCAAACCAAAGTTAGCATTAACCGCGAGGATTATAATGCACTTAAGAGTATATGGTATGGCTATATCATAGAACAGCTATAAGGAGATGGTTCCGAAAGCTGCAGAGGGGCTCAGCTCATGCTAGGGCACTCTCTCACATAAAACCCAGCACTCTTCATCCAGGATTGTTAAGGCCTGCCATAGGAGTGACTCATAGGTTACTATGTGTCTATATAGAAGGTAGATATAGATATACTATATCTAAGTAAGGGGTGATTACACCACCTTACCCAAGCTGAGTGATCAGCCTGTGGTGTCAGTTTAGATGGCCAGTCAGGGGTGGCATAATACATGCTGCAGCCCCTGGTAGGCCTTGGATAGACCTATGCCCTGGGTACCTGTGGTACACTATACAGGGGCTCACAAAGGTGACCCAATACCCAATCTGGTATGTACCTAAAGTACATGGTATCAATTTAGAGAGAGAACAGCTGGGCTGTGGGGCTGATTAGCAGGCCCACAGCCACACTTAAGCCGAAAAGACAGAGAATCACAGCAACAAGTGGGGGTGACCATAGGAAGCAGACCCTACTCTCCTACACTGAAAAATCCCTCTTTTCCCGTGTCAAAGACATAAACCATAGAGTCCTACTAGTTTTCACATGTGCCCAAATGAAATGATTAACTAAACCCTCCAAAATAATAAACCACGATTTTTGAAATTCCAAAGGGATAGTCCTAAACAAATACAGAATCTTAGGTAAAAACATCATCTTAATGACATTGCACGATCCCACCAAAGAGAGATGTAGATTATTTAACCTGTCAAAATCAAGCCTTGCTTTCCTGATAACCGGTTCGATATTTTTTCCCACCAACGTTTCTAAATCAGATGTAACCCGTATGCCTAAATATATTGCCGATTCTCCGACCCGGGGGTCCTCATAGATGGCAAACTGATACTTTACTATTTGAGTTTTAGATCTATTAAGTGCATATCCACTATATATGCCAAACTCTAATGCAATAGACGTGGTCTGAGTTGATGATAGCCACATCTTCGGCATAGGCAAGGATTTTAGATTCGACCCTCTGGCTTACTTCTGGGCAAATTTCCATATTGGACTCAAATAACCTTATTAGGGGCCATATAAATAGCAAATAGTAGTGGTGAAGTCGTGTCCCTCTCTGCATATTAAAAGGGAGAGTGTAGTTCCTGTTTAACCTTAAGTGAGCAGTAGGTGCCACGTATAGCATTTGAATAGACTTGATAAACCCTTCCCCCAGCCCAAACCATCTCATTGATTCCCAGAGGAAATCCCAGGAGACCCTATCGAATGCCTTCTCAGCATCTAAAAACATAACAGCCATAGTGTCTCCTGAGATCTCCATTGCATTAAAGAGAGTGATCACCATACGCACATGTTGTGTGGTCCCCTGGCCCATTATAAAGCTGTGTTGAATAGTTCTTTTTAAAATCCTATTTAAACGTGTTGCCAAAACTTTAAAACAAATTTTCACATCGCTATTCAACAGTTTGATCGGACGGTATGAGCCTGGCTCTCTGGCAGGTTTGCCTTTCTTCAGAAAGACCCCAACGTCTGCTCCCGCCCAAGATTCAGGGACCGACCCACCCTTTTGGGCTAGCAGCATAACAGCTGTAATAATATTCTGTCTGTCTCTCCTCCAACACAAATAGTAGTGGCTAGAGCTTCTTAGAGTTTCATTAGCTCTTCCTGAGCTAAAGGCGCCCGGAGTTGTTCCTTCTTTTGACGACGCAAGCTATAGCTTATTGTCTCTCCTCTTACTCCCGCTTTGATAGCATCCCAAGCTATTCCACTACTGGTGCTCCCCCGATTAAAATCCCCAAATTCCTTAATACACCCTTTCATAAATACAATATAATCTGAGTCGTATAGCAACCTCCGCTCAAAAGTCCATGCCACATTTTTCTTCTCTACGCTATTATTATTAACAGTCAGAATTGGCGGGTTGTGGTCCAATATAACACAAGGATGCCTCTCTATACCAGAGTTAGTTATGAGTTGTTTTGAAATAAAAAAATAATCCAGCAGTGAGGCCATTATTGCGCACTAGATTAGTAAGGGCATAACCAACCTTTTCCCCAAGTACGTTCTTCCTGGCATACCTCATCGTATGCCCGAACCATTAATATTAAAATCCCCACAGATAATGATCGGGGCGGGCCATATAGCCAGACTAAGATCTAAGGTTTCTAGGAGCTCCGGATCATCGCATGTTGAGCCATATAGCGAGCAAAGTGTAAATTTAAAATTACTGAACAGACATTCAATCACTACCCACCGACCCCATTGGTCTACGTACTTTCTGAGCTCCCTAATGTCAGTCCTCCGTGTAAGAATTGCTACCCCTCGATTTTGAGAGCCCTGTGTGGTATAGGCCAGCAGTTTAAACCCGAGCTGTTCCATTATACAAGCTCTACTGCCCTCTATGTGTGTCTCCTGGACACAAAGAAAATCTATCCGTAGAGATTTCAGCCAAGTTGCTAATTTCAGCCAGGTTGCTACTTTATTTCTCTTAATCTGATCATTAAGTCCACAAATATTCACTGACAAGATCCATAAACTCATGTCTTAAGATTTCTCAGCTCTATACAGTGACTCCTTCTGCCAATTTGTCTCTTGCATCCTGCCTTTCCCTTCCTACTCATTTATCAAGCCTCCTTAAATAGCCTAGCCAATCCATCTTGTATCTTGTTCTGCTGCCCCTTCGTTAACCTCACATGATGGAATAACTTATACTGTGCTGATCCCACACCAACCTCCTCCAGAAACACCCCAGGCCTCCCACCCCTAACCCCCCCCTTACCTCCATTACAGGCAATTAGGTCAGACATGACCTAAATATGACCAAGATGACTCCATCTCAGTCAGCTCCCCCCAGGTGACCCTGAAAACAAAAATGCTTCACTTACTTCAAACCCCAATGAAAACATTGTTACATCAGTCTAACAAGTAATTATAGACCCCAACCCCATCCCCCCAGCTTTAGCAAGGAAGTGACTCCAATGATAATCAAACAAAACATTTCTTATCTTCACTTCTCTTTCTCCCCAAGCCCTATCATCCATACACTAAGATGATTACTAACTACTTGATTACTAACAGAATTCTCCATATAGTTATCATTTTTGGGATAGACTTTTTGATCTAGACAAAAACATCATTCCTTCCCTGTGGCACCCTTTTCACTTTCAACTGAATTCACCAAAGCCCTCATCCCTTGAGATTTGGTTCATTCTGTGAGAAACTCTTGGGCTTTAATCTCTGAGAAAACATTCTAACCATCCCCTGGTAGATAACCTTAAGTCGTGAAGGAAATAACAAAAAAGCCTCACAGCCCACCCCCTGAAATGGGGTGATCAGCTGTCGTAGCCTCCAACTCCGCTCGACCATTGTGTGGCAAAAGTCTGGCCGAGCGAAGAAGGTATGCCACTCAACTGCTCTTTTTGAGTCAGGTCTGGCTCGATCTATAATTGCCTGCCTAAGCAGGAAGTTGCCAATGAAGATCAGTATCGCTCTAGGTCGTTCTCCCTGATGTTTGGTGTGATTCTTCCTTAACATCGGGAAGCGATGCGCCCGCTGCACTTCCATCTCCCAATTCCAGTGGGCCAAATCTGGGAATGCACTCTTCTAGAGTTTCACAACAAAGGCCAGAATATTCTCCCCTCCACATTTTCTTCAAGGCCTAGCAGCCGGACATTATTTCGGAACTGCCTGTTCTCAAAATCCTCGAGTTTCCAGTCCACATCCCGTGCTTGTTTTTCCTGAGCAGCTTTGAATATATGCAATTTTTCTACCTCCTCCTCTACTGCAACAGTTCGTGCTTCTACATGAGATATCCGCTCCGACATGTCAGAGCATAATTTATTTGTTTTGCGAATTGCCCCTTGAAGTTTCTTAGAAGCTAGTTGCGACCTCTTGCTTTCCTGCCATGCCTCGCCCTGCATTTTTTTGAGGGTCACGTATAGTAGCTCCAGAGTAGGCGATGGAAGTTGAGGTGTGCTGCCATTGTCACTAGTTCCTCCTGTGCCGGCTTCAGGCCCACTACCAGAGCAGGTAGGATTGATGCGGAATAGTCCCATTCATGTCGCCTACTGGCTGAATCCGGGGATCGGCCTTTTGTTCTGGTCCGTCGCCTAGCGGTCTTAAGCTGGTCGTGATGCTTCTTCTGTGCAGCTGGGAACTCTTCCCCTGAGACACTCTCCTGTGATGATTCCTGCACACTGATTTAGATGTGTCAGAGTCATCGTTCAGTGAGAAAAACTTCTCTCCATCGTGGGAAAGCAGGGGGGCGCTCAGCCAAGTAGAGGTAGTCCCTTGATCGCCCTGCTCGCCAGAGATGCTAATATTACCAACTTCGATGCCCGAAGGCTCCCTCGTGGGGTGAGTTTGCACGTGCAAGTGACCTTGGATTGACTGAGGGGGAGACACCCCGAAACCCCCAGTTTCATCCTCGACCTCTATGTTCATACCTATTGGGGTGTTATTGTGAGAGCCACTTGCACCCTTGTTTTACACATCGCCGTTGCCCCCACTTCTGTTGTATGTATTTATCGAGCATGCAATTGTGGATTGGCTCTTCCCCTCCAAATTAGGCATTAAATGCAGTCCATCTGCCTCATTTCCCTCCAGTTGTCTCGCTCTATTTCCCCCCGAAACCAGCACATTGCTATCTGCTGTCTGATGTGGCTGTTCATAGGAGAGACTACCAGACCCAGAATGCAGCTGGGTGGTGATGGAATGAGCAGTGTTTGACCAAGTCTGGACTTGGACTCCCCCAGTGGAGCAACCTGTAGAACCCGTTGGATAGTCTTGGTTCCCGGTGGCGAAGCCAGAACAGGGGCACTAACCTGTAAACTTGTATTGCTCACGGGACCTACTGCTGTAGTGCCTGTAGGGCCTGACATCCCAAACGCCTCCATTACTGATGGCTGGCGCAGAGTGCACTCACCAGCTTTAGCTGTCCCCAATCTTGTGCTACCGGCCACACCAACATCCAGCATTTTGCTCTCCTCACCTTTCTTTTTGGCTCCTCCGCGCCATGTCTGCCCCTGGTTTGATTCAGTGTCAGAGACCAGTCCGCCCGGGTGCTCTTTCAGGTGTTCATTCTTTTCTTTGGCCCCCCCGGCTGCTTTTTTCAGGGCTCTCATGTCTTTCGGATCTTTACCTTCCTTGATGTTCTTCTCTTCTTTCATGCCTCCCTGCTCCTTCGAGATTTTTGCTGCTTTAGGGGACATTTTTGTTACAATCCAGCGTCGCAGAGGCAGAGTAACCTGTAGCGTGATCCACGAAGACAGCGGGAGCCGAGTGCTGTTGCGAAGCCTCTCGTAAGCGCTGGAGCAATAGAACAGGTAAAACAAATGATCTGTTAACACAGTCCAGCTCTTCGGGCTTTCATTAGAGCCAAAGCCAGCAAACATGTGAGTCAGTGGGGTCAAAACACTCTGAGAGCAAAACCAATATTTAGTAATGTGGCTCGTTGCGGCCTAGCTATGCTAACTGAACCAAACTTATGTTAAGCATTATTTTTCCAAATGAGAATAAGTTTTTCCCACCTATTTCAAGCACACAATGTTTTCTTTGCTATTTCATGCCATCCTCCTGAATAGACTCCGTGAGATGGTGATCTGCGGCACCCCTCTAGCCTGGATTACTTCCTTTCTTACAGACCGCACACAACAAGTCTGGTGCCGCCCTTTCTGGTCCAAAGACAGGAAGCCTCTTGGCTGCGGGGTGCCCCAAGGATCTGCCCTGAGCCCCCTCTTTTTTAACATTTATGTTGCACCCCTAGCAAAGGTAATTGAGTCTCTGGGGGTAAGAGTGATATCGTATGCTGACGATACTCAGCTTATTTTTTCTCTTAACCCCTTCGACGCTGATGATGAGCTGGGCTCGTCATCGCGTAGCCTCCTCGCACGCTGATGACGAGCCCAGCTCGTCACGTAAAGTGCGTTTTTTTAAAACTCAGCGTGCGAGCGGAATTCCGCTAGCGCGCATGCGGTTAAAGATCACTCACCCTCTGGTTTTCACAACTTCAGAATCTGTCTTTCCAATATCGTGGCTTGGATGACTTCAAACACGTTAAAACTTACCACGGACAAGACTGAGGTGTTATTTTTTAATCTAACGATTCCCTTATCCCCCTCCATCTGGTGGCCTGTGGAACGCAACCCACCACCTTCCCCGGTGAGGGTGGCCCGCAATCTTGGAGTTCAATTTGATAATGACTTATCTTTTAAAACCCAGATTCAGAAAGTCACCTCAGCATGCTTTGGGAAACTTCATATGCTAAGAAAAATCTCTCCCTTTCTTCCCAAGGAAGCATTGAAGACAGTGACACATGCCCTAATCACGTCGCACTTAGATTACGCGAACAGTCAATATGTGGGACTACCTGCCTATCTGCTTCACAGACTGCAGATAGTGCAGAACGCTGCTGCCAGGCTAATCTGCAAAGTCCCCTATCGACACTCAATCTCCCCTCACTTGAAGAAATTGCATTGGTTACCGATCACTGCTCGCGTTAAATTTAAGGCCCTGGTACTAGCTTTTAGAGCTCTCAATGGAAAAGGCTCTAAATACCTGAGTCACAGACTAAAACCAGTCCACTCCAATCTCTCAATCTCAGATCGAACCACCTTCACCTTCTGTCAACCCCCCGATTTCGTTATGCAAGAAAGGGAGGCAGAGCCTTCACAGTGGCAGTATCCAAGCTGTGGAACTCTCTGCCCATCAGTCTTAGGACTATTGACACTGAATCTCAGTTCAGGGGCAAATTGAAAACCTTCCTATTTTCAGGCCACTAATTCCTGCCCCCTTGTTCTGCATTCCTCAGCGCCGGGACACCCCTGTTGGGGGTAGCTGTGCGCTCAATAAATGTTTATAATAATAATAATAATAATGCCCATCCTTCTTATTTGAAACAAGGGTGCATTGTGGCTCTCACTCTCCTACCTCTTCACTTGGTCAACTTTGTTTGCTGCACTTTCACAAGCTAGGAATGACAGCAGTCTCATGTTTTTAGATGACAGAAGGACACTGGTAGACAGACAGGTGGTATTACTACTATTAGTACCAGGTCCTGCTGATGAACTTCGTTGCTTGAAGAAGCAAAGAACAGAAGCCCCCGATGTCCCCCTCTCCCAGGGAGTGGCTGTCGTGTTTCACAAACCCACCAGGCACCTAATGACCTGAGGTTGGTAACTAGCCTGCCTAAGACCTATTGGCGACCGCTGTGAGATGGGCTGTGGAGGGGTAGAATTGCAAGTGATCCTATGTGGACAGTAGAATGTAAGCCGACAAAGCCCCACAGTCTGTCAGGGACTTCGGCAAGATCACAGATTGAAACTACGTTGCACGTGAGACACACACAGGTGTCTTTCCTGGGAGTCTAATGTGCCAATGTCCAGGGTACTGATGCCCGTTCCACTTGTTCAGAGTGGGAGTGAGTGCAACTTCTCACCACTGGCATCTACTGAGTCAAGGGAGTTGGCTTTTCCTTCTTGGTATGAAATCCAAATATGCTTTTTTTCATTCTTATTTTTGGGCAGCTTTATATCGTGCGAGCTTGGCCCGAAGGGGATTAGTGTGCTTTACATGAGCACCAGATTAAGAAGTCAAGCTGTTGCGGTGCTACCGGCCAGCTGCGCGACAGTAAACAAAAAACATATCAGGAACTTCATTGAATGAAGCATAAACCTGCATGTGCCTAGTTGTGAATGAAAAGATGCACTTCCAAATGTAAGGATTTCTTCTTCTTGGGTATGTCTCTGACAGCCGCGGTGTACAGTGTTATTTATGAAAAGTGATTACTACATCTTCTGTGAGTGTATTTATTGGACACTTGGGGCCTCATTTACGAGCCACCAGTGGCACTTCACCAAAGGAGCATCACTTTTTTGACGCTCCGGTGGCACAAAGTACCACAGCATATTTACAAGGTCACGCAAAGCCACCGTACGGTGCTTTTCATTGCCTTGTAAATATGTGCCCCTTTCATGCAGGACACTGCGTTAAAGGTGAGTTCCATGTGTGTTGCTGTGGGTTTTCCCACACAACACGCATGGAATCTGAAGCATTACCATATTTACGACGAATCGCAAACCTCGGATTGCATCGTAATTCTATGCATGGGAGGCATGTGAGTGGCATGGGAGTGGCCCAGCAAAGAGAAATACTTTTACTCCTCCTGGTTTTTTTCCACTTTCTATGCTTGATGCATTCTGCAGCACTCATACAAAGAGGCAAATGCCATGAATTATTGGTTTTTTTGCAGGAAGGTGTCCTTTCATGTACAAAAACAATCATACCCTCAATGCAGGCACCCTGGCAACATGACGCAAGGGTGTCAGTGTTGGTGCCCTGCTGCTGTTTGTGCGCCGGCACAGGGGAGAAGGACAGGACTGCGCTGTATCTCATAGATACAGCACATTCCTGACATTTTCTTTTGACGCACTGCAGTGCAGCAGAAAGGCCTACAGCGCTGCCGTGAATCAAAAGTTTGTAAATGAGGCCCTTAAAATCTCTTTATTTTTATCAACTGGTCTTCCTTTTACTAAATCATTTTGAATTTGATATTAACAAGTGCCAGAGGCATTTATTTGAGGTACATTCTAAATTGAAAGGAGTAGTGGACAGTGATTTATAAATTGACAACAAATATGAAAAGAAAATCTGTATAATAACTCATTAGCAATAGGTGAACTTTCCTGTACCAGTGCTCCCTCGTTGCCATGGCTTTAGGGACCCTGCCCTGCTAGCCTGAAGCTCTGTGACGTTTGGTGATGTCATAGTGTGAATTATGCGTTCCGCATTGTGACCTGTTCAGCATAAGCAGTAACAAGAACTGTGGATGTGACTCACGTCCCCAGTGTCTCGCTGATTTTCATGGAGCAAGGTTGCAGGATGCTGCTTTCTGCGAATTCACTTGACAAATTTTATTGGTAAGTTTTACATCAATTTTATTGATCAGGAATATGTCCCAGCACAAGATGAGATGGAAGTTCAGTGGGCTGTTATGTTTACCTACATGAAAATTGCATGTTTTACAAGATTTTAATCAGGGCTGATATAAAATGACTTTCTAATGTGACACTACTTGCCTGAACTTTTTTAAATAGCTAGAAAGTTTATGTTTGTGAAAACATGCTGGTTTTTTTTAATGCTAATCGTTGCTGGAAAGTGATTTCTTACTTGTGAAAGTCCACTGTATTTGTTGTCTGATTTTAGAGAGATGATGCAATGTCTGGCACATTCCTATGTTGGCGAATTCCACGGTATGTGGGATATGAGATGTAATTTTATGAGACTGGGGTCTTTTCATAGGTATTTCAGTTACATATGTGCATTGCATGTGTGGAATGCTGTCTCTCGGGTTTGACCACCTTTGCTGAGATTGATTGCTTTCACCAGAATCCACTGCAGGGTGAAGTTATTTGTTTTGGTTGTTTTTTTGCTGGTGGCCGATCAGCGATTGCATTCCTACCAGGAATGGCCCCCAGTCACGCCTAACCTTAACTATTCATTCAAAAACAACGTCCCCTGGAGTGGACACTTAGCTCTGATGTGCTGACAGTGATAGAGGGCAGCGTGTCTTAGCTATACACTTATGGGTGGTCCGCACAATAACAGTTACGACAACCTGATGTTCCACCCTGCCTTAGTCATTTGTTGCAAAATGCAACAGCCATATTTACAAAGAATTGATTCGCTGCCCTATGCCAATTTGAAAGGACAGAAATGCACTGCATTTACAAGATAGAGTGCATTCGAATTCTTTCAGCCAGTGCCAAATCATAATTGCAGATGTGCGCCAACGCAGACACCGTTGCACCATGGTGCCAGGTGTCTGTGTTGTTGCCATGATTATATTTGTGCAGCAAAGGACATCTTTCTGCATAAAACAATCACAAGAGGTGTTATCCTCTTTCCATGTGTGCTGCAAAATGCAGCTCTCATGGAACGAGGAAAAAACAAGGAGACATATAAACATTTCTTCTCGCTATGTCTGCTCTGGGGAGGCATATTTTTTTGGCACTGCCGCAGATTCACGCTATGTTGTAAATCTGGGGCAGTGTCAAAATCCAAGGTTGTTGCAAGGGAACACCTTCCTTCCGGAACATGAGGCAACGCAGCGACTTTCGCTGCGTGGTCTTTCACCTTATCTTAAAAGTCAAGAAAAGCAACACAGAGCGTCTTTAAAGGGACTTGTAAATAGTGGCCTGCACTGTGCGCCACCGGAGCATAAATAAAGCAATACTCCAGTGGCGCAAGGGGCTTGTAAATATGCCCCAAGTATTTAATCTCAAATCACAGTTGTGCAGCACTGAGCTGTGTGTCGGTAGCTGGCTCGAACTTTCTAGTCTCCTGTGCTAAGCACAAGTTTGCTGATCTGAACTGAGTTGCTGAGTTTTTCAGTTGTCACTGATGGTTGGGTTGTCAGGACGGGAGGTGTGAGGAAAGGGGTTTGGTTTCATTCGCAATTTTGGTTTGGCGGCATTCACTGAGGAGCGAGCTGTCTGGAACTACTTGACCCTCATTACACCACTGTTGATGGATATTTGCAACAGGTTGTTTAATGTGTGCTATGTTTTTTCCTTTTCAAGGGTGGCAAATATAATTAGGTATATGACATGTAATGTACAAGAAATTGGTATCCCTAAAAATGCAGGTTGATACTCGCATATTCAGAAAGACACGTGCAGAAGTGACTTTTCTTCAAGCAATGCCCTCGATACCTTGGGACAGGGCTAACTTTGTGCATCAGTGGGGAAATGAAATGAATGAAATGAAATTAGATTTGTAAAGCGCATGGCTGCCCGCAAGCGTCCCAGTGCTATAGAACAAAAAATACCAAGACAGTGCCAGCGGCTAGGGGTCCTGGGTGAACAGGAAGGTTTTGAGGAGCTTTCGGAAATTCGGGTGGCTAGGTTCCATCCGAATTCTGAGTGGGACAGCATTCCACAAGGTCGCTGAGTTCACTGAAAAGCTGCGACCCCCAGTCCGCACCCGCCTAACTCTCTGAACAGTTGCCAGGTTGGCATGGTTGGAGCGGAGCGATCTGGTGGCCTAGTATGGGCGAACAAAATGCTCTAAGATAGGGGGGCCCTTCCCCTGTAGGGACTTATGAGCAATGCATAGGGCTTTAAATTTGACCCTTTCACAAATTGGCAGCCAGTGAAGGGCTTTGAGGGCTGGTTTAGCTGACGATCTGTGTGAGGTGCCAGTCAGTAGTCTCGCTGCCGAGTTCTGGACTCGTTGAAGAATGTTAATTGTAGATTCTGGTGCTGCTAGGAGGAGAGCGTTGCCATAATCCAGTCTAGATAAAATTAGACCCTGGATCAGTAGCCTCCTAGATGGCTAGAGTTGTAATCTTAATCCATCAAACATTGCCTTTCTCATGTAATTATATTCATTGAGACTCCTTGGGCAGATTCAATTATCTAGCTGGCTTACCTTGTGACTTTGCCATCACAGTCAAAAACTCCTACACACCCAACTTTGTCTTCTAAAGTTTTTCGAGGACGTTATTCAGCATTATCATAGACATGGAGACATAAGTGTTATTTGGGGGTTTAAACTTTAACCTAGTTCTTAATTCAGAACTCGATAGCAGACACAGAGACATGACTAGCGCCCCCAGTGCAGCGTACGCCTTGCAATAAACCCTTGAGCATGATGGTTTAGTAGATGTATGGTGTAAGCTGCGGGGGGAAGCAGAGGCATACTCATAGTGCTCCGCTGCCCACAACACATATTTGAGAACTGATTTCTTACTTTAATCCCCCAAGGAGGTCCGCTGGGTCCTCTCCCTTGAGTACTAACCTTGCAAATTCTCCGACCACTCATCCGTTGTACTTGTCATTATGTTACCCAACTTACTATAAAGACATGAACCTTGGGTGTTTGCATCATCAGCCTTAAGGGACGCAGTATTCAGAGCAAAGAGGACAGCCATAGATAAATATTTTAAACAGAATGTAGGGTCAGTTGGCTCTTATCAGACAATCTCGGAAGCATTTAAAGTTTACATAAGATGGACAGCAATCTCAGAGCATACGAAGTCCTTAAATCCATGTGGACCTGGCTTGTAAGAGGGAGTTAAATAGGGTTCAATGACAGAATATCAACTCCCAAAATATCCCCATACACAAATATCGAGTTTCTAATATCGATGTAAAAAATATTGACATCCTATATTTATTATTGTAAGTACACATTTAAAAAAATATATAGATGAGAAAATATAGTTGTACGAAATATCGATTTTAATATATATAAAAATAATATTAAATATATAAAAAATAAAATTAACTTAAAACATTAATTGGATTTAATATACATGTGATTAAATATAACAAATAAATTTCATTTAAACATACGTATATAAAATGTAATTATATATATATGTATTTTAAAACAATTTGTAAACTATTTATTGTATTATTCTAAAAGTGTATAAATACATAAAATATATATATATATATATATATATATACAAAAACACCAATAACATAAAATATAATAAATTACTTTATGTTATAAATTAAAACATTAAACTATTTTAAAGTCTTTAAAATAAAATTTTCAACTTCAGTGAATGCAACAGTAGAAAAGGTGCTGGATAGCGTAGGGGTAAAAATTACTATTCCCACCCCAGTGTGTGCAACAGTAGGGAAAGTGTTTGATAGCGGAGGGGTACCATTTACTATTCCCATTCCAGAGAGTGCAACAGTAGAGAAAGCACTGGATAGCGTAGGGGTAAAAATTACTATTCCCACTCCAATGAGTGCAACAGTAGGGAAAGTGTTTGATAGCGGAGGGGTACAATTTACTGTTCCCATTCCAGAGAGTGCAACAGTAGAGAAAGCACTGGATAGCGTAGGGGTAAAAATTACTATTCCCACCCCAGTGTGTGCAACAGTAGGGAAAGTGTTTGATAGCGGAGGGGTACCATTTACTATTCCCATTCCAGAGAGTGCAACAGTAGAGAAAGCACTGGATAGCGTAGGGGTAAACATTACTATTTACACTCCAGTAAGTGCAACAGTAGGGATTGCGCTAGATAGTGTAGGGGTAAAAATTACTATTGCCACTCCAGTGAGTGCAACAGTAGGGAAAGTGGCCGCCTGATTCCTCGGCTCCGCCGACCTTCTCGCTTTCCTCCCGTCTCCTGCCCTATCCTGCCAGAGATCCTGAATTTGATCGGTGATACCGGAGTCGGGAGACGAACCCAGTTCCCGGGGTCTGCTTACCTTCTCGTTCCGTGCAGTGACGGTGACGGAGCGCCCTCGCCCTTCCCTGATGCCTCGCGGCAGAGCCTGGGTCTTTGTCCTGCGTGTGTGGCCGGCCCTGGGAGCAGCAACAGCGGCCATCTCGGGCTGGGCGGCGCCGACTGCTGGGGAACGACTGCTGCATTCAATTCCTCGCCGCGGCAGCCCATCTTGCTCCGTTGCCCTTCAAGCTGCTCCCAAAGCTGAGAACGCAACAATCTATTGTCATCCCGGCCCTCAGACGGCAATTCTCGATACATTGTCTCGTCTAACGCGGTGAACGCCATCTTAGAGAGCTGCCACTCGCTATTGGCGAGAGACTGCCCCAGGGTGCTGCTGGAGCCCGTTTATTGTTTGCTTCGCCTGCCATCGTGGGAGGTGTAGGAATGGACTGGACTGCCCCTGTGCCCCCTGCTTGGCTATGTTGCGGTGAGCGCCGGCGGGGTGCTCGGCTGACTGCAAGAGGCGATGGCGTCCGGCTTCAGGACTTGGCATACGCCTGTGAGCAGTGTGTGCAGTGGCAACTCGAGAATCGACTGGTCCCTTGGGATGATGGCGCTCAATCTCGAGCACCGACTTTTGATGGTATGCCCGACGTACAGAGAATTGCTGCACCCTTATTTCCTGAGACGCCCCTGCGGATTATTGATGTTCTGGTAGCCCTGGGTGATCTACGTGCTGCCCAATGTGCTGTTGCTCGAGACCTGGAGGACCGACTGGACGCTATTTCATCCGGTGTGACACCGACCGACCAAGCTTGTCTGCGAGTGCTGGGCGCTGCGCCACATCCTATGCCCTATTACTGCGGATTGCCTATTCAGCTGTCCACAGTTGCGCGGCTGGCACAGGATCCTGCCCCCGCCGTGTCACTACATGCGCTAGCCTGGAAGACGTCTGCTACTCATGGTCTCACGCGGCGGCGAGGGAATTTCCTCCGAAAGCCACGTCCGGCAACTTCATTGTGGTCTACTGGTGGAACTTGTTATCTTCCCCTGGAACTGATGCTACTGCTTGGGTTGACTTTTCTTGGCGAACTAATGCTGTGTGGTCTTCCTTCTGGTACGCTTGTCACATGCTGGGCTTCGTGTTGGACAATCCATGGCGGTCAGCGTTCTACTCTGCCGAGGTCGTTTCGTCTGCCTGCCCCACCCAGGATGGCTATCGCGCAGTTGAACTCTGTTGGCACATTGGACCGTAAGGGGCTGGGTTGAGGCTGCTTCTTTCTTCTTTGCCTGCTGAAACTCTTAATGCTGGAACTGTAATGCACATGCCGGGGAGTTGGGTGTTGGTTCTGTATTGGTCTTGGGGCTCGGGGATGGGCGACCGTGGTTTCGCATAATGATTGCTTTACGTATATTTGATTGGCCCTCCTCTGATATTATGGAATTCTTTTTCTTTTCTCTCTTTACTTGTTTCTGCATTTCGGGTTCTCTTTTTGGGGCGACAGACACACTGCTGGGGGGGGGGGGTAGGCCATAGCCTCTGCATGCGTGTAGGGTGGGGGTCTTCTTTGGTTCGCTTTTGTTTCTATGGGCCTTATTTTTCTCTTTTGATTTATCCTTTTCTTCTTGCTTCTTCCTGGGTCAGTGGGGTGGTATGGTGCTAGATGGGTAGCGGCTGGCGTGCACCATGCTTTGTTCTTAATCATCCTGTTGTGCTATACCTGTGCCGCCATTTTGGTTATGTTTACTGCTCGTTGGATTTAACTGATAGACGCTGCCCGTTTACTTCCTAGATGGACTCTGTGTACACTGATCCTTCCTAGCTTCTGTATCTCCTTATATATTTAAAAATCTTTTGAAAATTAACCTTAACTTCTCCTGACACTCGGTGGCACGTGGAATTTAGATTAACACACGTTGAATGCTTTTATGTACTGAAGTGCTATTGAGTTGACGTATATTTTGCAACACAGCTTACAAAGTTTCGAGGCCGGCCGGTTGGTTGTAGGCCCGTATTTGTTCTCTGACAGTGCATAATAAAGGTTTTCAAAAATTAAAAAAAAAAAAAAAGATGTTGAGGTGGTGTTCAGAGGCTTGTATGAGGATATTTCCAGTTTTTAAGATGGAGATGTCCATTTCACCGGGAAAATAGGGGAAGGAGTAGTAGATAGTTTGAAACGTAAGGAATATTGATAGATTTAGGAACTGGGAGGTAGCATAGGAGGGTGCTCTTTCATTTGGAGAGGCGCTTAGAATAGAAAATGTAGTTGGTTATTATAGGGGACGTGAGACTGTGGTAGTTTTTTACAATTAGGGTTTCGGGATGCCGGATTAGTTATTTATGTTTAAAAGTTTTCATACCATTTTTAGAAAGATTGGGAGGATAGAGAATGGACCAAGATTTGGGGCCATGTTTGGTGAGGGAGGGGTGTAGGGAGGAGAGAGCGGGGTTGGAGTGAGACGTGGGATTGGGACTAAGGTGAAGCATGATGGTCTAAAGGTTGGAGGAGATGGGGAAAGGAGGGAGGGTGGAGTGATATAAAGCTAATAAGAGGATAACGAGGAGTTAGGGGTGGGAGGTTGAAGTAGGATGAGGGAACAGGCTAAAACACTGTAAAAAAATTGTATTGACAATAAAATATTAATTAATTAATAATAAATGGATATATACATTTAACACTAAAAACTATCAATAAAAACAAGTATTAATTATTACAAGTTAATCAATACATTTTAAATAATTAAATTACTTCCCACCCTATTCCCCCATAAACCCACAACCCAGCTACAGAGCTAAAAGCGCAAAATTCATTTTAAACAAATTAATATATTTAATATAATTACATTTCTTCCCACCCTATTCCGCTATAAACCCACAACCTGCTATGGAATTATAGGCACAACATTCATATTAAAATTCATATTAAAAATACTATTAATAATACATTTATTATAACTAAAGTACCTCCCACCCTATGCCCCTATAAACCCACAACTCGCTACAGAACTAAAAGTGCAAAATGTAGATCATTTTTTTATAACTACTAAAAATATAAAAAATACAAATGGCCCTATAAACCCACAACTCACAACAGAACTAAAAATGCAAAATGTAGATCATTTTTTTATAACTACAAAAAGTATAAAAAATACAAACAATTCTTGTACACAACATACATCACTGCAAATGAAATATACACTGAAATACATAACCATAGTAAAAACGATATTTTTAACAACTGTATTTTTGCAAACGATATTGAAGACTTTGGTATTTGTAAAATCGATATTATTTACCTGAATTCGATATTCTTAACCTCTATATTTTTGCTGTCGATATTTCTGACCCACGGTATTTCGAACTTGGTATTTGTGCACCTCGACATTTTGTCCTCTATATTCTGTTTCGACACCGTTAAATATAGCTTAACGATGATACAATATCTCTCCCAGTGCCTCCGCACTTGCCGAATTGATTTCCTGTTTCCAGAATTTAGAGAAATGGTCTTACTTGGGAAACATACCTGGGCCGGTACTTATGTGGAGGGGGGAGTGTCCTCTTGCTGATACTGAAAAGGGTGCCACCAAGAATTGTGGTTCAATCCCTGTGTACAGCCAACGGAGAACCCATTATGGGGAATGCTTCGATAGTACTTGTATTCCAGTGTTTTAACCAAACATTATATACCCACATGATAACACTACCCCAGGACCACAAAGTCAATTTTATGGATGACATAACCCCACCATGGGCGGAGGGAGGCAAGCAGAAAATTGTACTCACCCCATCATGCTGCAGAAGGTACTGACGGCTGTATAAAGTCTGGCGGGTGGCAGGTTCTTCAACTCTAAGGGGTTAAGACACGTATGAAAGGTTTGTCCTAAATTAATTTGAGTAGTGCACAGTAATTTTTAAATTGATACCAGATATGAAGAGAAAAACTGTCTAATAATTGATTAGAAATAGGTGCACTTTCTTGCACCCGTATTCCCTCGTTTTCATGAGATTAGCGCACATGCACTGCTACTCCGAAGCTTGAGAGATGTTTGGTGATGTCATAGTGTGAATGATGTGTAGTAGTACTTGTATAGCGCACGAATCGACCCATGAGGGTATCTCGGCCCTTGTACGCATACCGCTGTGGAACCCTTCCTGGCTTTTCCTTGTGAAGTGCCCACTCCTGGGCACCCCCAAGATGAAGACTAGCATCCCAGCGCCTTTGGGGCCGGAGATTAAGCAAGCTATTGCCCAGAACTGCAGAGTGGGACCCATGATTAGAATAAGCACCGAGGCGAGAATTATCAAGTCCGAGGAAATTCAGCCCAAGACCCGCCGAGGCGGGAATTGAACCCTGGTCTCGGGCTAGACCTCTGCACCAGGGTCTGCCGCTCTCACCATTGAGCTACACTTCTCCACTTCAATGATGCATTTCTCACAGTGACAGTGACCTATTCAGCATAAGCAGTAACAACATTTGTGGACGTGATTCAAGATACCAGTATCTTGCTGCTTTCCATAACACAAGATTGCAGTTTGCTGATTTCTTCTGATTCAATTTACTAATTTGATCGGTAGATGTTTTGTTGATTTTATTGATCAGGATTTTGTCCCAGCATATGATAAGATAGAAGTTTAATAGGCTGTTATGTTTACATACGTAACAAAATGATGTTATAGCAGATTTTAATTAGCCCTAATATAAGATGAATTTTTTATGTTACACTACTTGCTAGAACTTTATCAAATAGTTATAAAGTTAACTTGTGAGTAAATGTGCAGCGAGTTGTAATGCTATTCGACGTTGGAAAGTAAACTCTCACTTGTGAGAGTCCACTGTATTTGTTGAATGATGTGAGAGAGATGATGCAATCTGTGTGTTGGCAGATTGCACTGTATGTGAGATATGGGATTTTATTTTAGTGGGAACTTTTCATGGAGTTGTTGCAGTTACATGTGTCCATTACAGGTATGGAAATGGGATTTGTTTCAAAAAGAAAAAAAAGCTTTCGTTTCATTTTTTAAGAGTAGGCAGTGGTGCGTGGGACCTCTGCCTGCTCTTAAACATGTTTTTGCAAATATTCTCACAGAGGAATGGGTCCCCAGGGGCCCCTTTCCATTTGCAAATGGGTTACCACCAACTTGGAGTAGGTGGAAAAAGTAATTCCATCGATTCTATCAATTTTTAAGAAACCATCGCGTAAATCCACCATCCTTACTGTACACAGTACACGGACTGACGGCCCGAAGGAATCTGCCTCAGATGCACCCGCTTCACCATCAACAATCTTAATCAACTCAAGGGACCCTTGCGAAAGTTTAGTCGACGAGCTGCTCCCCAGTTCAAACAGATTTGCAATACTAGAGCACATCACTGAGGAAACTCCATCACTCCGAGTAAACAAACAATCTACCACTGGTATCAGTGACTCAGCACCAAGATGTAAATGTGGATCTAGAAATGAGGGCTTGGCTCATAAAGTTGAATCACTCCAATTGGAGGTGGCATTTCTAAAGAAAATGGTGGAGCATTTAAATCGTAGGGTTGAGCTCCTCCCCCTAAGTACCAAGCCACCATCTCAGCCTCCCCCCCCACACCTGTTACATCAACAAGTATGTCATTGTCTGATGCTCCCCCTGGGGTGGGTGATAGGATTCAATGTGCGCTTCACAATCAAGGCAATGGCCCCTCCTCCATGGTCCCCCTCTTAGTACTGTAAGCTCTTATGCTGATTCCACAAAAGCCTCGGGGGTTCCATGCACTTCTCCTAATACAGCTGTGCAGGATAGACTTGCCCTTCATGGGAACCGCAACCCCCCTGGGGATAGTTCGCCAACAGTCTATATGGTCAAAGTCCCCAAATGCTCTCCTAGGCAAGTTTTTGAAAGCAGTGAATCCCTGAGCAACAAAGCAATACACTGGTTGCGCCATGTGAGGGGATGCAGGTCTATATTTCGTGAAGACATGATTAGAGTAAGGAGGATTTCATCAAGCAATTCCCAGACAGACTGCATTGAGTTGTTGCTAACCCATGCCGTACTTGCCAAGAATGTATTGGCTCTGGAGTTTCGTACTTCATCTCCAGAGCACTCAGCCATACAGATTAGACGCTCTCCAATTTGGTTACCATCTAGACCACGGGTACTCATAGTACGGCACATGGGCCAACAGAGGCCCGGCAAGCATTCCTTGGCAGCCCGCGTACCATCCAAACATCGTACCCGTGTTTTCATTTTTTTTTTAAAGTGTGTCAGCAAACACCCCTGCGCGACTCAAGAGACTCTGGTGCTCTGTGGAGGCGGGCGATTCCCGCCATAGTCAGAGTGGAGCTGCAGGGCCCTAAGAGGTGAACAAAGCCTCATTAACATGTGAATGGTCTTTTAAAGACCTGTGAAGTGTCGGGTGCGGCTATGTTTGTGTGTGCCCGGAAGCTGTCTCAGCCAGGGCACACACAGGCAGGGTGAGATGAAGAGGGTGACAGAGGGAGAGGGAGGAGGTAGAGGGGGATAGAGACAGAGACAGACAGAGGTACAGCGAGGGAGGGAGCAAGAGGCAGACAGAGGGAGAGCGAGGGAGGGAGACAGAGAGAGAGCGAGGGAGAGCGAGGGAGAGACAGACAGAGGGAGAGCTAGGGAGGGCGAGCGAGGGAGGGAGACAGAGGGAGAGGCAGACAGAGGGAGAGCGAGGGAGAGCGCGAGCAAGGGAGGGAGACAGAGGGAGAACAAGGGAGGGAGACAGAGGGAGAGCGAGGGAGGGAGACAGATGGAGAGCATGGGAGAGGCAGAAAGACGGAGAGCGGGGGAGACCGCGGGAGAATGAAGGAGATCGAGGGAGAGCAAGGGAGGGAGACAGAGGGAGAGCGAGGGAGAGGCAGAGAGAGGGAGAGCGAGGGAGATCGCGGGAGAACGGCAAGAGTGAGTGAGGGAGACAGAGGCAGACGGAAGGAGGGCGAGGGAGAGCGAGGGAGGGGGATCGAGGGAGAGCGAGGGAGTGAGACAAAGGCCGAGGGAGACAGAGGTAGACAGAGGGAGAGCGAGGGAGGGAGACAGAGGGTGAGCGAGAGAGGGAGACAGGCAGACAGAGGGAGAGCGAGGGAGAGCGAGGGAGGGAGACAGGCAGACAGGGAGAGCGAGGGAGACAGAGGCAGACAGAGGGAGAGCAAGGGAGTGCGAGGGAGGAAGACAGAGGCAGATAGAGGGAGAGCGAGGGAGAGCAAGGCAGAGCAAGGGAGAGCGAGGCAGAGCGAGGGAGAGCAAGGGAGAACAAGGGAGAGCGAGGGAGAGTAAGGGAGAGGCAGATAGAGGGAGAGCGAGGGCGAGCAAGGGAGAGCAAGGGAGATCGAGGGAGAGCAAGGGAGGGAGAGCAAGGGAAAGTGAGGCAGAGCAAGGGAGAGCAAGGCAGAGCAAGGGAGAGCGAGGGAGAGCAAGGGAGAGTAAGGGAGAGTGAGGGAGGCAGACAGAGGCAGAGCGAGGGAGAGCGAGGCAGAGCGAGGGAGAGAGACAGAGGCATACCTAGGGAGAGCAAGGAAGGGAGATAGAGGGAGAGCAAGGGAGAGCGAGGGAGGTAGGGAGACAGAGTGAGGGAGGGAGACAGAGTGAGGGGGGAAGACCTCAGAGTGAGGGAGACCTCAGAGTGAGGGGGGGGAAGGAGAAAGAGGGAGACAGGGGGAAGGAGGGAGAGGGAAGTAAAGAGAGAGGGATGGAGAGAGAGTGAGGGAAATAGAGTGAGGGATAGAGAAACAGAGTGAAGTAGAGGGAAACAGAGAGAGGGAGAGGGAAGCATAGAGAGAGGGAGAGAGAGAGAGTGAGACAGTCAAGAGTGAGTGAGACAGAGGGAGTGAGAGGGATTGAGACAGTCAGAGTGAGTGAGACAGAGGGAAACAGAGACAGAGGGAGAGAGAGGTAGAAAGAGGGAGGAAGAGAGAGGGAGAGCGGGAGGGAGACAGAGAGAGTGTCAGACCTTACTATCTTGTCAAAACGACTGTTCTAATTCTTACCTTTGACTTGCACGGGAACAGAGATGCTAGGTCCCAAAACCCTCTCAGAAATACTCCAGAGGTCAACTTATACTGAGCCTCAGAACTACTCCCTCAGGGGAAGGGGGAATGGATAAAATAACAAGCAAAGAAGAGACTGGTCCTGGGCTGGTTCCTCTAGTTCTTAGTCTGTCCCGCAGACTCTTTTTTTCTATGGAACCTGTGGAATGAATAGGCAATTAACTACCAGTTCTAATCTTTCCTCTCCTACTCTATTCTTATAATGTCTTTACTTATTTTTCACCTACCCTGATCTATGCTTCTCTTCTGTCTTTTCTGTTTATTCTAGTTGTTAGACCTGGCACCTTGGCGTGAGTCTCCCTTCCACTTTTTGCTGATGTGCCTCCGATGTTTTGCTGGTTTTCCGATACTCAGGGCACTGTGCCATGGCTGATCCGTGCCGCAGTGCAAGTGCTCCCTACTGTAAATTGTACATACGATTGGTATCCATGATTGGTGCATTGGATTTACTGTTAGTCCCTAGTAAAGGGCGCGAGAGAGTGCCGGGGCTTGTAGATGCCAATACTGCTGGTGGGCCTGCAGCGCTGGTTGCGCCACCCACCGAAGCAGCCATAAAGATGTGTCCGGGAACTGCGACCGCAGAACCCGCGTGCGGTCTCGTACTGTCACGCTCGCTGGGCAAGTGTCCCCACTTGCCAGCATCGACCCTTCCCTTGACTACATATTAGTCACCCCTAAGGTAGGCCTGCGGGCAGGGTGCGTTGTAGGTGCAAGGTAGGACAAGCCCTGAGATGCGTGGCATGTCCTAGTAGTGACTTACAACGAAGACCGTATTTCACTATTGAAGGCTACCTGCTCCATTAGGCCAGACTGAGCTGCGAGGATTATTACACCCTATAATCCCCGCAGGCTCAAGGAGCATGGTAGCGAGTCATGTTTAGTATGCCTGAACTCAGGATGATAAGATATTTCTTGTAGTCAAGTTTATTTTAATATCCTGGGTTTGCAAATGCTACTTTTAGAAAGTTAGCCTTTGCTTGCTTAACCATTTCAGCCGCCTCTGCTTGTATGTGTATCTGACTGTCTGGGATGTGTGAGTGACAGGGCTGGAGGGATGACAGGTGGCGAATGCGCAGATTACACCTTAGTGGGAGGTAGGAGTGCCTCTTGACTCGAACTGTCACTGTGCTCGGCCACCACAATGCTGGCTCCACCCTCCTGGGGAGCGGCGGATGACTCTGCCGGCACCTGGCCCAGGAAGGGCGAAGCCCCCATCAACAAGGTACTCTGGCCACCCCTGTCCGGACAATGCTGGCTCCACCTCCTGTGGGGCGTCTGATGTGCCTGCCCCTCACACTGAAAGCAGAAGCCGGAGTACACCCGCGGGGGTACTCCAGAACTGAGAGTGGCTATGCAAAGGCCCCCCTGGCCTGCGAGAACAAAAGAATTGGCCTATAAAAGAAGGAGCCCTGCTCCTTGAAAATTAGATCCGGTTTGGGACACAGAAGGACTCTGCCCTACGAGAAGGACCGTGAGAGACAAGGAAGGGTGCCGACACTTGCCTATGTCTGGTGCCTTGCTGCTGAAGGAGAGGAAGACAAAACGACTACGAAAAGACTTTTGTGCCACTTGTGCCAAACTCTGCGAAAGAGATCTCCAAGGGCTTGCAACTGAACTTGCCCCCTGACCAGCGTCCCAGGACCAGTGGACGCTACCCCCTTGGAAGAAAGCGACTGCGGGTGCTGACCATCGCCGCAGCACTGACGGAGGAATCTCCTCTAAAGGCTTCAACGACCTCCCGACCACCGTGACCGGGGCCCAAAGCAACAGCGGAAGCACAGTAAGGACCAGCCGCCGCTGGCCCGAACACCGTGACCGCAACTGCACCGGGAGCCCGAGAGCAAAGCAAAGGAGGACCCGTCCGGTCCGAGCTCTCGAGGTGACTGCACAACGAGCAGCCACTCACCTGCAAAGACGGACACTTGCCCTACGAGAATCCGCAAGGTCGGTAAGCCTGCCCGACAGCCCAGCTGTGAGTCCACAGCTGCACCGACATTTGGCTGGGTACGTCCTGCACTTGGGGACCGTACTGCCACTTGTCACCACCGCACAGCCGCCGCCTCCAGGGTCGGAGCGGACGACGAGGAAGGGACCCTGCCGCCACAGAACATCGCTGCCCCGGACGACCAGTGACCTGCTCGGCCGAAGAGCCGCAACGATCAGCGACCCCGGGAAGGCAACGCGACGTGGGACAGATCCCTTGGATGCCGCTGGCTCCACAAGAACTTTAAGTAACACCGGCCTACGGGCCTCAAGAGAACTGCAATAAGAACTGTGGTAACCCGAATTAAGTAACTTGCAACCGTCTTCATAAAGTTGTTGACTGTATTCCCAATCCTGCTTAAAATCTATATAAAGATATATATTTTTACAAGAATACGGTCTGGTCTCGTTGTGTGGTGGGTTGGTTGTAAAGGTGTACTATTGCAGGTGTTTAACCCTATGTGCCCCAAAGATTAGCCTACGACTGCTTAAGCCACACTACCTAGAGGGTAAGCAGAGGTTGTCTGGAAGGTAACCCTCAGCCCTGACGAGGAAGAGAGAGTCCCTGCTTGTCGCTAGTGTTGCACTGCGCCAACTAGAGCCTCCCCCTTCCTACATTGGACGCAGCGGTGAGGATTTCGAATTTACACTTGCGATAGTTATACCTGAGCTTCTGACCACTACACAAGGATCACGGTCCAGTTACTAAACCACAGACTTTGATTGTTGAATTTTGCTGAAAGAAGATTCCGAGTGCAGAAGCCATGCCGGGCACAAAGAGCCTGGATGGAGCGGAGTCCACGACCTCTGAGGTGTTGGAGGTGGAGTGGGACGCCACAAGCTGGATAAGTACACCAGAGTTGAACTGAAGTTTTTCTGTAGGAAACTCAAAGTTCCGCACGCTGGCTGCAAAAACAAGCCGGAGCTCTACAAGGCCCTGAAAGCCTGGGTGGAGTCCAGAAAGACCCCGGAGGAGCAAGACGTCCTCGCCGAGCAGAATGCAACGACGGAGCAGAATGCACTTGGGGATCTGATCGATCTCGAGAGGCAAGACAGCGAGCACAGCTTTGGTAAAGGCCTGTCGCCAGAGGAGCTGGCGGACAGGAAGGAAACCCGGAATCACGAGAGAAAGTTGGCAGAAATGAAAATCCAGCTGGAGCTGGAAACCAAAAGAATGGCGCTGGAAGAGCGAAAGCACCAAATGGATTACGAAATCAAGATGAGGGAGATAAGTCTCAAGGAGAGAGACTTGGATCGGCCTCCCTCTGGTGGCAGCACATCGCCAGTGCAGGTAGAGTCAAGAGTGCACATCCCGAAGGACGTAGTTAAGGAGTTCTTTAAGGGGGATGACATAGGACAGTGGTTTAGGGCATACGAGGTAGCCATGTCCTCCCACCGGGTCCCTGACAAGGATTGGGGAGCGGGGTTGTGGGGAAGGTTCCTTAGCGAAGGGAGAGATACCTTGCTAGATTTGCCCGTTGAGAATCAGAGATCCTATGCCCACATGAAAGAAGCTTTATTAAACAGGTACGGGCTTACCCCTGAAATGTATAGACAGAAGTTTAGGGGATGTACTAAGCGGCCTGGGAATACGTATGTGGAGTATGTGACTTACTTTTGCAGAGCACTGGATGGTTGGGTGAAAGGTAACAAAGTAAATGATTTTCAAGGTCTCTTTGATTTAATTGCATGGGAGCACTTGGCTGATCACTGTTTTCCTGAGTTACGCCAACACCTGATCGATAGCAAGCTGTCCAACCCGAGGAAGCTTGCTGAGGAGGCGGACCGCTGGCTCAGCACCAGGGTCCACAAGGGTCCCGTGGGAGATTCCGCCAAGAGTGGGCAGGGTCCCCAGCAGAAGAGTGGGGGGGACAAGGGGGGAAAACAGAAAGGGTTCCAAAAAGGCCCCCAAAGTAGTTCCCAGGGGAATCCGCAGCAGGGTTCTCAGCCTCCCCCACCCCCGAAGCAGAATGGGGCCCGACAGGTAAACCTGTTCCAAAGGGGCCCTTCAATTGTTTCAAATGTGGCGAGCCTGGGCACATATCCAGTGACCCCAAGTGTCGCCTATTTGGAAAACCTGCACCCACTGGTGCTCCGCCCCGACAAGTGACTAGCGTTCACCTGGGAGAAGAAATAATGGTCCCGGGGGGTGGAGATCCCGTTCACATGACCCTGGTCTCGTTAGGAGACAGCGAGATGATCCCTACGAACTACCTGCCCTCTAACACTAAAAAATATGGGCAGGTGGTGATCATCAATGGTAAGGAAGCCGAGGCTCTTAGAGACACAGGAGCCAGTGTGACTGCAGTGAGGCAGCACCTGGTGTCTCAAGAGCAGGTTGTACCCCATGCCTACTGTAGGGTTATCAATGCTGATAATTCAGAGAGTCAGTGTCCGATGGCTCAAGTTCCCTTCGAGTGGGGGGGGGTCTCTGGTACTCTGCAGGTCTGTGTGAGAAAAACCATGCCTGTTGACTGTTTGCTAGGGAACGACTTGGAGCACTCCCCTTGGGAAAAGGTGGAGAAAGCGACTCACCTACGGATGGTGGGCCTGCCTGACTGGGCGTGCGTGACCACCCGGTCGATGGCAGCCAGTAAGGGTGATCGAGAGGTCCTGGGGCCTGATGGAGAGGCCCAGGAACCAGCCTTAGGGAGAAGGCGCAGGGGGCGCGGGAAACCGGCCCCTGAAGTTCCTACGGTCCAGGAGGAGGCAGACCTTGAGGGGGATGCCCTGGAGCCTACAGGAGAACAGATCGCCGAACTGGGGGACCTGCCTGAGCTGACCCATTGGCAGCAAGAAGGAGGACCCTCCATGGAGGAATTCTGCAGGGAGCAGAAAGAATGCCCTTCTCTCACGGGTATGCGGCAGCAGGCTGCAGACCAGGCCAATGGTGTTCAGGCCAAAACACATTACGTATACTGGGAGAACGACCTCCTGTATTCGGAGCCTAAGGCTGCTGAACCTGGGTCAGCCCGTGTGCTGGTGGTACCCCAGAAGTTCAGAGCCTTCCTACTGGGTCTGGCTCATGATGTGCCTTTAGCAGGACATTTGGGGATGGACAAGACCTATGACAGGCTTGTCACCCACTTTTACTGGCCCCAAATGCACAAGAGTTCCGATGCGTATTGCAGAACCTGTCCAACTTGCCAGGCAAGTGGGAAGACGGGAGGGAAGAACAAGGCTCCCCTCCAACCCTTCCCTGTGGTCGGTACGCCATTCCAGCGAGTGGGTATTGACATCGTTGGGCCTCTGGACCCCAAGACAGCCATGGGCAACAGGTTCATCCTGGTCTTGGTGGACCATGCCACCCGGTACCCTGAAGCCATCCCTCTGAGGACAGTGACGGCTCCCGTGGTGGGGCGTGCACTGATGGGAATTTTCTCACGAGTAGGATTCCCTCTAGAGGTGGTGAGCGACAGGGGGACCAATTTCATATCGAAATATATGAAGTCCCTTTGGCAGGAGTGTGGCGTAACGTACAAGTTCACCACACCCTACCATCCCCAAGGTAACGGGTTGGTTGAAAGATTCAACCGAACCCTCAAAGGCATGATCATGGGCCTGGAAGGTCCGATGAGGCGTAAGTGGGACGTCCTCTTGCCATGCCTGCTTTTTGCATATCGCGAGGTACCACAGAAGTCCCTAGGGTTCAGCCCCTTTGAACTGCTGTACGGCCACCCCGTGAGAGGACCACTGAGTTTGGTAAAGGAAGGCTGGGAGCAATCTCCCAGGAAACCTCCCCAGAATGTATATAGCTACATGCTGGCCTTCAGAAACCAAACCAGACGCTTCAGACAACTTGCCGAGGCAAATCTGGAAGCGAGCCAGGAGGAGATGAAGCGGTGGTACGATCAGAATGCCACTCTGGTCGAGCTTCAGCCTGGACAGGAGGTGTATGTCCTGGCCCCAGTGGAGCCCTGTGCCCTTCAAGATAAGTGGACAGGACCATTTGAGGTTGTGGAGCGCAAGAGCCCCGGGACATACTTGGTGGACATGAAGACGCCCAGGAACCCTTTGCGGGTCCTACATGTCAACCGCCTCAAGCCCCACTTGCGAAGGTCCGAAGTGGGCATGTTGTTGGCAACCGATGACGGAATGGAGGAGGAGTCGGAGCCTCTTCCTGACCTCTTGGTGGCCTGTGAGAAGGATGGGTCAGTGGACGGAGTTAACCTCTCACCCTCCCTGACCGCCGAACAACAGGAGGACTGCCGCCAGTTGCTGGGGCAGTTTCCAGACCTGTTTTCCCTGGTTCCGAGTGTCACAGATTGGTGCGTCCATGATGTGGACACTGGAGACAGCTTACCGGTGAAGCATAAGGCTTACCGGGTAACTGACAGGGTACGGGCCTGCATCAAGGAGGAGGTCTCCAAGATGCTTGCTCTCGGGGTGGTTGAGTCTTCCAGCAGTCCTTGGTCCAGCCCCGTGGTCTTGGTTCCGAAGGCTGCTGCGCCGGGAGCCACACCCGAACTCCGGTTCTGTGTGGACTACAGAGGACTCAATTCAGTCACGAAGACTGACGCGCACCCCATCCCCAGAGCTGACGAGCTCATTGATCGGCTAGGGGCTGCCCGGTTCCTCAGCACGTTTGATTTGACGTCTGGGTACTGGCAGATCGCCTTGACCGATGGGGCAAAGGAGAGGTCGGCATTCTCTACGCCAGATGGGCATTTCCAGTTCCGGGTTATGCCATTTGGAATGAAGAATGCCCCTGCCACCTTTCAGAGATTGGTCAACCAGGTGTTGGCTGGGCTGGACGAGTTCAGTGCCGCCTACCTGGATGACATCGCGGTGTTCAGCGGCACCTGGCCCGAACACCTGCGACACCTCTGGGAAGTGTTGATGGCCCTGCGCAGAGCAGGCCTCACAATCAAGGCAAGCAAGTGCCAGATTGGGCAGGGTTCAGTGGTGTACTTGGGACACCAAGTTGGGAGTGGCAAGGTAGCCCCCTTGCAACCCAAAATCGAAACCATCCTGGCTTGGGAACCCCCCAAGACCCAGACTGCAGTGAGAGCCTTCCTGGGGCTCACTGGGTATTACAGGAGGTTTGTCAAGGGCTATGGCACGATCGTGACCCCCTTGACAGAGCTGACTTCGAAAAAGCAGCCCAGGAATGTGATTTGGACTGACACCTGTCAGAAGGCTTTCGACACCCTGAAGACTGCCATGTGCACGGCGCCCGTGCTCCTGGCCCCCGATTTCTCCAAAGAGTTCATTGTGCAAACAGACGCTTCAGAGCATGGTGTAGGGGCTGTTCTTTCACAGATGACTGAGGAGGGCTTTGACCAACCCGTAGCCTTCATAAGTCGGAGGTTACTCCCCCGGGAAAGTAGGTGGAGTGCAATAGAGCGTGAAGCATTTGCTGTGGTCTGGGCGCTGAAGAAGCTAAGACCCTACTTGTTTGGGTCTCACTTCCGGGTTCAGACGGACCACAGGCCCCTCAGATGGTTAATGCAAATGAGGGGTGAGAACCCGAAACTGTTGAGGTGGTCCATTTCTCTACAGAGTATGGACTTTACGGTGGAACACCGCCCTGGCACCGATCACGCCAACGCTGACGGTCTGTCCAGATTTTTCCGCCTTAGTGATGTGGAACTCCCTGGGGAAGGGTAGTTCCCCCCACATTTCAGCTGGAGGGGACACATGTTAGACCTGGCACCTTGGCGTGAGTCTCCCTTCCACTTTTTGCTGATGTGCCTCCGATGTTTTGCTGGTTTTCCGATACTCAGGGCACTGCGCCATGGCTGATCCGTGCCGCAGTGCAAGTGCTCCCTACTGTAAATTGTACATACGATTGGTATCCATGATTGGTGCATTGGATTTACTGTTAGTCCCTAGTAAAGGGCGCGAGAGAGTGCCGGGGCTTGTAGATGCCAATACTGCTGGTGGGCCTGCAGCGCTGGTTGCGCCACCCACCGAAGCAGCCGTAAAGATGTGTCCGGGAACTGCGACCGCAGAACCCGCGTGCGGTCTCGTACTGTCACGCTCGCTGGGCAAGTGTCCCCACTTGCCAGCATCGACCCTTCCCTTGACTACATATTAGTCACCCCTAAGGTAGGCCTGCGGGCAGGGTGCGTTGTAGGTGCAAGGTAGGACAAGCCCTGAGATGCGTGGCATGTCCTAGTAGTGACTTACAACGAAGACCGTATTTCACTATTGAAGGCTACCTGCTCCATTAGGCCAGACTGAGCTGCGAGGATTATTACACCCTATAATCCCCGCAGGCTCAAGGAGCATGGTAGCGAGTCATGTTTAGTATGCCTGAACTCAGGATGATAAGATATTTCTTGTAGTCAAGTTTATTTTAATATCCTGGGTTTGCAAATGCTACTTTTAGAAAGTTAGCCTTTGCTTGCTTAACCATTTCAGCCGCCTCTGCTGGTATGTGTATCTGACTGTCTGGGATGTGTGAGTGACAGGGCTGGAGGGATGACAGGTGGCGAATGCGCAGATTACACCTTAGTGGGAGGTAGGAGTGCCTCTTGACTCGAACTGTCACTGTGCTCGGCCACCACAATGCTGGCTCCACCCTCCTGGGGAGCGGCGGATGACTCTGCCGGCACCTGGCCCAGGAAGGGCGAAGCCCCCATCAACAAGGTACTCTGGCCACCCCTGTCCGGACAATGCTGGCTCCACCTCCTGTGGGGCGTCTGATGTGCCTGCCCCTCACACTGAAAGCAGAAGCCGGAGTACACCCGCGGGGGTACTCCAGAACTGAGAGTGGCTATGCAAAGGCCCCCCTGGCCTGCGAGAACAAAAGAATTGGCCTATAAAAGAAGGAGCCCTGCTCCTTGAAAATTAGATCCGGTTTGGGCCACAGAAGGACTCTGCCCTACGAGAAGGACCGTGAGAGACAAGGAAGGGTGCCGACTCTTGCCTATGTCTGGTGCCTTGCTGCTGAAGGAGAGGAAGACAAAACGACTACGAAAAGACTTTTGTGCCACTTGTGCCAAACTCTGCGAAAGAGATCTCCAAGGGCTTGCAACTGAACTTGCCCCCTGACCAGCGTCCCAGGACCAGTGGACGCTACCCCCTTGGAAGAAAGCGACTGCGGGTGCTGACCATCGCCGCAGCACTGACGGAGGAATCTCCTCTAAAGGCTTCAACGACCTCCCGACCACCGTGACCGGGGCCCAAAGCAACAGCGGAAGCACAGTAAGGACCAGCCGCCGCTGGCCCGAACACCGTGACCGCAACTGCACCGGGAGCCCGAGAGCAAAGCAAAGGAGGACCCGTCCGGTCCGAGCTCTCGAGGTGACTGCACAACGAGCAGCCACTCACCTGCAAAGACGGACACTTGCCCTACGAGAATCCGCAAGGTCGGTAAGCCTGCCCGACAGCCCAGCTGTGAGTCCACAGCTGCACCGACATTTGGCTGGGTACGTCCTGCACTTGGGGACCGTACTGCCACTTGTCACCACCGCACAGCCGCCGCCTCCAGGGTCGGAGCGGACGACGAGGAAGGGACCCTGCCGCCACAGAACATCGCTGCCCCGGACGACCAGTGACCTGCTCGGCCGAAGAGCCGCAACAATCAGCGACCCCGGGAAGGCAACGCGACGTGGGACAGATCCCTTGGATGCCGCTGGCTCCACAAGAACTTTAAGTAACACCGGCCTACGGGCCTCAAGAGAACTGCAATAAGAACTGTGGTAACCCGAATTAAGTAACTTGCAACCGTCTTCATAAAGTTGTTGACTGTATTCCCAATCCTGCTTAAAATCTATATAAAGATATATATTTTTACAAGAATACGGTCTGGTCTCGTTGTGTGGTGGGTTGGTTGTAAAGGTGTACTATTGCAGGTGTTTAACCCTATGTGCCCCAAAGATTAGCCTACGACTGCTTAAGCCACACTACCTAGAGGGTAAGCAGAGGTTGTCTGGAAGGTAACCCTCAGCCCTGACGAGGAAGAGAGAGTCCCTGCTTGTCGCTAGTGTTGCACTGCGCCAACTAGAGCCTCCCCCTTCCTACACTAGTTATCAGATTTATGTCAAATTAGTTGAACCTGAAATGACAAGATTGACGTTTTTTAACTTTAGTTCTTGCTTTGTCTAACTTCCTATTTATTATCTTCTGACTACTTTACTTACTTCACTAATTTGCCGTACTCTCATTATTATTCTTTTCTTCTTTGTTCTAGATATTCTTTTCCTATGTCCGTGTTTATTCACTCCTATCTATAGAATACATAAATGCTCATTAGTTTTCCACCTAAGCTTAACCATGTGTTTATCTATTCTTATGCTTTTCACTTACTCTTAAGAGTGTTTGCTGCTTTTTACTCCTTCTCTTCTATTAGGTGTCTATTCTTTCCTGCTTTTTTTTATATTAACCTTCTGTTCCTTTTGTTTCATAGGTTACCCTTCTTATTTGACTGACTGAAGATTCGAAGGAAAACCTCTCCTCTACGATTGCTGGTAAGTATCAAATTATCTTATTCACTATTTATGTGTCTTATTAACTCATATTCTCATTCGCTGAAGTCACTTAGCTTTTGTCTTCTTTCGGTGTTTCTCTCCTCAGTTCTCCGGTTCTCACTACGAGCTCGCGTTGATATCTGCCGATGTGTTGAATAAGTAATTCACAGAAATGCCGGTAGTGCTGAAACACTGGTCAGGTAATTCTTTAAAAAAAACAAGTTAAATAGTTTTTTCTCAATTCTGTATTCAAGACTTGCTGCTATTCGTTAACTTAACCTCTCTACAAGGGGGCCTTAAATGGTAACTCTGACTAAACTAGGAACGTAGTGAAATGGCTGCTTAACCCAGTTGATTCTCTGGTGAAGTGCGCACTTTCCCTCACGTTCGCGCTTCACATCGATCACCATTACAGTCAACAATTGGTCCTCGACGGACATTCACCATGTAACACAGTTACTGCATTAATCAAATAATTCTTTTTATAATCAGCTCTAGATTGAATCTCTACGATTGGTTATATAGAACAACACATGATGATAGATACATTAGCCCAGATTGTCAATTAGTACATAAAAAGCACCACAACATTGAAATTTCAATCGAATCCAGCCGGACTCACTTATTTAATATACAATTTGAAAGAAGATTGACCAATTTAATACAAATATTTACATTTACAAAAACAAAGATGTTCTAATATCAAAGTCGTGCACAGAGAAAGGTAAAGGTAAGTGCTCAAGTGATTGATCAAAGAGATCAGAGAAACAAAGGGCAAATGATTTATATACAAGAATGAGCCTGCCCTGAATAAAGCTTGCAAAAAAATTAATTCTTTTTTACTAGCTCGTAGTTTTTCAAAAAACCTCCGTCTTCCTTTATTTGCACTATTGGCAAAGGGATTAGGAGGGGGGAAGGGAGAAAAGGGGCAGAAACTGGTAGGTGCAGGCACCCAAGGAAGATCATTTGCACTTTGTTTCTAGAGCTGATTATGAAAAGAATTATTTGATTAATGCAGTAACTGTGTTACATGGTGAATTTCCGTCGAGGACCAATTGTTGACTGTAATACTTGATACCCAGGCCCTTTGACTAAATTAGGTCACCCCTTGTTTTATAACAATCACATCGATCACCAAGCAGCTGCGGTCTAAAGACTAGACCGCGACTTGGATATCGAAATCGGTGGCCATCTTGGAACGGTGATTTCGAACGAGAACCGCCAGGAATGAGAGGGGCAGGATTGAAGGGGCTGTCCCTAAGCAAAAACATAAGGGCAATAAACAAACTATCTCCAAACGAAAGAAGGCCCAGATTCCCCCAAACCCCCTAACTGTGATAAGCTCCCAGATGCTCCATCCAGCTCAACAGGGGGCTCACTTCCTAATAAGATTGGTCTACCCTTGAATCTTCTTGATGACACTTTAATTGATCAAAGTCTGGAGGAAATCTTAGAGCTTAGTGTTGATGTTGGAAATTCACCCACAGTGCCACCACAGGAGGAGGACGGTTTAACCACTAGTAACTCCGCGATTTTTAATATGCTAAAAATAATGTTAGAACCCATAGAGGCTAGACTACGTTGCCTGGAAACTGTCCTAAAAAATATACACAAGGACATTAGCGCACCCAGTTTTACCTTAAATAACAAAACTGTCCAGGCTACTAATCAGACAAAATCATCAAAACCTCAGGCGATTACTAACAAAACTTTGGAGACTAATAAATAGGCGCCGAAGAATCGCTGTAATAATTCAAATCTGACTGTCCCTAACACTAAGCCCCCGGCAGCAGAGGGAACGAAGAAAATCGATCCCGCCAATATACCCTCTAATAACAATCCAACTCCTCAGGTTGCACCCAGGGATGGCTTATCCCAGCCTGTAAACCCTGAAGCACCTGATAAACCCAAATGTAGGGCTCGAAAAAATATCCACCTCCCTCCTGATGCTTGTCCCTACGTGGTTATTCTCACTGGGGTTACTGAAATCCCTGCATCAGAACAAGAGTCGTATCAGGCTTTAAAAAATAAAGTATGCCACTGGTTAGCCAACAACTATCCCCTTCCGCTAAACATTTCTTGTAACATCCTGATGATAGAGAGAGCTCCATGGGTAGGAGAAAACAGGAAAAATCTCCCAGGGGATTGTGTAGTGGTTACTTTCGAGAACACTGAGGTCGTAGACTTTATTTGTAGCAGTAGGGCTCCCAGATACCAGGCGAGCACGGTGACTGCTAGACCTCTTTCGTATTTCTACCTCCCACAAAATCAATCCGACAACCGATGGAGTTGGTTTAAGGGTCCCAACGTCCGCAAACCCAGACAGAAATCCAACTTTCCCTGGGACTTACAAACCCCTGGTCGAGAGGAGGGTTGGGACGGGGGATGGAATTTGGTTAGGAACAGAGGAGGCAGACCACCGCAAGGTGGCCCTTTTTCGGCCCGCATTTCATTCAACCCTATCATTACCCCCAACTGCTGAATGGTCCTGCCAATCCCCTGCATTTCCCAATGGCGAATCGCTTTGAATGCCTCTCAACCACAGACTGGGTTGACTGACATACACAGGGCCCTCCAAAGGGAAGGGGACCGCAGACCATTTCAACTTTTTCCTGTAAGGAAGTGGTAACAACAGACCCACCCATAGGTAATCTTCCTTCTACCCCTGATAATAGTCTGGTGGAGCTTGAGAGCCAGAGTATACCTATTCCCCCCACCGCTCCTTTGGCGCTTTGTAAAATTCTTACCTGGAATGTGGCAGGTTTAAATTCAAAGGCTCTAGACCCTATATGGCAAGGGTTTGTAAAACAATACGACATCATGGGATTTCAAGAAACATGGGGCACCACAACAAATTTTGCACTGGATGGCTTTTGTAGTTTTTCCACTCCCGCTGTTTCTGGTGCAAGAGGAAGAGCAAAAGGTGGCCTACTAACATTGTGTTCCTTGGATCTGGTAGGAGTATTCAAACAAATAGAAACCGCATCCGCGAATATGCTAGTCGTGGAGTGGACCCTACCTGATTCCCAAACTCTTTTATTGGTTAACTTTTACAACTCAAAGGAGTCCTCCTGCGTGAATGAACATTTGACTTTTTAATTAAATTTCTTGTCAGCCTATAGATTTGATTGCACCCCTGCCCCAGAGATGATAATCCTGGGTGATTTTAACATTCACCCCTGCGAGGGAGATTGTCTTAACGATAGATATGGGGGCCTGCCAACGGAAGCCATTCCCCACTTTGTCCATACAATTGAGGGTGAGTGTCTTGAGTCTCTCTTAGCGAACTTAAATTTATTTGAACTTGATCAAAGTAAGAAGGATCCCAGAGCCCCAACTTTTGTGGGCAAGGATGCCAACACCATCATAGACTTTATTTTTGTATCATCGGGGGTTTTGGCAAAGGCACGCGAGTATATGGTGGTCACTGCTAGTTTCAGTGATCACAATCCTGTTCTCTTGTTGCTGGATCTAGATTGTTTTCGGACCCATATATCGACAGACATGGCAGCCCCAAAGGACTTGAAGACTAAAGACCAGGGAAGGCGCCTAAAATGGGAGCAGATAGTTCCCGAACAATTTTTTCAGTTACTCGCCCAAGAGTGCGAAGTTGACATGGCAGTGTGCTTGGACCCAACTGCCCGGGGATCTGAGATTGTGGTTGCCTATGAGGAGATTTGTGCAAGGATCTCCAAGAACTTGGAGTTAAGGTCTGCTGGGCAAAGGAACAAGAAAACTTATAAATGGTTTAACAAGGAATGCTCGCAGAAACATAGTGCCCTGCTGAAAGCCCTAAAACAAAAACCCAGGGACAGGCTCTTAGTGGCTAATCTAAGGAAGGACTATAAAATCGCAGTTCTCAATCGCAAATCTCGAATCAAGGAGGAAGCGTGGGAAAACCTATTATCTTTGGATGTCTTGAGAGACAGTAAAAAGTTTTGGGCCACTGTGAACCAGCCCTTTTTTTCCGAAGATGGGAAAACTGACATGGATTGTGTGATAGAAGATGGCAGATGGTTAGGCCACTTTGAAAAGATTTACGAATCCACAGCATCTGGTTCACCTGATAATGCCCATGCCTCTTCCAACTTGGCTATGGACTTCAGCACCTTGGAGGTCGAAAGGGCGATCAAAGACACAAGTAAACACAAGGCCCCGGGCCCTGATGGGGTCCCGGCAGATCTCTACATCCAATACCCACAATTCTGGTCAAAGATATTAACGAATGTTTTTAATGCAATACCTACAGCTGGTTTCCCTTCCTCTTGGTCCACCTCCATCATCGTGCCTATATTCAAGAAAGGGAACAGGGGGGACCCGGCCTGCTACAGGCCAATCTCCTTGCTGAACTCTGCCGTCAAGATCCTGGGCAGAGTCATCTTGCAAAGGCTCGGGGATTGGCTTGAGGAGAGCGGGATCCTGTCGGACTTACAGTATGGCTTCAGAGCACACAGAGGGACCATGGACCAATGTCTTAACCTTCACCTTATTATTAGTAAGTACACTGTGGTGAAGGGGGGGCTTCTTTATTTGGGATTTATGGACTTATCATCCGCCTTTGATTTAGTCAACCGTTCAAAACTGTGGATTATTTTGCGTAATATGGGTTTGGACACAACTTTGGTTAATTTTTTGCACGACCTTCATTTAAATTTGTTTGCTTCTGTTAGGGTGAACAGGGATGGAAGGTGCACAGCGAAGTTTAAGTCCGGAAGAGGTGTTAGACAAGGCTGCATTCTGGCACCTCTCCTTTTTACACTGTACATCAACTCCCTGGGGAAATCACTGAACTCAGTCACTCCGGATATTCCACGTATGGGGGGGGTACCTATCCCGGTCCTCCTATACGCGGATGACGCCGTCCTCTTAGCTCGGACTGGCACAGGCCTCCAAAAACTACTAGATCATTTTGGCCTCTTTATGGAAGTACTCGACCTTAAAATTAACACTGCCAAATCCCATGTCATGGTTACTGGCTCGCGAAAGAAACACACGAAGATCAGGTCCTTTAGCTGTAACAGCTCACCAATCTCCAGGGTCCCTTTCTTTTGCTACTTGGGCGTCACTTTCAATGAGAAAGGAACGTGGGGCGCACAAATGAGGCTAAAACAGAATGGAGTTACCAGATCCACCACAGCCCTTCTGCATTTTGCCAAAAGATTGGGCTCAAGACCCATGGAAGCTATGACTCGTATCTACAAAGCTAAATGTCTGGCAATTGCCTCCTATGGAGCTGCTATATGGGGCTACGTTGCAAGCCCGGGTATTCAAATCGCAGAAAACAACTTCATACGAGCCTTGTTATCACTCCCAAAATCATCCCCTATACATACAATTCATAATGAAATAGGCCTGGGCCACGTTACTGACCTCCTAAAAATGTCCCCAGTGTTATGCTGGGTTAAAACCTGGACAAACGAGGAAATCAGCCTAAATCATTGTATCCTCAAAGACTGTTTGTCTCTGGACAAAGCCGATAACATCCCGTGGCTGGCGTATGTTAGAGCGGCATGCGCGAGGCTAGGACGTCCAGAAATGTATTCTCTGCCACATAATTTAAAAAAAGAGGATGTAAAGTGGGTCAAACGGCATTTTCAAAATCTGTTGGAGTATGAAAGGGAAATGGTTGAACTTGGCAAACCAATGGTACGTTCACTCTTCCAACTTTCCTCAACTACAGCAATGGAACCTTATCTGAAATATGTCACCAAGCCCTATCATCGCTTTTTACTTATAAGGTTCAGGTTCAACCTAATACACCTTGTGCTTGGCTCGCATTCAAAGTGGGGTTCACCAGAAAACTTACCCCCCTGTACCTGTGATTGCTTTTCTATAAAGGACACCCTTCATTTAGTTATGCTCTGTGAACATTACCTGGTGGCTCGAAAAAAATTCCTGGTCCCCATTCTGAAAGATCTGAACTTTGTCCAGGTTCGGCCAGCATTATTATACCTACAGATGCTGAACTCGGTACAGGTCACATATGGGGTAGCCTGTTTTCTGGTAGCAGCTGCCAGACAAAATAAACAAAGAACTGCTGCTACTATGAACCACCAAACCTGACATTCACAAACCTTGTTAGAAACTACCTAAACATGCTGAAATGGATACTTACCATATATTTCGTTTTTAAAAATTGGTAATTTTTTTATCAAAAAGTCTTTACTGTGTTCTTATGAAGGAGTTGCAATCTTTTTCATACATGTTTAATTGTATTTTAATTTGGTTTCATGTACGATGTTCTGCTTTTATGGTTTTAATTACCGAATAAAGTTTCTTTGACTGACTGACTGACTTGACTGGCAGTACTTCGCTCATTTTATTCAAATCGGAGTGGACTGTTGCCAAAATCTGAGTTGGGGTCCTGACAGTACCCCTCAACAAAGGAGGTCCTGTCACCCTTGGTTTTGCAGGGAATCGCTGATGAAAGGACCGTACCAACCTGGGAGCATGAACATCAGTGTCTAATTCCCAAGATCGTTCTTCTGGTCCATAACCTTTCCAATCTACTAAGTAGTATAGTTTTCCTTTTGATCTCAAATCTCTTTGGCTTCAAATTCTGTTCCAGTTTCCAAGTGAATTGGCTTTGGGGGCAAGGTTCTTCGCAATTCCGCAGATGCCTTCTTTAACAATGAAACATGGAAAACTAGATGAATTCTCAACTTGGCAGGTAGCTTTAATCGATAAGTGGCTTGAGACAACTTATCTTCGATTGGATATGGTCCAATAAACCTGGGTTGCAATTTCCCATTTCCCTTTAACCTAAGGTTCTTTGTGCTTAACCAAACATGACGCCCTTTTGTCTAAAGGAGGGCCCTGGCACTCCTGTCTCTTTTTATCTGCCTCGCTCTGCTTATTTAACCTTTATATTTTCTTATTGCCTGTTCCTGATTCTTTATTGCACTTTGATGAACTTGTTCTAAATGAGAGACTACCTCCTTGACTGCTGGAACCGTAAGATCAGTTTGTTTAATTGTCGAATTCGGGTGTCTACCATAGTGATGTAAAATGGAGAATAACCAGTGGAGACATTTCTTGCATTATTGTGGGCAAACTCAGCTGCCCACAGATTATCCGACCAATCTCCATCTTGCTTCAAGAGGATGAATGAATGAATGAATGAATGAATGAATGAATGAATGAATGAATGAAAAAAGTACTTGATTAAGCGCACTGCAGCCAAGCGGCTTCCTGGCGCTGGGGACTTGACCAGACTCACAGGGGGGACCCAGGGAGACTAGCAGGGAAACGCCTGGGAGAACAAGAACGTTTTGAGAGCTTTACGGAAGTGGGTATAGATGGGGATAGAACGGATGGAAAGAGGGAGACTGTTCCAGAACCGGGGGGCCAGAACCGAAAATCGGGTGCCCCCTGTTCTGGATTTGCGGAAGCGGGGGACATGCAGAAGAGAGAGAGAAGAGGAGCGGAGAGTGCGGCTGGGGGCGTGAGGAGTGATGAGGGATCTGATAAAGAGAAGAGCTAAGCGGGTGTGCGCCCGAAAGGCCAAACAGGCCAATTTGAAAAAAGATCTAAGGCGCACAGGGAGCCAGTGAAGGGACTTGAGTGCAGGGTAATATGGGAAGATTTGGGGAGACGGAGAATGAGGCGGGCTGCCTGATTTTGAATGGCCTGAAGACGGCGGGTTTCATAAGCGGGTATGCCCACGTACAGGCCATTCCCATAGTCAGGGCGGGAGGTGATAAGAGCCATGACGATGGTTTTGAGGGCGTCCGCAGGGAAAAACCGGGAAATCTTACGGATGAGCCGGAGGGACAAAAAACAAGAGGACACGACGGAGCTAATTTGGGCATGCCCGGACAGGTCATGGCTGACCTTGATGCCCAGGGTCCGAACAGAGGAAACCGGTGAAGGGGGGAACCAAAGGAAGGGGGCCAGTGAACCGAGGACCAAGGGTTTGAAGGACCACCCGTGAGGACGAGCTCCGTCTTGTCCGGATTGAGCTTCAAGTGATTGATGCTCATCCACTCGGATATGAAAACTAAGGTGGAACAGAACTTAGGGAGGGATTCAGAAGGGGAGGAGAGATCGAAGACGAGCTGGAGGTCATCCGCGTAGTTATACACAGAGACCCCCAGCACGAGAAGAGAGATGATAAGAGGGTGTATATAAAGATTGAAAAGAAGTGGGGAAAGAGAAGAGCCTTGGGGGACCCCACAGGTAGCCGAGCGAGGGGGAGCGGAGAAACCTGAGAGGTGGACCGCTTGGGACCTACCTTGAAGAAAGGACGCAAGCCAAGAGAAGGCAGCGCCCCGGATGCCCGCTGCGCTGACACGGTCAAGAAGGATGGAATGGTCGACCGTGTCAAACGCAGCGGACAAATCGAGGAGGACCAGGGCTTGGGGGAGGTTGATGTCAGCTTTCCCCTTGAGTTCGTCCAGGACCGCGAGGACCACTGTCTCCGTGGAGTGGCCTGGGCGAAAACCCACCTGATGGGAGGCCAGGAGGTGGTTCTCCTCGATGTAGGTGGATAGACAAGATGTGACGTAGCTTTCAAGGATCTTGCCCAGATAAGGGAGAAGAGAAATAGGCCTAAAATTTGAAAGAAGAGAGGGATCCAGACCAGTTTTTTTAAGAATGGGAAGAACTGTAGCAGATTTAAAAGATGAAGGGACAGAACCCAGGGCCAGAGAAGCGTTAAGAAGGGCGAGAGGAGGGGCAGGGCAGCTAGTGAAGAGAGTACTAAGAATCTGTGCAGGAGCACAGTCCGCAGGAGAACCAGACTTGACTTTTACAAGCAGGTTAAGGAATAGCTCCAGAGAGATAGGTGGAAAATGATCCAGAGAGGAGGAGGGCAAGGGGAGGGAGCAGGAGAAACCAGGTTGAAGCACAGTAGGGATATTGACCTTTATGTTGGCGATCTTATCAATAAAATAGTGATTAAGTGAGGAGCAGAGGATCTGAGAAGGGACGAGACCTAGTGCTGGTGCGGTCAGAGGTAGCAAGATTATGAACCGAAGAAAAGATTTCTCGAGATTTATTGGCAGAGAGGGCAACTCTCTCGGTGAAGTATTTAGTTTTAGCCGCGAAGATCGCTCTTTTATAATCATTGAGGAGGAGTCTGTATTTGGCGCGGAGAGTGGGGCAGTAGTTCCGTCTCCAATGACGTTCCGACCGCCTGAGATCGAGTTTAAGAGCTTTAAGCTCAATGGTAAACCATTTGTGCGCTTCATAGGGGCGGACGGCTTTGACCTTCTTGAGTGGGGCGGCCTGATCGCAGGAAAAAGAGAGCCAGATACTAATGGCGTCTGCCTGAGAATCCAAAGAGAGATCGGTAAGATCATTAGCTGAGGAAGCCAAGGAGAGCGAGAGAGAGTTAAGGTCAGTCTGGTTCCAACTACAAGCCAGAATATTTTTGGGTAGAGGGAACTTGTCGGCCGAACCCAAGTGAATGGAGAATGATATAATAGAGTGGTCCAACCAGACACAAGGGAGTATAGAGGGGGATGAAACGTCGCAGCGTGATGACCAGATTTGGTCCAGGATATGACCCTGGACATGGGTGGGAGCCGAGACATGGGATGAGAAGTTCAAACACTGAAGGGTAGCAGAAAAGTCTTTAGAAGACAAATCTTCTCTGGGGTCACCCGGCCAAAAGTTGAAGTCGCCAAGCAGGAGAACCGAAGAGTTTTTGACCACCAACGTGGCCAAAAGATCCTGTAGAGTAGCTACATATGAAGGCATGGCTTGAGGGGGACGATACATAAGGACTACGGTGAGAGGTACGGAAAGATTGAGGGATCGGGCCACCACGTAGTCCACGTTAGGTATGGGGGGGTGGGCAAGAAGTTGAAATTTCAGAGTAGAACGGATAATCATCGCCACACCTCCCCCAACCTTACCGTCCGGGCGGTCTGCTCGGAGGGCGTAATAGGTATCGGGGAGAATGGCCAGAAGATCCGGAAGGGAATCAGTGGAGAACCAGGACTCAGTGAGAAATAGAAAGTCTGGGGAGTCTGTGTTCAGAAAATTGAAGAGTTCCGTCTGATGTTTGGCTGCAGAGCGGGTGTTAAGCAAATAGGCGGAAGCTGCCAAAGGGACAGGAGAAGAGCGAGTGACAGGAGAGGGATCAGAAGGAGGAGAGGTAGGGCTGTTGGTGACAGGGAACAGACTGGGAGGGTGGGGGGCAAGAATACCAAAAGAATCAAGACGATGCAATAAAGAAGGGGGAGGAAGGGAGGTAGCAAGATGTGCAGAGAGTTGAGCTGAGGTGTAAACCAGAGGAAGGGCAGAGTCTGTGGCCCCTAGTCCCAGCCCGTCGCGGACGGGCGCAGACGGGCTTGACTTAGGCGCAACTTCGGTGCGCCTTCGTGGCGCCCGCTGCGCTCGTCCACTGCGCTGCCGGGACCGCGTAACCAAGATATAGGGACACATAGGGGAGGAGGGCCAAGGGGTGTGGCAAGGGGTGGAGGGGCCAAAAGACTGCAGCGCTGACCCCAGAGCCGCCCAAGATGGTGGACTCGCCCGTCCCTGCTCCGAAAACCAGACCGGCAAGGTGGGGACGATCAGCGGGAGGCGCTCTGGGGCGCGTGCAGGTGAGGGGGCAGCTAAAAGTATTACAGTGCGCAATATCCGAAGCGCGACCAGGATACACAAAGTTCGTCGACCTTAAGGTCTTAAGGTGAGGAATAGTCTCAAACACTGTTCTAACTCCTGATTGACTCTCTCCGTCTGTCCATCTGTTTCTGGATGATAACTGGTAGAGAATCTGACCTCTGTACCTAACCCTTCCATAAAGGCCTTCCAGAAATGGGATATAAATTGGGGTTCTCTGTCTGAGATAACAATCTTAGGGATTCCGTGTATCTTCACTATTTGTGTGCTGAAAATAGTGGCTAGTTTCTTAGCAGTGGGAACTCCTTTGAAAGCCGTGAAATGCGCCATCTTTGAAAAAGTGTCCACAACCACTACAATGGTGTTAAAACCCTGACTAAGTGGTAAATCTACAATGAGGTCAAGTGTTATGGTGTGCCAAGGGTAGGGTGGCGTTGGTAAAGGTTGGAGTAACCATCTTTGAGCCTGCCATTCGGATTTTCCCTGAGCGTAAACTACACACGACTTTACGTACTTGTCTATATCTTTGGTCATGTGTGGCCACAAATAATGTCTCTTGATTATTTCTTATTTATTTATTTATTTATGCAATTTTTAAAGCGCTGCAATTACCCAGGGGTGTCTCGGCGCTGTGAGCTATGTTTGATATAACTAATGTGAGATTACTGAAACATTCCTTTATAAACTTTCCAATTAGTCAGATTATTGAGAGAACAACCATGTCTTTAGTTGCTTTCTAAAGATAGTCAGAGTGGAACTGGTTTTTATAGTAAGGGGAAGAGAGTTCCACAGTTTTGCAGCTGCGATGGTGAAGCATCTGTCTCCCCAGTTAACTCTCCTCGTTCTGGGTATATTAAGCAGATGAGCAGTATTTGAACAAAGCGTTCTGGGAGTTATGAGTGGTTTAAATGAATTCCTGAGGAATTTAGGTCCAACGTTGTTAATTGCCTTATAGACAATACAAAGGGACTTAAATTTTGTGCGACTTCTAATCGGGAGCCAATGCAATTGTTTCAGGTGTCTAGAAACATAGCTGAATTTTGAAATGCCCAGTAAAACTCTGGCTGAGGCATTCTGTATCATTTGAAGTTTGGAGATGACCTTTTCTTGTGCATTGAGGAGGAGGGCATTACAATAGTCAGTGCGTGAAAACACCAATGTAGAAATTAGAGTTTTTCCTGCTGTTTTAGGGAGATATGGAAGGAGTTTCTTGATTTTCCGTAGAGTGTTAAATGATGATGAAACTACCGAGTTCACATGATGGTGAAAAAGGAGTTTGTCATCAAAAATGACTCCTAAGTTTCTGACTTTACTGACTGGTTCAGGTGGAGTGCCCATTTCCTCCGGCCACCATAGGGGGGACCACATAGGCTGGATCTTACCAAACAGCATTACTTCAGTCTTAGTAGAGTTCAGTTTTAGACAGTTAGAAGACATCCAACTGCTAATGGCCCTCATGCCGTCTTTGAAGTTTGCTGCTATTGTAGGACCGTCTCTGTGTACAGATAATACCAACTGGGTATCATCTGCATATGTTGTTAGGTTGATGTTATAGGCTTTTATTACCCTCGCTAAGTCCGAAACATAGATGTTAAAAAGGGTCGGACTTAGCGAGGAACCCTGAGGAACTCCACAAGGAAGCGTGAAAATGGGAGATGTATATGTGCCTAATTTAACTGCTTGTTTACGGTCTGTCAGAAAAGATGTGATAAGATCCCTGGCTTTATGTTTAATACCGATGGCCTCGACACGGTCGATCAAAGTAGAGTGATCGACCGTGTCGAATGCCGCCGATAGGTCCAGCAGAATCAACACAGCCTGTCCGCCGTTATCCATCGTTGTTCTTATTTCATCTGCAGCCTTGATCAGGGCAGTTTCTGTCCCGTGACCTTGTCGGAAACCGAACTGGGTGTCATCTAAAAGGTCATGTTTATGAATATATTTGGACAGCTGTTTATTTATGACGGATTCAAAGATTTTGGCTGGGAACGGTAAGGATGCTATGGGACGGTAACTGGAGGTAGTGAAGGGTCAAGTGATGGTTTTTTGAGGAGTGGCTTAATTATAGTATTTTTCCATATTGTTGGATATGACCCTGTTGAGAACATGGCATTGCAAATGTGTGTCAGAGGTAAAGTAATGATATCTGGAATAGTATTGAGTATAGAAGGGTGGCAAGGGTCCAATGGGGAGCCAGATTTAATTGACGAGATTAGTTTATGAATGTATTGCGGGTGTATTTTGGTAAACTCCATAAGAACCGGTAAGTCCTGATTTATTTGTGTGTTAGTTGGTTTGATGGGGCTGGAATTTGGAGTGAAGTCCTTGAATATAGACGTACCCTTTTCAGAGAAAAAGTCCGCCAGAGCATTGCAGAGAGTTTGCGATGTTTCAGTGGGCGGGTTTGATGGTTCTGCAAGATGGTTTACTACTTCAAACAGTTTTTTTGTGATACATTTGGCCTGATCTATTTGAGTGGTGTAGTAGGTTTTTTTTCTATGGATATTCTTTGCTTGTAGTTATAAAGTGCAGCTTTATATGTTATTTTGTCTGCTGAGTTATAATGTTTGCGCCAGTGGCGTTCTAAGTTACGGCAATGTTGTCGTTGTAATCTGAGTTGTTCTGAGAACCAAGGAGCCGAAGGGGTTTTCCTGTTGCATTTGGATATTTTAGATGGAACTAAAGTTGTGAATGCTCCTTCCAGAATGGAAATGTATTTAATGGCTGCAATGTTAGGATCTGTTTCAATGTCTGTACCCACGAATGCATCAGTGAGAGTCTGTATAAGAAGAGTGTAGTCAAGATTTCTCCAATCTCTGGTGGTTTGATAAGGGTTTGGTGATATATTTTTACATGCCGAGGTTTTGGTTTTGATATCAAATAAAATCGCAGAATGATCAGACCATGTTAGTGGTAGTATTTTATTTATTATAATGTGTAAAGATACCATCAAGCGTGTGTCCTGCTTTGTGTGTGGGAGCCAAAATCAGTTGTCTAAGTTCCACAGGAAGTAAATCTTTGATAAGCTGGAAGGTGTCTATCGGTTAGGGATTCCAGATGGAAATTGAAATCTCCTAATAAAGTAAAATATTTATTTTCAACAGCTAGCTCACTCAATTGATGAAGTTGTGACAGAAATGCAGTACGGGAACCTGGGGGTCGATACAGTAGAGTACCTGTAAGTGACTGGTTGGCAGCAAGCGTAACTGTAAAGGCAAATGCCTCACAGTGCGCGTGCTGTATGTCAATAGCTTTGACTCGGAGGCTGTTGCGATATATTATTGCAATTCCTCCACCTTTTTTAGTTGATGTACGATCCTGTCTGTAAACACAATAATCTTCTGGCATGGCGGCTTTGAAATCTGGTCCAGATGCGTCATCGCCCCACGTTTCCGTTAGAAACAGGAGGTCAATAGCATACGTGTTGATGAAATGTAATATATCTAATTTATGACAAGGAAGCGAGCGGACATTCACTAGCGCCGCCTGTATTGGTTTCTGGGGTGTTGTTGTTTCCAGGGTATTTTTTTTGCAAAGTGTACATATGAACGGACCTCCGATCGGATCTGCATATGAGCACATCGGAGGATCATGGACCTTCCTTTGGGTTTTATTTAGGGAAATAAGTTCACTGGAGGTATATACTATCCTTGATGAATTTAAAGATGCAGGGGGGGTGGCCCTGGGCTCGGTGCAGGCTCGGACGGGCGCAGACGGGCTTGGCTTTGGCCCGGCTTCGGCGAGCGCACGACGCGCCCGCTGCGCCGTCTGGTCATGACACACATTATATAGGGTGAGGAGGGTGGGAGTCCGGCGCGACTAGAGCGCTCCCCCAGCCACACCCAAGATGGCGCCCACCGCCGCCAGACGCCGGTTAAAAAATCGGCTGAAATCGGTAGGAGAGAGTGATTGATAGCGTGTTAAGGGTGTTAGAGTTCCTGTAGCTAAGTTTCCCAAATTATGCTGATATCAAAAGCCCCCAGCAGAAAATTTATAAAAACGATCTAAAATACTTCCTACAGAGTAAAAGTGCCTTTAAAATGAATGCCAACAATATTCTCACAAATAATGACAAAATGCAAGCTCGCAGCCCTAGTAGCAATCACCAGGGAGAGCAGTTGAGGCAACGCGGCCGCCGGGAAGCCCTGATTAAATACTCTGGGAGGGCGGGAGTCCGGCGCGACTAGAGCGATCCCCCAGCCACACCCAAGATGGTGCCCACCGCCGCCAGACGCCGGTTAAAAAATCGGCTGAAATCGGTAGGAGAGAGTGATTGATAGCGTGTTAAGGGTGTTAGAGTTCCTGTAGCTAAGTTTCCCAAATTATGCTGATATCAAAAGCCCCCAGCAGAAAATTTATAAAAACGATCTAAAATACTTCCTACAGAGTAAAAGTGCCTTTAATATGAATGCCAACAATATTCTCACAAATAATGACAAAATGCAAGCTCGCAGCCCTAGTAGCAATCACCAGGGAGAGCTGTTGAGGCCTTCTGTTTTGCTTCTCCCTTGTGTTCTGCCAATACACCGTCATGGCATTTGTGCATTATTTGCTGTTGAAACTCTTTGGTAGGTAGGTAAAAGCCTTCTTTAAAGTAAGGTTGCTGATGGATGATCTTCCTTCCTGCTTCTTCCTTGACCCAATCTTGCATAGCCTCTGTACTCATGGCTTCAGAAATATGTTCCTCTAGATTGATTGAAGTTGTAACACCAATAATCCTTGCACTCGGAATAATAGTCTGATTTTCTGTGTGAGTCTTCTGATTTTCTGTGCCTATTCTGGATAGGGCATCAGCCTTCCCGTTTTGTGCTCCCGGCCGATAAGTGATCACAAAATCATAGCCTGCAAAGTATAATGATTACCTCAATTGTCTTGGTTTAAGCGTTCTAGCTGTCTTCAAAAACTTCAAATTTGGATGGTCCGTGAACACTGTTACTTGGTGTTGAGCTCCCATTAGATGATGCCGCCACTCTTTGAATGCGTCCTTAATTGTCAACAATTCTTTCTCTGTGATTGTGTAGTTAACTTCGACTGGAGTCAATTTCCTTGATCGGTAAGCTACTGGATGTAACTGGCCAGTCACCTTATGCCGTTGGGATAATACCCCTCCGACAGATTGATCGGAAGCATCTGTCTCCACATAAAATGGTTCCGAAGGGTCAGCATGTTGGAGGATTGGTGCAGTGGTGAAGTCCTTCTTTAAGGATCCAAAAGCCGCTTCTGATTCTTCTGTCCATTCGTATTTTACCCCTTTCCTTAACAGTCGTGTGAGAGGAAGGATTTTCCAGGAGAATTCACTAATAAATCTTCAATAGAAATTTGCGAATCCAATGAAGCTTTGGACCTCCTTCACACTAGTAGGGGATTTCCAATCAATTACTGAATCAATTTTCCGCTTATCCATGAGTATTCCAGTTGGAGAAAGAACAAACCCTAAGAACTCCACTTGTGGAACCTTGAATGCACACTTTTCCAGTTTCACAAATAACCGATTCTCTCTTAACTTCTGCAAGACCCCTCTGACTTGTCCTGGATGTTTACTCTTGCCTGAGGAATAAATTAAGATGTCATCGATGTACACAATTGCACACTTATCTATGAACGCCTTCAGAACGTCATTGATAAAGTGCTGGAAGGCAGCTGGGGCGTTACATATACTGTAAGGCATGACTTGGTATTCAAAAAAACCCATATCTCGTCCTGAAGGCTGTTTTCCGCTCATCATCTTCGCGCATCCGCACCAGGTGATATGCCCCTCTCAAATCTAACTTGTTGTAAATTTGGGCCCCTTTTTCTTGATCCAATAAGACGGAAATAAGAGGTAATGGATATCGATTCTTCTTTGTGATTTTGTTGATCGCTCCACAATCGATACAGATTCTCAATTCTCCTTCTTTCTTTGGCACGAAAAACAGAGGTGAGGATACTGGGGACTGTGAGGGTTGAATGAACCCATTGGTCAAGTATTTTTCCAAATACTCTTTTAAATTATGGTACTCCTTTTCCGTCAATGCATATACACGACTGCACGGTAAATTTGAGCCAGGTTCTATATCGATCTTACAATCATATACCCGATGAGGGGGAAGTTGTTCAGCTTCCATCTCGTTGAATACATCTTCAAAATCTTTGTAATCCTCGGGTATTGCTTGTGCATTGATGATACACACTGTAGCTTCACAAGGAATGAGCTGGATTGCCCTCTTGAATCTTTTCTTTTTCTCTGAAACAGTTTTCTAGGCAGTAATTGGAATCCATTGCGATCGTTCTAGTGCTCCAATTGATAGTTGGATTGTGTTCTGTAAGCCATGGAAGACCCAGTATCAGCTGAAACTGAGTTGCATCAATTAAATTAAATTGAATCTTTTCTTCATGCCCATCGTTTGAAATCAATTGTGTTTGTTCCGTATGACTCACAATAGGCACAGAAGAAAGGTTTGTCCCATCTATTGCTCGGACCGGCTCGCTCCGAAATGTCTTTATTGCTTGTATTCCTACCTTATCAGCAAATTTCAAATCACAAAAATTTCCTGTGGCTCCCGAGTCAATCATTACTGAAACCTCTGTCAGGGTTATGTGTTGGAACTTAACTTGCATGGACAAGATTAGATGTGGAGCCGAAGATTGCAAAGTGTTGGCTATTTGATGCTCTCCTGGAGTTGTCTTTTGATTCGCACCCACCGGTTCAACTACTTCGACAGGTGGTGCAATTAGTTTTCCTTCGGCTTGAAATTCGTCTTCGGCTTCTTCGGACAATTCCTGACAAAATGTCCTCCGGAACCGCAGTACATGCACAAATTGCTTGTCCTCCTTTTCTCTTTCTCTTCTTTCGACAAAGGGCCTCTTATTGTCCCAATTTGCATGGGCTCTACACCTTGTTGTCCTTCAGTGTTCCTACTACTGTCTGGTCGAACTCTATTGAATCTTGGTACCACTGGTCTAAATTCTTTTCTCTTCTCGCCTTTCCTTTCTCCTTGGCGGAAATCAATCTCTAGTACTAGATCCACCAACGCAGAAATCTCCGTAGGTCTGTTCGGTATCTGAGAGAACACATCCTTGAGCTCATCTTTTAATCCACGGTAAAAGACTGCTGCTCTCTTACTCTCGGGCCAGTCTGTCTCCACCACTAGTTTATTGAACTGCACCAAGTAGGCCACTAGATCTCGGTTTCCTTGTCGTAAATCAAGCAGTTCATTGTCAACTGCTTGGGAGATTCTTCGTCGATCAAATATCCAAAGAAATTCTTGTTTAAACTCTTCATAATTTCGCAACAAAGGATCATCTCTGGAAATTAAAGGCATAGCCCACGAAGCTGCATCCCCACTTAAATATGACAACACAAAGGCCACTCTAGATTGCGCGTCAGGGAAAATTGAAGGGCGGCACATGTAATGTAAAGAACATTATGTAATGAATATTTGCGCCTTTTGCGGATCTCCACTAAAACGTTCTGGGGGAGCTAAGCGAATCACTGGGGACAAGGAATGGATTACTTGTGTGGTCATCCTATTTGAACCTTCCAATGTAGGGTCTAAGGTATCCCGTCTGAACTAAAGGGTTGTCTCAACCTCTGCGCAATTTCTGCAGTTTCTTTTCGAGAGTTTACTACTTCCTGCCTAAGATTTTGATTCTCTTCTCTGACCGCGACCAATTCTTTCTGAATTGTATCTAAGACTGTTCCTAACGTCTGTAAATTTATTCCCTCCGCCATCTCTGTTCGGGTGATAAGCGCAACGTGGGCACTTCACTCTGTCAGACCTTACTATCCTGTCAAAACGACTGTTCTAATTCTTACCTTTGACTTGCACGGGAACAGAGAAGCTAGGTCCCAAAACCCTCTCAGGAATACTCCAGAGGTCAACATATACTGAGCCTCAGAACTACTCCCTCGGGGGAAGGGGGAATGGATAAAATAACAAACAAAGAAGAGACTGGTCCTGGGCTGGCTCCTCTAGTTCTTAGTCTGTCCCGCAGACTTCTTTCTTCTATGGAACCTATGGAACGAATAGGCAATTAACTACCAGTTCTAATCTTTCCTCTCCTTTCCTCCTTCTTATAATGTCTTAACTTATTTTTCACCTACCCTGGTCTTCCAAGATCTATGCTCCTCTTCTGTCTTTTCTGTTTATTCTAGTTATCAGATTTATGTTAAATTAGTTGAACCTGAAATGACAAGATTGACGTTTTTTAACTTTAGTTCTTGCTTTGTCTAACTTCATATTTATTATCTTCTGACTCCTTTACTTACTTCACTAATTTGCTGTACTCTTATTATTATTCTTATTATTATTCTTTTCTTCTCTGTTCTAGGTACTTTTTTCCTATGTCCGTGTTTATTCACTTCTATCTATAGAATACATAAATGCTCATTAGTTTTCCACCTAAGCTGAACCATGTATTTTTCTATTCTTACATTTTTCACTTACTCTTAAGAGTGTTTGCTGCTTATTACTCCTTTTCTTCTATTAGGCGTCTATTCTTTCCTGCTTTCTTTAATATTAACCTTCTGTTCCTTTTGTTTCATAGGTTACCCTTCTTATTTGACTGACTGAAGATTCGAAGGAAAACCTCTCCTCTACGATTGCTGGTAAGTATCGAATTATTTTATACACTATTTATGTGTCTTATTAACTCATATTCTCATTCTCTCAAATCACTTAGCTTTTGTCTTCTTTCGATGTTTCTCTCCTCAGGTCTCCGGTTCTCACTACGAGCTCGCGCTGATATCTGCTGCTGTGTTGAATCCGTAATTCACAGGAATGCCGGTGGTGCTGAAACACTGGTCAGGTAATTCTTAAAAAACAAACGAGTTAAATCCTTTTTTCTCAATTCTGTATTCAAGACTCTCTGCTATTCGTTACCTTAACCTCTCTACAAGGGGGCCTTAAATGATAACTTCGACTAAACTAGGAACGTAGTGAAATGGCTGCTTAACCTGGTTGATTCTCTGGTGAAGTGCGCACTTTCCCTCACGTTCGCTCTTCATATCGATCACCGAGCAGCTGCGGTCTAAAGACTAGACCGTGACTTGGATATCGAAATCGGCGGCCATCTTGGAACACCGATTTCGAACGAGAACCATCCTGGAATGTTATTCTGGCAGTACTTCTCTCGTTTTAGTCAAATCGAAGCGGACTGTTGCCAAAATCTGAGTTGGGGTACTGACAGAGAGAGACTGAAAAAGAATGAGAGAGAGAGAGAGATGTGTGTATGCCGGGTCTGGTGGCTCAGAGGACGAAGCCGTCCGCTGGAGGGACCAGTGATCAACCTCATGGTACCAGTTTTTTTTGTTGCTCTAGCCCTGCCCCCTCCCTCGCTGACCCCACCCCCACCGGTGCGGGCCTCGGACACAAACCACACTGTAAATTTGGCCCCCAGGAGAAAGTTTGTGAGTACCCATGATCTAGACAGTCACAGCATGATGTGCCAGGGAGACTGGGAGGTGGGTCCGGCCTAAACGCAATTGACTGACTAAATGGGGGTTTAATTCAGAATACCTTTACCATCCCGGTAGGAGCCGGATGCAGGGAGTTTAATTCTATCCCTAGCTTCCTCCATATAGAAGGATCAAAGAGCGAGAGACCTATTGCTGACCAGGCACGGGCCATCGCCTGTACCTTAGATAGTAAAGCCCCCGCGGAATGGTCCAATTTGAAAGTCCTCGAATTTCTTTCCTGGAATATAGCGGGGCTTCAGAAGAAACTACTCCTCCCTGAGTGGAATGAGTTCATCAAAAAGTTCGATGTGTGCCTATTCCAGGAAACTTGGAGCCTAACGCCTCTATACAAACCTGGCTTCACCACGCATTTTATTCCAGCAATTAGTTCAGGCAAGGGTCGTCCCTCTGGGGGATTGCACATCTGGATTAATATGTCGCTAAATTCGTCGATTGTCACACACACCTCCTCGCCACGAGACATTCTTCATCTGACCATTAGTGAGCCAGCTAATAGCTCAACTGTTGAGCTATTTAATATATATGCTAGAGGTTCTCCTGGCGCCTAAACATCCGCAACCAAAGCAGCACTGGAGTGGGAGTTATCCCGCACTCTGCCTCATCTAACCACCATAGTAGCCGAGGGACTTCAACTGCACATTTGAACCTCTGAGCAGGGAGGACCTCTTGGGAACCAACGAAGAAGATGCTAAATGGGCTATTCCGACCCTTACTATTGCTCCTATCAAGAAGTGGTCACAGAGGGCTATCCAAATTAATGCCCTGACTCTGGAATACAATTTAAGAGCGGTAAACGGAAGGACATGCTCGGACCAGAGCGGGGCAAATACTTTTAACAGGATGAGCTCTCCGTCCCACATAGATTACATACTTGTAGATGGGCGATTATAGGGGGCATCCTGGATATGGTTGTCAAACATTCTCTGGATAGCGACCATAATACTTTATGAATGCAAATCAATAACGATTGGTCACCCTCCGCGATAAAGGCACCAACCCCTTTTCTAATGTCGACAAGAGAGGTAACCCCCTCCAACTGCAATAGACTCCTTAAATTGCACAAATTATCTCAGCAAGAATGTAAACTCCAAAATATTAGGGAGCTTCTTGATTTAAAATGGATTACATCTTTTCTGTCCAACCAGACACAGGCAGTGTTCACCCCTCCCTATACCTCAGCAGCCGTCCGCTTCGGTGGGGTGTCCCCCAGGGCTCCTCATTGAGTCCCCTCCTATTTAACGTTTATTTTTCACCCCTTGCTGAAATCATCGCCCAAACTGGAATAAAGGCCACTTCCTACGCAGATGATATTCAACTCTTATTCACGTACAATAGCACCACTGATTCCACCTTTGACCCACTGAAAAACTGCCTGCTTACCATCGCCCAATGGATGGACAACAATTTCCTCCGGCTTAACGCCGGGAAAATGGAGGTACTATTCTTTCACCAGCCATCCCCTTTGGATCCCAACATCTGGTGGCCTCTTGATTTGAGTGCCCCTCCAAAGGGCAAAGAATTGGTGAAAAATCTAGGGGTTAGATGGGATTCCAACCTATCTTTCCAACAACAAATCCATACGGTCTCTGCAGCATGCTTTGCCAAAATAAGGATGGTGAGAAAATTCATTCATTTCCTACCCAACAACACCAGGAAGACCATAGTCCAGGAGTTGATCACCTCGCACCTGGACTACGCCAATGGCCTATACACTGGACTGTCTGCAGGACTATGCCACCGACTCCAGACAGTCCAAAATGCTGCGGTACGGCTGGTTAGTGGCATTCCCCTACGTGAGCACATCACGCCCCACCGCCGTAGACTACATTGGCTGCCAATACAACAAAGGGCAGAATTCAAAGCATTAGTACTGGCACACCGTGCAATTAGGGGCAGGGGCTCTGCCTACGTCTCTGCCTGCCTCTCCCCGTACAGTACTTCCAGGCCCCTTCGCTCCTCTTCGAAAATCTTGCTCACCACTCCCAGATTCAAAAAAACCCGCTGAGGCGGAAAAACCTTTCAAGTATGTGCCTCTTCCTTTTGGAATAAGCTCCCAATCTCCATTCGGATGATCCAGGAAGAACTCCCCTTTCGGAAAGCCTTAAAAACTTTCCTGTTCTGCTAACCCCCTATCTATAAAAACATTTAAATCAGCTTAAGATCGCACAGGAGCGCCGGGACACCCCGTTGGGGTAGCTGTGCGCTATACAAGACACACTAAATAAATAAATAAAGATTAAGGAGCTTGAAATGATCCACTGTGAAGCGGAGAACTTACCTTCTTTTCCTCTGTTTTATCGAGAAACTCTAGGTAAAATTGGCTCCTTTTTTATCATAGATGGGAACAGGGCACGAAAGAGATGTTCAGAAAGGCCCACAAACCCATGGTACTCACCGGCTTGTAGGGAGAAGAGGCAGGCCTTAGCGTTAGCTGTCAGAAAGAAAGACTCCCTAGCAATCAGAGCAGCAAGAAAGGCGTACTCCAGGGCATTAGAGGAGGCAAAACAAAATTGGAATGAGGCACACTGGCAGGAGCTTAAACACGCCTCCAAACAAAATAACTCTACCCTATTCTGGGAGCTAATTAATAGTGGGAATAGAAAGGGATCTGACCCCATCCCGAACCACATTACAGGGCAACAAAGGCAGGATCACTTCTCCAACCTTTATTCGGGAGACGAAGGCCCCCTGTGCCCCCAGACTGAGATTCACACAACTACCTCTGATGCCTCCTTGCTACCTGACTGTTTTGATCTATATGAGGTGGACCTAGCAATAAGCTGCATCTCTCTGGGTAAGGCTGCCGGACCTCACGGCCTTCCAGGTGATTTGCTTCTCCATGACCCGAAGCCTTGGGCTCATAGGGGGTCTGGTGTCCCTGAGTCATGAAAAGGTGCGGATGTTGTACCAATTTACAAAAAGGGAAATTGGGAGGACCCTGCCAACTACAGGCCGATTAGTTTAATCGATGTGATTCAGAAGGTGGTTGGCCGGGTCCTCCTTATGAGGCTGAGGTCCTGGGTGGAGGATGGGAAAATCCTCTCGCACTATCAAGCAGGCTTTAGACAGAAGGTGGGCACGATAGACCAGGTCTTCAGATTTTTCATGATCCACTGGATAGCAGTGGTGATTGGGAAAGGTAGTTTGTATTTGGCGTTCATAGACCACATTCGCCAAGCTTTGGCAGGTCCTGCATGAACTGGGTATCTCCCCTCAGATTCTCAATTTTATCAAACGTCTCCATGAGGACAACTTTGCCAGAATAAGGTGGGGCTCTCAGGGGCAGCTGACGGAGAGGGTCGTGGTGAACAGAGGGTTGCGCCAGGGCTGAGTCCTGGCCCGACCCTGTTCTCGTTATTTATGAACGGGGTGGTAGATCATCTTAGAGAGGTACCAGCTGACGCTCCAATTCTGGCCTGGGAGAAAACCCCCACCCTCCTGTTCGCCGACGACACCCTCCAGATTTCCAAAACACCAGGCGGCCTTCAGAAACTTTTAAACAGGTTTAGCCTTTTTTGTGACTCTCGGGGGTTGACAATAAATACAAGCAAAACAATGTTAATGATAATCAACCCACCGAAACGCTTCAGAAACGGCATGACCCTTAATGACTTTCCACTTGAGACCATTGAGTCTTTTGACTATCAGGGAATCCGGGACGTAAAAGGGATGAAATGGAGCTCTCACATGGCCAAGATGCTCGTTAGCCATAAACGGGTGTCCAGGGCTATCATAAGAGAGCAGCATCTGTCTGTTAGCAGGCCAGTTGCCCCCGTCATTGTGGTCTATGATGGTAAAGCGCTACCCTCGGCCCTATACAGGGCCGAGTTATGGGGCTTCGAGAACACCACTGAACTGGCAAGATCGGAAAATAAGTTCTTTAGGGATCACGTCTCTCTTCCAACCTCCACCCCGCTGAAGCCCCTATACCAGGACTTGGGAAGACGTTCCATCAAGGATATTGTACGTCTGCGCCCCCTACTCTTTTGGGCACGCAAAAGAAGGACCCCTGAGCTGTCCAATTATGCTGCTGCCCTTAGCGAATTGATAATAGCTGACATAGGAAATAGGATCAAATGGATCCCCAACCTCAGACAGCTTTGAATTGATATTGGGTTTGGGGAGGCTTGGGCTAGTCAGACTCCACCATCCAAGCAGGACCTAAAAAGTGCCTCCTGGCAATGGGTACAGGAAGAAGAGATGCGCAATCCCAAAATGGGGAAACTCATGAGATGTTCCTTGAGCATAAACCCATTTGCAAATTGGAATCCTTTCTTGATTTTATTCAAACACCCAGAGATAGGGCACTTTATCTGAAAATTAGATTAGGGACTCTCCCGCTAAACGAGGTGACAGCAACCTGGAACCGGCATAAATCTCCATCTGTTCCCTGCCCAGGCTGTGCAGCCCCAAATGAGTCCATTGCCCATTTCTTCTTTGCGTGCCCGGGCTACAGGATGGCTAGAGCCAAGTGGCTCAAACCAGTCTGTAAAATGCTTGGCTCCAAGAACTGCTGGGTGGCGTTGCGCATCTTAAAGACTGACACCTCCTCCCTTGCGCTGGTCTGTGGTGTGGCTACATTTTTGGGTTGCATGGCTAACAAGAACAAAGCTCTTAGCGAGAAATAGCTGCCCGGCAGCCCATGCACATGTCACTTGATGTACTTACCTTCATATTGTTTTCTAAGTTTTTTTATGGAACTTTTTAACCTAATTTTAATTGTAAAAATATGATGTATAGTTGGTCTTATCTATTACATTGCATATATGTTTTATATATATGAATTTGGGATGTATATGCTTTTATGATAAATTTGATTGAATAAAGCTTATTACTACTGTTAAATGGGTTACCACCTACTTGAAGTAGGTGGAAAAATGTTGATGTTTTACAACCTTACGTCGGTTGCAAAACGTTCACCATAGCACTGCGATTCGGTATTAGGAATGGAAGCACTAAACACGCCCCTAACTAATACCAAGTCGCAAACACAATTTGCAATTCAGTGATAGATTACTAAATTTCAAATTGGGCCTTTGTACATTAAAAATTGTTATTTGAAGGACGCAATCGTATTCTGTGATAGGGGAAGTTTGCGACCTCACAAAAGGTTTGTACACCTGGCCCTCAGTGGTTACACAAGCAGCTCTTCTGTTTAAAGGTTCATTGTCATACACAAGGTAAACTTGAAAAGATTGTAAGATCGTATGTGACAGACTGATAGGAAACTGACATGGCCATTCCTGTCCTACACTGGCTGCTGCCCTACACAAAGAATGAGACTGCATTTGCATTCCTGGGGAAAGTAGCCACCTCCGGCATATAATATCTCGGATGGAAGCAGCTACTATTGGCCAGTCAAAGGCCGGCACTTTGCAGGGTCCATAACTGGACCAGTGTTCTTCATTGGCTGAGAGCCTGAATTATGGTGAGTGACCATGAGAAACGTATTCAGTTAAATCAGGGCCGCTGTTGTATTTACTGTTGTTAATTGTTGAATTTGCTCTTGTTAATGTGACTAACTAAAGTTAACTTACAGTATTTACCTTTCTCCTGTCATTATAGTTCTCTAGAGTTCTTCAAGAGGACATCTAATTGTTTGAAAGGCAACTAACTTCTGCATTAAGGGCAGAACATTCTGCAAAATCTAGACTCCTTAATAATTTGGCCGCAAGATAAGACCAACCAGAGCCATGGGCATGTCCCTGCCCACAATGCTTAACACATTGGGAATGTTCCATCAATATTTCAATCAGTGTTGGGCACATTTAAACTGAATCTCCCACTCAGCCAGCCAAATTCAACACCAAAAATGTACTCTAAATTGGTAAAACTGAAGCATTGCGCTGATTCAAAATTGTCAAAATCAGAGCAAACTAGGGAATTTGAAGACTCTCTGAGACCACTACCATCTTACGCAAAGGCAACATTTGAGAGACATTGGTGTGACACAATTTGCAACAGCAATAAACCGGTTAGAGATACCAAGCCACGGTTCACCCAACATAACCCTCTGCAGACCAAAGTTCACGAGTGTTGCGATGACTCACTCTCCAATATTGCCTACAGCATGAGACAAAAATAAACTATCAAACCCACTGAAAAAGCCTGCACTTGTAGTGGTAGATTCACCGCCCACCTCAACAAAGAATCTATTGCCTTAGGCAAACATCTGCAAATACGATGGCAACAAGCAACAGACAGAAAGTCAAGGACACTAGCCACACAATGATAAATTGAAAAAAGCATTTGTTATGTATCTAAAGAAACAATCACATTTATACACGGATCATGTTGAAAGCTGTGATCCAACTTCAGAGGAGCGTGAGATTGGATCACCCCAAGCCCCACCCACCTCCATCAAGATCTACTGGTTGAGATGGAAAAAGCATTAACTTTAATCATGAACACAACCAACAAGACCCCATAATGGGGAGTAAGATCCAAAGCAACAGAAAGAAGAGTGACAAGGACCTCCTGTAACTAAATCCACTCCAATCTGCCAGGTACTGCAAGGCATCCTTTTTATAAGACGCAAGAAAACTACAAAAACAGTGCAAACATCTCCATCAAAACACCCCAGCTCTACTCCCGCTCTATCAGTCCATCAAATTGTGCTACCTTAATCTGTGGAAGAGCCCTCTCCTCATCCCCTGCACATGGATAGGCCTCGCTTGTGCATGTCCTCAGGCTTCTTGAGGGAAGGAGTACCTCAAGCACCCAGCAAGATTAGCACACCAAACCGTTTTGCTCTGGCAGCTCCAAATTGTCGTTTCCATTCTCCACTATCCTGCCAGTGGTTTCCTTTTTTGCCTCACACAAGGGCCAGGCCACTATTTTCCCCAGTGCATTCTTCATTGCTCCCATATGTTTTCCCTCTTATACGGGCGGCCCCTCCACTCATAGACCTGCTGTTCCACCAACATGCACCCCTCCATGTCTGTTCACCCAGGTTCACATTTTGAGGCATATCAGATTCTTATTTTTTGCCCGAATTCCTTTTTGCTGTTATCAGCCCCATGGTGGTGCGAGTTCTGTGTGTGTGGGGTGTGTTCAATCTCTCCAAATGTTGAGTACCTCTAGCCTGGGAGACAGTTTTCCCTGGGATCCAGTGACATCGCTCTGGCACGCCCATGCAGCCTTCAGTAGCCAGTTAGCCTTTGGCAGCCCCATTGTGCGTGAAGAAAGGTTCCCAATCAGCTGCATCCCCTGGCACAGAGATCTGACCCTGTTTACCCCCATCTTACACAGCCTAGATTTTGTTTAGTAGGATGTATGTAGAAAGAGCAGCTGGACCAGGCAAAAGCTAGCCCAAATCACTATTTCTCGAGGGTGCTAAGTGCCTACTCCCACCCCCTCTTTAGCTTCTCTACGGCATTTCAGTAATTGTTGAGCAGCTATAAGTAAGTGAGATGGTTTCTGGGTAAGGGGTTCTGACAGCAGGGTGGTAATTCAGCGGGGGCGCCTTTGCAACCTATGCTCCCACCACTATGTGAGTCGATATAGTATGGTGTGTCTGGAACTAGAAAAACACCTCCATCTCAGCCATCTGGCAGTCCTCCCCAAGGACAACCCTGGTGTATCAGCCTCCCATCTTGGAACAAGCTCCCAATTTTCGGATACATGTCTAGTCCCATCCCTCAGATCTCTGCGTTTTCTCTACTTCAGTCTGTGCCACACTGTCCCATATCAGGGTTTGATTCACTATTTACTTCTCCCATACACTTCTCCAGTGGTCTCCTTCCATGATCGAATCATGGACTTGGTATGACACTTTAGTCCTGCCCTTGTCTTAGGTCCATACAAAACTGTTGGGTAGCCCCTATTTCCCAGAATCACTGTATCTACTGTTAGGAATGGCTCATTGCAATGCAGAATATTATTCCTAGCTATCCAGTAGCGCAATTCCACTGTCATAGACTCCCCTTGTGAGTTTGGCAAGGCTGTTGGCACGTCCCCTCCATCACGTAGTAGCATTGGGATTTCTGCCTCCAGCTTTCTTTTTTCTCTTTGTTTTCATAGATTAGGATAAAACAGTGTGGCCCATAAGTCAAAGTGAATACAAAACACTTCCAACATCAATTTCTGTCCACACTCCTCTGACCCTCCCCGACTTTTCGACCCTCCTGTTCCCACTCAGGAGAACTGCATGGATATGACTCACTCGGCTGTGAAACACAGGGGTTACTAAGGATAGCATGCGTCATTTGTTCATGGCCACACACGTGAAACATCCTAGAAAAGGGCAAGAGTATATTCTCGAAAAATTAGCAGATCTAATGTATTTACTTCTCACATTAACAATGTCCTTTAGGTGGGAGGACCCCCGCTTAACTCTAATGCTGCTAGGGCAGACACCAGGTGCTTCCCGTGGTGCTCTTACTCGATGTGCCTGGATTAAGGGAATCTTATGCGGTGGGCCCTCTTTGAGTACAATTTGGAAAAGAGACTTATGGTACAGGATGATGTCATCACATTCCTCTGTTCCAAAACATTCCGGATCAGCACATTATCTCACCGTGATCCGTTTTACGAATCTTTCAATTTTCCCAGAGCACCTTGATTTCTTCAACCTTATTAGATAGGGAACCTCTTTGCTCATGGCAAGTATGTCATCTTCGTTGTTTGCCACAAGGTCATCCATGCTTCTATTTCATTAGTCACTCACAACCTTGACTTTATAGCCACTCTTTCCAACACGTCAGGTAGGTATGTCCTCGCCGGAATGTTGAAGAACTTAACCTTTGACTCCCCTCTTTCCCACCCGTCAGATAGGTATGTCCTGTCCGGAATATTAAAGACCTTGACCGTTGACCCCCTCTTTCCAACACGTCAAGTAGCTATGTCCTCGCCGGAGTGTTGAAGGCCTTGAACTTTGTCCCCCTCTTTCCCAAGCGTCAGGTAGGTATGTCCTCTCCGGAATGTTAAAGACCTTGACCTTTGACCCACCTCTTTCCCACACGTCAGGTAGGTATGTCCTCGCCGGAGTGTTGAAGAACTTAACCTTTGACTCCCCTCTTTCCCACCCGTCAGATAGGTATGTCCTGTCCGGAATATTAAAGACCTTGACCTTTGACCCCCTCTTTCCAACACGTCAAGTAGCGATGTCCTCGCCGGAGTGTTGAAGGCCTTGAACTTTGTCCCCCTCTTTCCCAAGCGTCAGGTAGGTATGTCCTCTCCGGAATGTTAAAGACCTTGACCTTTGACCCACCTCTTTCCCACACGTCAGGTAGGTATGTCCTCTCCTGGAGTGTTGAAGACCTTGTCATTTGACCCCTTCTTTCCAATACTTCCTAGTAGGTATGTCCTCGCCGGAGTGTTGCAGACCTTGACCTTTGGCCCCCTCTTTCCCACGCGTCAGGTATGTCTATCCTCGCCGAAGTGTTGAAGACCTTGACCTTTGACCCACTCTTTCCCACGCGTCAGGTAGGTATGTCCTCACCGGACTGTTGAAGACCTTGACCTTTGACCCCTCTTTCCCACGCTTCAGGTAGGTATGTCCTCTCCGGAGTGTTGAAGACCTTGACCTTTTACCCCCTCCTTCCCATGGGTCAGGTACATATGTCCTCTCCGGAATGCTGAAGACCTTGACCTTTGACTCGCTAACTCCCAAGCAACAGGTAGGTATGTCCTCGCCGGACATTTGAAGACCTTGGCCTTTGACACACACTTTCCTATGTGTCAGGTTGGTATGTCCTCACCGGAGTATCGAAGACCTTGGCCTTTGATCCACTCTTTCCCATGCTTCAGTTAGGTATGTCATCGCTGGAGTGTCGAAGACCTTGACCTTTGACCCACTCTTTCCCACGCGTGAGGTAAGTATGTCCTCGCCGGAGGGTCGAAGAGACCTTGACCTTTGACCCACTCTTTCCCACGCATCAGGTAGGTATGTCCTCGGTGGAGTGTCGAAGACCTTGACCTTTGAACCACTTTTAACAACACATCAGGTAGGTATGTCCTCGCCAGGGTGTTGACTACCTTGACCTTTGACCCCCTCTTTCCCACGCATCAGGTAGGTATGTCCTAGCCAGAGTGTCAAAGACCTTGACCCTTCAACCACTCTTTCCCACGCGCCAGGTAGGTATGTCCTCGCAGGAGTGTCAAAGACCTTTGAACCACTTTTAACAACACATAAGGTAGGTATGTCCTAGCCAGAGTGTCAAAGACCTTGACCCTTCACCCACTCTTTCCCACACGTCAGGTAGGTATGTCCTCGGTGGAGTGTCGAAGACCTTGACCTTTGAACCACTCTTTCCAACACTTTCCGGTAGGTATGTCCTCGCCTTAGTGTCGAAGACCTTGAACTTTGGCCCACTTTTAACAACACATCAGGTAGGTATGTCCTCGCCAGGGTGTTGACTACCTTGACCTTTGACCCCCTCTTTCCCACGCATCAGGTAGGTATGTCCTAGCCAGAGTGTCAAAGACCTTGACCCTTCAACCACTCTTTCCCACGCGCCAGGTAGGTATGTCCTCGCAGGAGTGTCAAAGACCTGACCTTTGAACCACTCTTTCCAACACTTTCCAGTAGGTATGTCCTTCCCTTAGTGTCGAAGACCTTGACCTTTGATCCACTTTTTACGACATTTTCCGGTAGGGATGTCCTCACCGGAGTGTTGAAGACCTTGAACTTTGACCGCCTTTTTCCCCACACATTTGGTAGGAATGCCCTTGCCGGAGTGTTGAAGACCATGACCTTTGACCTCTCTTTCCCACGCATCAGGTAGGTATGTCCTCTCCGGAGCGTTAAAGACCTTGACCCACAGTTTCCCACGCATCAGGTAGATATGTCTTCCCCGGAGTGTCGAAGGCCTTGACCTTTGACCCCTTCCTTCCCAATCGTCAGGTAGGTATGCCCCAGCAGGAGTGTCGACGACCTTGACGTTTTACCGACTTTTTCCAACACTTTCCGGTCGGTATATCCTTGCCGGAGTGTTGAAGAACTCGACCTTCGACCCCCTCTTTCCCACGCGTCAGGTAGGTATGTCCTCGCCGGAGTGTGAAAGCCTTTGACCCACTCTTTCCCACGCGTCAGGTAGGTATGTCCTCGCCGGACTTTCGAAGACCTTGACCTTTGACCCACTCTATCCCACGCATCAGGTAGGTATGTCCTCGCAGGAGTTTGGAAGACCTTAACTTTTGACCCACTTTTTCCAACAATTTCCGGTAGGTATGTCCTCTCTGCAGTGTTGAACACCATGACCTTTGACCCCCTCTTTCCCACGCATCAGGTAGATATGTCCTCTCTGGAGCATTGAAGACCTTGACCCCCTCTTTCCCATGCGTCAGGTAGGTATGTCCTCGTCGGAGTGTTGAAAACCTTGACCTTTGACCCCTCTTTCCCATGCATCAGGTAGGTATGTCCTCGCCGGAGTGTTAAAGATCTTGACCTTTGACCCCCTCTTTCCTACGCGTCAGGTAGGTATGTCCTTGCCGGAGTGTTGAAGGCCTTGACCTTTGACCCTCTCTTTCCCACGCGTCAGGTAGATATGTCCTCTCCGGAGCATCGAAGACCTTGACCAGCTCTTTCCCACGCATCAGGTAGGTATGTCCTCGCCGGAGTGTCGAACACCTTGACCTTTGACCCCCGTTTCTCGCTCGTCAGGTAGGTATGTCCTAGCCGGACTGTCGGCAACCTTGACTTTTGACCCACTATTTCCAACACTTTCCAGTAGGTATGTCCTCACTGGAGTGTTGAAGACCTTCACCTTTGACCCCCACGCATCAGGTATGTATATCCTTGCCAGAGTGTTGAAGACTTTGACCTTTGACCCCCTCTTTCCCACACGTCAGGTAGGTATGTCCTCGCCGGAGTGTCGAAGACCTTGACCTCGACCCCCTCTTTCCCAGTGTCAGGTAAAATGTAAATGTAAATGTATAGGCATTTATATAGCGCACTACTTACCCGGAGGGTCCCAAGGCGCTTCGACCGCTGCGAAACTCTTCCTGGCTTCCCTGAGAGATGGTCCCTTAATGGGTATCTCCAGGGTGAGACCAGGCATCCCCGGCGGTCTGGTGGGGCCGTTAGTGAAGATGAGGCAAGCTAATGCCCAGAGTTGCCGAGTGTGATCGCTGATCAGAGTGGGCACCGAGGCGAGAGAATTATCGAGTCCGCTGACCCTGGTCCAGAAACCTGCCGCGCCGGGAATCGAACCCTGGTCCCGGGCCGTCCTCTGCTCTCGGGTCTGCCGCCTCTAACCAGTGAGCCACACTACTTCACTACTTCACACAGGTAGGTATGTCCTCTCTGGAGTGTCGAAGACCTTGACCTATGACCTTCTCTTTCCCATGCATGAAATATGTATGTCGTCGCCAAAGGGTCGACGACCTTGACCTTTGACCCACTCCTTCCCACACGTCAGGTAGGTATGTCCTCTCAGGAGGGTTGACCTTGACTCGGTCTTTCCCGCGAGTCAGGTAGGTATGTCCTCTCTGGAGTGTCGAAGACCTTGACCTATGACCCCCTCTTTCCAATGCGTGAGGTATGTATGTCCTTGCCGTAGAGTCGAAGACCTTGATCTTTGACCCACTCATTCCCACGCATCAGGTAGGTATGTCCTCGCCTTAGTGTCGAAGACCTTGAACTTTGACCCACTTTTTCCAACACTTCAAATAGGTATGTTCTCGCCGGCGTGTTTTCTAACTTGACCTTTGACCCCCTCTTTCCCACGAGTCAGGTAGGTATGTCCTAGCCGGAGTGTCGAAGACCTTGCCCTTTCAACCACTCTTTCCAACACTTTCCGGTAGGTATGTCCTCGCCTTACTGTTGAAGACCTTCACCGTTGACCCACTTTTTACAACACTTTCCGGTAGGTATGTCCTCACCGGAGTGTTGGTGACTTTGACATTTGACCCCCTATTTCCCACACGTCAGGTAGGTATGTCCTCGCCAGAGTGTTAAAGACCATGACCTTTGACCTCTCTTTTCTACGCGTTAGTTAGGTATGTCCTCTCAGTAGTGTTTAACACCTTGACCTTTTACCCCCTCTTTCCCACGCGTCAGGTAGATATGTCCTCTCCAGAGCGTTGAAGATCTTGAGTCTTGACCCGCTCTTTCCCACACATCAGGTAGGTGTGTCCTCTCCGGAGTGTCGAAGACCTTGACCATTGACCCACTCTTTCCCACGAGTCAGGTAGGTATGTCCTCGCAGGAGTGTTGAAGACCTTGACCTTTGACCTACTTTTTCCAACAATTTCAGGTAAGTATGTCCTCGCCGGAGTGTTCAAGACCTTGACCTTTGACCACCTCTTTCCTACCCATCAGGTAGGTATGTCCTCGTCGGAGTGTTGAAAACCTTGACCTTTGACCCCTCTTTGCCATGCATCAGGTAGGTTTGTCCTCGCCGGAGTATTAAAGATCTTGACCTTTGACCCCCTCTTTCCTACGCGTAAGGTAGGTATGTCCTTGCCGGAGTGTTGAAGGCCTTGACCTTTGACCCTCTCTTTCCCACGCGTCAGGTAGGTATGTCCTCGCCGGAGTGTCGAACACCTTGACCTTTGACCCCCTCTTTCTCACTCGTCAGGTAGTTATGTCCTCACCGGAGTGTTGAAGACCTTGACCTTTGACCCTCTCTTTCCAACGCGTCACGTATATATATCCTTGCCGGAGTGTCAAAGACCTTGACCTTTGACCACCTCTTTCCCTTGCAACAGGTAGGTATGTCCAAGCCGGAATGTCCACGACATTGACTTTGACCCACTTTTTCCAACACTTTCCGGTAAGTATGTCCTCACCGGAGTGTTGAAGACCCTGACCTTTGACCCCCTCTTTCCCACAAGTCAGGTAGGTATGCCTTCTCCGGAGTGTTAAAGATCTTGACCTTTGACCCCCTCTTTCCTACGCGTCAGGTAGGTATGTCCTTGCCGGAGTGTTGAAGGCCTTGACCTTTGACCCTCTCTTTCCCACGCGTCAGGTAGATATGTCCTCTCCGGAGCATTGAAGACCTTGACCAGCTCTTTCCCACGCATCAGGTAGGTATGTCCTCGCCGGAGTGACGAACACCTTGACCTTTGACCCCCCTTTCTCGCTCGTCAGGTAGGTATGTCCTAGCCGGACTGTCGGCAACCTTGACTTTTGACCCACTATTTCCAACACTTTCCAGTAGGTATGTCCTCACTGGAGTGTTGAAGACCTTCACCTTTGACCCCCACGCATCAGGTATCTATATCCTTGCCAGAGTGTTGAAGACTTTGACCTTTGACCCCCTCTTTCCCACGCGTCAGGTATGTATGTCCTCGCCGGAGTGTTGAAGACCTTGACTTTGACCCCCTCTTTCCCAGCGTCAGGTAAAATGTAAATGTAAATGTATAGGCATTTATATAGCGCACTACTTACCCGGAGGGTCCCAAGGCGCTTCGACCGCTGCGAAACCCTTCCTTGCTTCCCTGAGAGATGGTCCCTTAATGGGTATCTCCAGGGTGAGACCAGGCATCCCCGGCGGTCTGGTGGGGCCGTTAGTGAGGATGAGGCAAGCTAATGCCCAGAGTTGCCGAGTGTGATCGCTGATCAGAGTGGGCACCGAGGCGAGAGAATTATCGAGTCCGCTGACCCTGGTCCAGAAACCTGCCGCGCCGGGAATCAAACCCTGGTCCCGGGCCGTCCTCTGCTCTCGGGTCTGCCGCCTCTAACCAGTGAGCCACACTACTTCACACAGGTAGGTATGTCCTCTCTGGAGTGTCGAAGACCTTGACCTATGACCTCCTCTTTCCCATGCATGAAATATGTATGTCGTCGCCAAAGGGTCGAAGACCTTGACCTTTGACCCACTCCTTCCCACGCGTCAGGTAGGTATGTCCTCTCAGGAGGGTTGACCTTGACTCGCTCTTTCCCACGCGTCAGGTAGGTATGTCCTCTCTGGAGTGTCGAAGACCTTGACCTATGACCCCCTCTTTCCAATGCGTGAGGTATGTATGTCCTTGCCGTAGAGTCGAAGACCTTGATCTTTGACCCACTCATTCCCACGCATCAGGTAGGTATGTCCTCGCCTTAGTGTCGAAGACCTTGAACTTTGACCCACTTTTTCCAACACTTCAAATAGGTATGTTCTCGCCGGCGTGTTTTCTAACTTGACCTTTGACCCCCTCTTTCCCACGAGTCAGGTAGGTATGTCCTAGCCGGAGTGTCGAAGACCTTGCCCTTTCAACCACTCTTTCCAACACTTTCCGGTAGGTATGTCCACGCCTTACTGTTGAAGACCTTCACCGTTGACCCACTTTTTACAACACTTTCCGGTAGGTATGTCCTCACCGGAGTGTTGGTGACTTTGACATTTGACCCCCTATTTCCCACACGTCAGATAGGTATGTCCTCGCCGGAGTGTTAAAGACCATGACCTTTGACCTCTCTTTTCTACGCGTTAGTTAGGTATGTCCTCTCAGTAGTGTTTAACACCTTGACCTTTTACCCCCTCTTTCCCACGCGTCAGGTAGATATGTCCTCTCCAGAGCGTTGAAGATCTTGACCCGCTCTTTCCCACACATCAGGTAGGTGTGTCCTCTCCGGAGTGTCGAAGACCTTGACCTTTGACCCACTCTTTCCCACGCGTCAGGTAGGTATGTCCTCGCAGGAGTGTTGAAGACCTTGACCTTTGACCTACTTTTTCCAACAATTTCAGGTAAGTATGTTCTCGCCTGAGTGTTCAAGACCTTGACCTTTGACCACCTCTTTCCTACCCATCAGGTAGGTATGTCCTCGTCGGAGTGTTGAAAACCTTGACCTTTGACCCCTCTTTGCCATGCATCAGGTAGGTTTGTCCTCGCCGGAGTATTAAAGATCTTGACCTTTGACCCCCTCTTTCCTACGCGTAAGGTAGGTATGTCCTTGCCGGAGTGTTGAAGGCCTTGACCTTTGACCCTCTCTTTCCCACGCGTCAGGTAGGTATGTCCTCGCCGGAGTGTCGAACACCTTGACTTTTGACCCCCTCTTTCTCACTCGTCAGGTAGTTATGTCCTCCCCGGAGTGTTGAAGACCTTGACCTTTGACCCTCTCTTTCCAACGCGTCACGTATGTATATCCTTGCCGGAGTGTCAAAGACCTTGACCTTTGACCACCTCTTTCCCTTGCAACAGGTAGGTATGTCCTAGCTGGAATGTCCACGACATTGACTTTGACCCACTTTTTCCAACAATTTCCGGTAAGTATGTCCTCACCGGAGTGTTGAAGACCCTGACCTTTGACCCCCTCTTTCCCACAAGTCAGGTAGGTATGCCTTTGCCGGAGTGTTAAAGACCATGACCTTTGTCCTCTCTTTCCCACGCGTCTGGTAGGTATGTCCTCTCCGGAGTGTTGAAGACCATGACCCCCTCTTTCCCACGTGTCAGGTAAGTATGTCTTTGCTAGAGTGTCGAATCTTTTGACCCACTCTTTCTAACGCATCAGGTAAGTATGTCCTCGCCAGACTTTCGAAGACCTTGACCTTTGGCCCACTCTTTCCCACGCGTCAGGTAGGTATATCCTCGTAGGAATCTCGAAGACCTTGACCTTTGACCCACTTTTTCCAACAATTTCAGGTAGGTATGTGCTTGCCAGAGTGTTGAAGACCTTGACCTTTGACCCCTCTTTCCCACACGTCAGGTAGGTATATGCTCTCCAGAGTGTTGAAGACCATGACCCGCTCTTTCCCAAGCGTCAGGTAGGTATGTCTTCGCCAGAGTTTCGAATCTTTTGACCCACTCTTTCACACCCATCAGGTAGGTATGTCCTTGCCGGACTTTTGAAGACCTTGACCTTTGACCCACTCTTTCCCACGCGTCAGGTAGGTATGTCCTCGCAGTAGTCTCAAAGACCTTGACCTTTGACCCACTTTTTCCAATAATTTCAGGTAGGTATGTCCTTCCCGGAGTGTTGAAGACCTTGACTTGATCCTCTCTTTCCCACACATCAGGTAGGTATGTCCTCGCCTGAGTGTTCAAGACGTTGACCTTTAACCCCCTCTTTCCTACGCGTCAGGTAGGTATGTCCTCACCAGAGTGTTGAAGACCTTGATCTTTGACCCCTCTTTCCCATGCATCAGGTAGGTATGTCCTCGCCGGAGTGTTCAAGAACGTGACCTTTGACCCCCTCTTTCCTACACGTCAGGTAGGTATGTCCTTGCCGGATTGTTGAAGGCCTTGACCTTTGACTCTCTCTTTCCCACACGTCAGGTAGGTATGTCCTCGCCGGAGTGTCAAAAACCTTGACATTTGACCCCCTCTTTCTCACTCGTGAGGTAGGTATGTCCTCACCGGAGTGTTGAAGACCTTGACCTTTGACCACCTCTTTCCCACGTGTTACGTATGTATATCCTTGCCGGAGTGTCGACGACCGTGACCTTTGACCCACTTTTTCCAACAATTTCCGGTAAGTATGTCCTCATCAGAGTGTTGAAGACCCTGACCTTTGACCCCCTCTTTCCCACGCGCCAGGTAGGTATGTCCTCGCCAGAGTGTCGAAGACCTTGACCTTGACCCCCTCTTTTCCACGCATCAGGTAGGTATGTCCTCGCCGGACTGTCGGCAACCTTGACTTTTGACCCACTATTTCCAACACTTTCCAGTAGGTATGTCCTCACTGGAGTGTTGAAGACCTTCACCTTTGACCCCCACGCATCAGGTATGTATATCCTTGCCAGAGTGTTGAAGACTTTGACCTTTGACCCCCTCTTTCCCACGCGTCAGGTAGGTATGTCCTCGCCGGAGTGTTGAAGACCTTGACCTTGACCCCCTCTTTCCCAGCGTCAGGTAAAATGTAAATGTAAATGTATAGGCATTTATATAGCGCACTACTTACCCGGAGGGTCCCAAGGCGCTTCGACCGCTGCGAAACCCTTCCTGGCTTCCCTGAGAGATGGTCCCTTAATGGGTATCTCCAGGGTGAGACCAGGCATCCCCGGCGGTCTGGTGGGGCCGTTAGTGAAGATGAGGCAAGCTAATGCCCAGAGTTGCCGAGTGTGATCGCTGATCAGAGTGGGCACCGAGGCGAGAGAATTATCGAGTCCGCTGACCCTGGTCCAGAAACCTGCCGCGCCGGGAATCGAACCCTGGTCCTGGGCCGTCCTCTGCTCTCGGGTCTGCCGCCTCTAACCAGTGAGCCACACTACTTCACTACTTCACACAGGTAGGTATGTCCTCTCTGGAGTGTCGAAGACCTTGACCTATGACCTCCTCTTTCCCATGCGTGAAATATGTATGTCGTCGCCAAAGGGTCGAAGACCTTGACCTTTGACCCACTCCTTCCCACACGTCAGGTAGGTATGTCCTCTCAGGAGGGTTGACCTTGACTCGCTCTTTCCCACGCGTCAGGTAGGTATGTCCTCTCTGGAGTGTCGAAGACCTTGACCTATGACCCCCTCTTTCCAATGCGTGAGGTATGTATGTCCTTGCCGTAGAGTCGAAGACCTTGATCTTTGACCCACTCATTCCCACGCATCAGGTAGGTATGTCCTCGCCTTAGTGTCGAAGACCTTGAACTTTGACCCACTTTTTCCAACACTTCAAATAGGTATGTTCTCGCTGGCGTGTTTTCTAACTTGACCCCCTCTTTCCCACGAGTCAGGTAGGTATGTCCTAGCCGGAGTGTCGAAGACCTTGCCCTTTCAACCACTCTTTCCAACACTTTCCGGTAGGTATGTCCTCGCCTTACTGTTGAAGACCTTCACCGTTGACCCACTTTTTACAACACTTTCCGGTAGGTATGTCCTCACCGGAGTGTTAAAGACCATGACCTTTGACCTCTCTTTTCTACGCGTTAGTTAGGTATGTCCTCTCAGTAGTGTTTAACACCTTGACCTTTTACCCCCTCTTTCCCACGCGTCAGGTAGATATGTCCTCGCCGGAGTGTTAAAGACCATGACCTTTGACCTCTCTTTTCTACGCGTTAGTTAGGTATGTCCTCTCAGTAGTGTTTAACACCTTGACCTTTTACCCCCTCTTTCCCACGCGTCAGGTAGATATGTCCTCTCCAGAGCGTTGAAGATCTTGACCCGCTCTTTCCCACACATCAGGTAGGTGTGTCCTCGCCGGAGTGCCGAAGACCTTGACCTTTGACCCACTCTTTCCCACGCGTCAGGTAGGTATGTCCTCGCAGGAGTGTTCAAGACCTTGACCTTTGACCACCTCTTTCCTATCCATCAGGTAGGTATGTCCTCGTCGGAGTGTTGAAAACCTTGACCTTTGACCCCTCTTTGCCATGCATCAGGTAGGTTTGTCCTCGCCGGAGTATTAAAGATCTTGACCTTTGACCCCCTCTTTCCTACGCGTAAGGTAGGTATGTCCTTGCCGGAGTGTTGAAGGCCTTGACCTTTGACCCTCTCTTTCCCAAGCGTCAGGTAGGTATGTCCTCGCCGGAGTGTCGAACACCTTGACCTTTGACCCCCTCTTTCTCACTCGTCAGGTAGTTATGTCCTCACCGGAGTGTTGAAGACCTTGACCTTTGACCCTCTCTTTCCAACGCGTCACGTATGTATATCCTTGCCGGAGTGTCAAAGACCTTGACCTTTGACCACCTCTTTCCCTTGCAACAGGTAGGTATGTCCTAGCCGGAATGTCCACGACATTGACTTTGACCCACTTTTTCCAACACTTTCCGGTAAGTATGTCCTCACCAGGGTGTTGAAGACCCTGACCTTTGACCCCCTCTTTCCCAAAAGTCAGGTAGGTATGCCTTCGCCGGAGTGTTAAAGACCATGACCTTTGTCCTCTCTTTCCCACGCGTCTGGTAGGTATGTCCTCTCCGGAGTGTTGAAGACCATGACCCCCTCTTTCCCACGCGTCAGGTAAGTATGTCTTTGCTAGAGTGTCGAATCTTTTGACCCACTCTTTCCAACACATCAGGTAAGTATGTCCTCGCCAAACTTTCGAAGACCTTGACCTTTGACCCACTCTTTCCCACGCGTCAGGTAGGTATGTCCTCGCAGGAGTCTCGAAGACCTTGACCTTTGACCCACTTTTTCCAACAATTTCAGTTAGGTATGTGCTTGCCAGAGTGTTGAAGACCTTGACCTTTGACCCCTCTTTCCCACACGTCAGGTAGGTATATGCTCTCCAGAGTGTTGAAGACCATGACCCGCTCTTTCCCAAGCGTCAGGTAGGTATGTCTTCGCCAGAGTTTCGAATCTTTTGACCCACTCTTTCCCACGCATCAGGTAGGTATGTCCTTGCCGGACTTTCGAAGACCTTGACCTTTGACCCACTCTTTCCCACGCGTCAGGTAGGTATGTCCTCGCAGTAGTCTCAAAGACCTTGACCTTTGACCCACTTTTTCCAATAATTTCAGGTAGGTATGTCCTTCCCGGAGTGTTGAAGACCTTGACTTGATCCTCTCTTTCCCACACATCAGGTAGGTATGTCCTCGCCGGAGTGTTCAAGACGTTGACCTTTAACCCCCTCTTTCCTACGCGTCAGGTAGGTATGTCCTCACCGGAGTGTTGAAGACCTTGACCTTTGACCCCTCTTTCCCATGCATCAGGTAGCTATGTCCTCGCCGGAGTGTTCAAGAACGTGACCTTTGACCCCCTCTTTCCTACACGTCAGGTAGGTATGTCCTTGCCGGATTGTTGAAGGCCTTGACCTTTGACTCTCTCTTTCCCACGCGTCAGGTAGGTATGTCCTCGCCGGAGTGTCAAAAACCTTGACCTTTGACCTCCTCTTTCTCACTCGTGAGGTAGGTATGTCCTCACCAGAGTGTTGAAGACCTTGACCTTTGACCACCTCTTTCCCACGCGTTACGTATGTATATCCTTGCCGGAGTGTCGACGACCGTGACCTTTGACCCACTTTTTCCAACAAATTCCGGTAAGTATGTCCTCATCAGAGTGTTGAAGACCCTGACCTTTGACCCCCTCTTTCCCACGCGCCAGGTAGGTATGTCCTCGCCAGAGTGTCGAAGACCTTGACCTTGACCCCCTCTTTTCCACGCATCAGGTAGGTATGACCTCGCCGGACTGTTGAAGACCTTGACCTTTTATCCCCTCCTTCCCACGCGTCAGGTAGGTATGTCCTCTCAGGAGGGTTGACCTTGACTCGCTCTTTCCCACGCGTCAGGTAGGTATGTCCTCTCTGGAGTGTCGAAGACCTTGACCTATGACCCCCTCTTTCCAATGCGTGAGGTATGTATGTCCTTGCCGGCGAGTCGAAGACCTTGATCTTTGACCCACTCATTCCCACGCATCAGGTAGGTATGTCCTCGCCTTAGTGTCGAAGACCTTGAACTTTGACCCACTTTTTCCAACACTTCAAATAGGTATGTTCTCGCCGGCGTGTTTTCTAACTTGACCTTTGACCCCCTCTTTCCCACGAGTCAGGTAGGTATGTCCTAGCCGGAGTGTCGAAGACCTTGCCCTTTCAACCACTCTTTCCAACACTTTCCGGTAGGTATGTCCTTGCCTTACTGTTGAAGACCTTCACCGTTGACCCACTTTTTACAACACTTTTGGGTAGGTATGTCCTCACCGGAGTGTTGGTGACTTTGACATTTGACCCCCTATTTCCCACACGTCAGGTAGGTATGTCCTCGCCGGAGTGTTAAAGGCCGTGATCTTTGACCTCTCTTTTCTACGCGTTAGGTAGGTATGTCCTCTCAGTAGTGTTTAAGACCTTGACCTTTTACCCCCTCTTTCCCACGCGTCAGGTAGATATGTCCTCTCCAGAGCGTTGAAGACCTTGACCCGCTCTTTCCCACACATCAGTTAGGTATGTCCTCGCCGGAGTGTCGAAGACCTTGACCTTTGACCCCCTCTTTCCCACTCGTCAGGTAGGTATGTCCTAGCAGGAGTGTCGCGAGGGTCACGAGTGTGACCTTTTACCTACTTTTTCCAACATTTTCCGGTAGGTATGTCCTCACCGGAGTGTTGAAGACCTTGACCTTTGACCCCCTCTTTCCCACGCGTCAGGTATGTATATCCTCGCCGGAGTGTTGAAGACCTTGACCTTTGACCCCCTCTTTCCCACACGTCAGGTAGGTATATGCTCTCCGGAGTATTGAAGACCATGACCCGCTCTTTCCCACACGTCAGGTAGGTATGTCTTCGCCTGAGTGTCGAATCTTTTGACCCACTCTTTCCCACGCATCAGGTAGGTATGTCCTCGCCGGACTTTCGAAGACCTTGACCTTTTACCCACTTTTTCCAACACTTTCCGGTAGCAATGTCCTCGTCAGAGTGTTGAAGACCTTGACCTTTGACCCCCTTTTTCCCACGCATCAGGTAGCTATGTCCTTGCCGGAGTCTTTAAGACCTTGATCCCCTCTTTCCCACGCGTCTGGTAGGTGTGTCCTCTCGGTAATGTTTAAGACCTTGACCGTTTACCCCCTCTTTCCCACGCCTCAGGTAGATGTGTCCTCTCCGGAGCATTGAAGACCTTGTCCTGCTCTTTCCTACGCGTAAGGTAGGTATGTCTTCGCTGGTGTGTCGATGGCCTTGACCTTTGACCCCCTCTTTCCCACTCGTCAGGCAGGTATGTCCTAGCTGAAGTGTCTAAGATCTTGACCTTTGACCCACTCTTTCCCACGTGTCAGGTAGGTATATTCTCGCCGGAGTGTCGAAGACCTTGACCTTTGAACCCTCTTCCCACAATTCAAATAGATATGTCCTCTCCAAAGTGTTGAAGACCTTGAACTTTGACCCACTCTTTCCCACGCATCAGGTAGATATGTCCTTGCCGGAGTGTTGAAGACCTTGACCGTTGACCCCTCTTTCCCATGCATCAGGTAGGTATGTCCTCTCGTAGTGTTTAAGACCTTGACCTTTTACCCCCTCTTTCCCAAGCATCAGGTAGATATGTCCTCTCCGGAGCATTGAAGACCTTGACCAGCTCTTTCCCATGCATCAGGTAGGTATGTCCTTGCCGGAGTGTTGAACATCTTGACCTTTGAGCCCCCTTTCTCGCTCGTCAGGTAGGTATGTCCTAGCCGGACTGTCGTCAACCTTGACTTTTGACCCACTATTTCCAACACTTTCCAGTAGGTATGTCCTCACTGGAGTGTTGAAGACCTTCACCTTTGACCCCCTCTATCCCACGCATCAGGTATGTATATCCTTGCCAGAGTGTTGAAGACCTTGACCTTTGACCCCCTCTTTCCCATGCGTCAGGTAGGTATGTCCTCACCAGAGTGTTGAAGACCTTGACCTTGACCCCCTCTTTCCCACGCATCAGGTAGGTATGTCCTCGCCGGACTATTGAAGACCTTGACCTTTTACCCCCTCCTTCCCATGCGTCTGGTAGATATGTCCTCTCCGGAATGCTGAAGACCTTGACCTTTGACTCGCTCTCTCCCAAGCATCAGGTAGGTGTGTCCTCGCCGGAGTATCAAAGACCTTGGCCTTTGATCCGCTCTTTCCCACGCGTCAGATAGGTATGTCATCGCTGGAGTGTCGAAGACCTTGACCTTTCACCCCCTCTTTCCCACGCGTCAGGTAGGTATGTCCTCTCAGGAGGGTTGACCTTGACTCGCTCTTTCCCACGCGTCAGGTAGGTATGTCCTCTCTGGAGTGTCGAAGACCTTGACCTATGACCCCCTCTTTCCAATGCGTGAGGTATGTATGTCCTTGCCGGCGAGTCGAAGACCTTGATCTTTGACCCACTCATTCCCACGCATCAGGTAGGTATGTCCTCGCCTTAGTGTCGAAGACCTTGAACTTTGACCCACTTTTTTCAACACTTCAAATAGGTATGTTCTCGCCGGCGTGTTGTCTAACTTGACCTTTGATCCCCTCTTTCCCACGAGTCAGGTAGGTATGTCCTCGTCGGAGTGTCGAAGACCTTGACCTTTGAACCCTCTTCCCACGATTCAAATAGGTATGTCTCCAAAGTGTTGAAGACCTTGACCTTTGACCTTTGACACCCTCTTTCCCACACGTCAGGGAGGTATGTCCTCGCCGGAGTGCCGAAGACCATGACCTATGACCCCCTCTTTCCCACGCGTGAGGTAGGTATGTCCTCGGCTTAGTTTCAAAGACTTTTACCTTTGACCCACTCTTTCCCACGTGTTAGCTGGAGTTTTGAAGACCTTGACCTTTGACCCCCTCTTTCCCACGCGTTAGGTAGCTATGTCTCTGCCGGAGTGTTGAAGACCTTGATCTTTGACCCCCTCTTTTCCAGGCGTCAGGTAGGTATGTCCTCGCCGGAGTGTTGAACACCTTGAACTTTGACACCCCTCTTCCCCATGCGTCAAGTAGGTATGTCCTCGCCGGAGTGTCGAAGACCTTGACATTTTACCGCCACTTTCCAAAGCGTCAGGTAGATAGGTCCTCTCCAGAGTGTTGAAGACCTTGACCTTTGACCCTCTCTTTCCCACGCTTCAGGTAGGTATGTATTCGCTGAAGTGTCAAAGACCTTAACCTTTGACCCCTTCTTTCCCACGCATCAGGTAGGTATGTCCTCGCCAGAGTGTCGAAGCCTTTGACCAACTCTTTCCCATGCGTCAGGTAGCTAGCTATGTCCTTGAAGGAGTGTCGAAGACCTTGACCTTTGACCCTCTCTTTCCCACGCATCAGGTAGGTATGTCCTCCCAGAGGGTTGTAAACCTTGACCTTTGACCCACACTTTCCCAAGCGTCAGGTAGGCATATGCTCACCTGAGTGTCGAAGACTTTGACCTTTGACCCACTCTTTCCCACGCATCAGGTAGGTATGTCCATGTCGGAGTGTCGAAAACTTTGACCTTTGACCCCCTCTTTCCAAGGCGTCAGGTAGGTATGTACTCGCCGGAGTGTTGAACACCTTGACCTTTGACCCCCTCATTCCCATGCATCCGGTAGGTATGTCCTCACCGGAGTATTGCAGATCTTGACCTTTGATCCCCCCTCTTGCCCATGCTTCAGGTAGGTATGTCCATGCCGGAGTGTTGAAGACCTTGAAATTTTACCACCTCTTTCCCAAGCTTCAGGTAAGTATGTCCACGCCGGAGTGTCGAAGACCTTGACATTTGACCACCTCTTTCCCACGCGTCAGGTAGGTATGTCCTTGCCGTAGTGTCGAACCCTTTGACCTACTCTTTCCCATGCATCAGGTATTTATGTCCGCGCCGGAGTGTCGAAGACCTTGACCTATGACCCTCTCTTTCCCACGCGTCAGGTAGGTATGTCTTAGCCAGAGTGTCGAAGACCTTAACCTTTGACTCCCTCTTTCCCACGCGTCAGGTAGGTATGTCCTCACCGGAGTGTCGAAGCCTTTGACCCACTCTTTCCCATGTGTCAGGTAGGTATGTCCATGCAGGAGTGTCGAAGACCTTGTCTTTTGACCCTCTCTTTCCCACTCCTCAGGTATGTCCTCCCAGAGGGTTGAAGACCTTGACCTTTGACCCACACTTTCCCAGGTGTCCGGTAGGTAAATCCTCACCCGAGTGTTGAAGACTTTGACCTTTGACCCACTGTTTCCCACGTGTCAGGTTGATATGTCCTTGTCGGAGTGTCGATGTCCTTGACCTTTGACCCCCTGTTTCCCACGAGTCAGGTTGGTATGCACTCGCCGGAGTGTTGAACACCTTGACCCTCTCATTCCCATGCATCCGGTAGGTATGTCCTCGCCAGAGTATTGCAGATCTTGACCTTTCACCCCCCTCTTGCCCATGTGTCAGGTAGGTATGTCCATGCCAGAGTGTTTTAGACCTTGAAATTGTACCGCCTCTTTCCCAAGCGTCAGGTAGATATGTCCTCTCCGGAGTGTTACAGACCTTGACCTTTGACCCCCTCTTTCCCATGCATCAGGTAGGTATGTCCTCGCCTGAGTATTGCAGATCTTGACCTTTCACCCCCTTCTTGCCCATATGTCAGGTAGGTATGTCCATGCCAGAGTGTTGAAGACCTTGAAATTGTACCGCTTCTTTCCCAAGCGTCAGGTAGATATGTCCTCTCCAGAGTGTTACAGACCTTGACCTTTGACCCCCACTTTACAACGCATCAGGTAGGTATGTCCTCACCGGAGTGTCAAAGCCTTTGACCCATTCTTTCCCATGCGTCAGGTAGGTATGTCCTCACCGGAGTGTAGAAGCCTTTGACAACCTCTTTCCCACGCATAAGGTAGGTATGTCCTCGCAGGAGTGTCAAAGACCCTGGCCTTTGACCCACTCTTTCCCACACGTCAGGTAGTTATGTCTTTGCCGGAGTGTCGAAGACCTTGACCTTTAACCTCCTCTTTCCCACATGTCAGGTAGGTATGTCCTCTCCCGAGTGTTGAAGACATTGATCTTTGATCCCCTCTTTCCCACGCGTCAGGTCGGTATGTCCTCGCCGGAGTGTCGAAGACCTTGACCTTTGACCCTCTCTTTCCCAAGCGTCAGGTAGATATGTCCTCCGCGGAGTGTCGAAGACCTTAACCTTTGACCCACTCTTTCCCATGCGTCATGTCGGTATGTCCTCGCCGGAGTGTCGAAGACCTTGACCTTTGACCCTCTCTTTCCCACGCGTCAGGTAGATATGTCCTCCGCGGAGTGTTGAAGACCTTTACCTTTGAACCACTCTTTCTACGCTTCAGGTAGGTGTGTCCTCACCGGAGTGTCGAAGACCTTGACCTTTGACCCACTCTTTCCCACGAGTCAGGTAGGTATGTCCTCGCCGGATTGTCAAAGACCTTTACCTTTGACCCACTCTTTCCAACCCGTCAGGTAGGTATGTCCTCGACGGAGTGTCGAAGACCTTGACCTTTGACCCACTCTTTCCCACGCTTACGGTAGGTATGTCCTCGCAGGAGTGTCGAAGACCTTAACCTTTGACCAACTCTTTCCCACGCTTCAGGTAGGTGTGTCCTTGCCAGAGTGTCGAAGACCTTGACCTATGACCCACTCTTTCGAAAGTGTCAGGTAGGTATGTCCTTGCCGGAGTGTCAAAGACCTTGACCTCTGACCCACTCTTTCCAACAGTTTCCGTTAGGTATCTTCTCTCTGGAGTGTTGAAGATCTTGACCTCTGACCCACCCTTTCCAACACTTCAGGTAGGCATGTCCTTTACAGAGTGCTGAAGACTTTCGCTGTATAAAGGTATAGCATGGCTAAATCTTCTCGGTGATCTCTAAATCTAGTAAGGTTGCCATATAGGTGTTTGAGGTTTAGCCTAGTAAGGCATGAAACCCAACTGGTCTAGGTGCACCAGTTTCAGGATGAACTGCCTTAGTTGAGTGCCCAGTACTTTCGCTAGTATTAAGCAGTGATATAGTCCTATAGAAAGGCACAACTATCTTCTGGTTTCTTGTCTTTCAGGACTGCCACTACCATAGATAACTGCTGGTCATAGGGTATCTGCCTTATTTAATTGGCTTCAGGGAACATCTGACTCTTGTGCGGCGCTAAGCCATACTTTTATAGAGTTCTATTGGAAATTTGTTCAGCCGTGGAGCTTTCCCAGATGAATGTCTTTGATGGTCCTAACTGTCTCACTTTATACTGTGTCTCCATCTAGTTAATTTGTTTCCTCTGGCATCGGGACCAGGAGGCGTATATGTTTGCGGAAGCCTCCTGTGTAACTTTGTAACTTGCTCATAATTGACCGATATAGGTCTTGATAGTAACTTGCGATTTCTGCCACTATTTCTGTTTGCCTCTTGACGAGCGGCTCCTTCTTCCGCCGTATTTCCTATACCAAATTTCTATCCCTTTCTTGCTCAGCCATACAGGTACCTCCCTGGTCTATTGCCTACCTCGTTTAGTCTGTACTGCAAGACCAAGGCGTAGTTTCTCTCTTTATTATCAGCCAGGTCCCCTTACTCTTGCTGTCAACGTCTCAGTAATGGCTTACTTTCTAATTTACATACTTTTGAAGCCCCTCAGGACCACCATGTAGGCTTCCCATGTTATGAGCTCTGAGGTTCCTTTACCTAAGTTTTCTTCAAAGTAGTGGACAGTGCCTTTTTTCAACTCCTGAGTGATGCCTCTATCTTTGAGGTACCATAGTTATTGAGTCCAAGCCATGTCTCTATCCACATATGGATCCTGCAGCTTGGCCCACATCTGTGAGTGATTTGAGATCCCGATTGCAATCAGTCTAGTGTAGTGATTTTCCCAATATAATGATCTATATTTGATAAACTGTTGCATGCTCTGGAGTGGAAAGTCTTTTCTCATGCCCTGGGGTGCTGGTTGTCTAGATGTTAGATAGAACTTTGGCCCAATGGAATTCAACCAAAGGAATCTCCCTTGTCTGTACCTGTCTTTGTGGGTATCTATTCTCTCCATCACTCACCACCAGATTTAAGTTGCCTAAATTTAGTACCCAGTCAGGTAGGTGCAATAGGAGGGTGCCCAGCGTCTTCAAGGTCTATGCAAGGAGTTTAGGTGGGACGTATAGGGAGCAAATGTTGATTTGCATGCTGTCCTAGCAGCCCGAATCTTCAACTTATCACCCTTGCACGTCGACACACGTATGATGAGTGTTGACTTCTTAATTAGCAGTCCTACTCCCTTTGAGTCAGATGCGTGTGCCAAATGTGCCAGCACTTTCTATCCCCCTTTTCAGTGCCTCACAGTTGTTTCCCTTCTGGTGTGTTTCTTGTAACATTGCCCCTTCATGTCACTTGTGAACCTCTATGCGCATCTCTTTGTTTTGTTCCCAAATCCATTTATATTCCAGGTCAAAGTGGTTAATTTGCCCCCTCCGCTGCATGCTTTGTGTAGATACATAGTGAGGCGCTTTGCTTTCCTCTTGATCTTCCCAGTTGTCTGGCTTCCCATGTCTCCTGGAGTCGCTGAGACTCTGGAGTGGACGCGGTCAGTTGAGACCAATGGCAGCAGCAGTGTGAATAACTCCCCTCTGAACCCCCCCATCTCCTTGTCCCTCCCTGCTACCTTGCTGTCTGGGCTTAAAACTGCTTGGCCTCCCCAACTCGCCTGTTGTGTCCTCTCTGACCCTGGAAGCTCTACTGGAACCTTCTCAGCTTTGTCCTCGCTCCCCCTAGACCCTGCAGCCACCATTTCCCCCTCCATCATTTCACCCAGCGGAGCAGATGCAGATATCTAACTGATAGTCCACATCGTGTTCAGGGTCATTTAACATAATGATAAAACCTCAACAAACTATGCCAGCACTGTCCTCAGTCTTCACCAGTCCATCAAATATCACTAGCTAAATCTTCCTCCCCCACACATGGATGCGCCTGACTTGTACATGTCTCCGAGCTCTTTGAGATAGGGAGTATCCCACACCACCAGCAAGATTATCACACTGACAGCACATGACAGCACATGACAGGGAAGGTATCTGTGCCAGCACTCAGGCCAAGCAGCACCCAACAGGTGAAATAGGGGAAAAGTCAACACCCTTTCAGCAAGTCCACCAGTTGTAACCCAGAGCTCGAGTCTTTTTTTATTCTATTAGAACCGCAATACAACTTTAGCGTGAACATGATTACTTGAACAAGGCAACATTTTCAAACTCCTGAAGTATCGCCAGAATGTCCGTTTTTTTTCTGAAGAATCAATAAAGAAATTGCATTTCTTTCTGCATTGAAAAAAAATACAAGAATGTGTTTGACTGCATTACAATACAAAAACCAACATTTGTCAAGTGTGGCATTCTAATTTAAATTGATACTTGTATAGCGCACTACCTTCATAGCGCACTCATTTCAAACATGGAGCCTCATCACTCTCTAACAATATGCCTACAGTACATCGCAAAATCCCCAAAAAATGATCGAAACTCTCTGGCTTTTAGGGAAAGATCCTTCACCCACCTCAACAATAAACTTATTGCCTTTGGCAAATAAATCTGCAAACGCAACAACAAAAAAGCAAATATACACAGACAATATGAGGATTTTGCTGCAGCACAAAATCAAGGAAACCTGATGCACAATGATATATTAAAAGAAGAACTTAAGCCTTGTATTTAAAAAAAAGTCAGGGTCACAATCTGTGCAAGCACTCATGCCCTGCAGTACCCAACAGATAAAATGGAAGAAAAATCAACAATCTTTCAGCAAATCCAGCAGTTGCAGCCCGGAGCTTGGGAGTTTTGTTATTCTATTAGAACGACAATACAATAGCGGTAATGCCTTATGCCCATGGATAATGACTGCTATCTGAACTCTTCTACACGGATTGAGCGTCGGCACAATGTTGCACATAGAAGTACAAGAGGACCTTTGGACTTTTAAAAAGTAAAGTTCGACGTCTCTATTGGTGTGGTGATGTCTTGCAATATTCTCCAGAAATCAGTCGTAAAATGGTGTCAACATGTGCAATTCTTCACAATATAGTGACTCAGAAAGAATTGGAAGTTTGGATGTCTGAGTCAGACTCTGATGAAGACGGCAAAGAGCGATCAAAAGCTCAACAAGATGATGACTCAAGAACAGCCCAAGGCCGCGGACGCCTCACTAAGGGTAAGTTATAAATGGACCAAATCATTTTAGCATAATAATACAAATGCTTTATAGTTGGTAAACCATAGTCTTGCTTTACTTTTTAAATATGGTAACGTATGTATACAAAGTAATGTAACATTACTCTATGACACAAAATGTCAATGATAAGGTACAAAAGGTATGTGTGTGTTATATAATAATATAAAAAAGGTATATCATGTGTGTTGTTACCCTAAACACACCAAAAATACCAAATGACAAATAAAATGTCTCGCTTTTCCTTCATTCAAATCTGGGTTCAAGCATGAGTATGTTGACATTTTTAAAACCAAATGTAATGATTTTCTTCATGTTTGTCTTTTCATTCCAGGTTCTGAACCTTAAGCATTGACACCTTCAAACATCCAAAGAGTTGCACATTTTCATCACTAGGAGCAGTTCCCAGAATTTGTTAAGATTGTGTGTTGGCAACCTGGCGAGTGCGAACTCCACATCGACTGGATTTGTTTTAGCCTCCCTACAGTTTCCTGGGTGACATGCTGTGTGTCTCTTCCACACACTTCTTGCACTAAATATGTATGCTGTGTGACTCTGTCATTTATATTTTCCGCTTAGAGTGCTGTGCCCTGGCTATGAAGATTAATTGGTCCGTGAGATTTCACAAGTCCCTCGACTTCCGACACATCACTTCCATGAGCCTGGATATCTGTTAGAAAATGGAATCATAATTAATAAATTTGTTGTACTCAAGTTAATGTGTTAATGTGTTTTCACTACATCTACCATGATGCACTATGAACAATCACTGCTTTTTTAATGTACACTATTATGTGGATTCCATTCCCTATTTATATATACACAAGAATTAAGAGGGTTGTATAATGTATAAGTGTTTTGACACTGCCTAACCACATATATGTTTGTATGCAACAAAGCTATCTTATACTTCCCTAGAGAGGCTCTTGGAATGTTAGGTGCATCAGGTTTACTGATCCATTGACGGATTCTGATCTCAGAGTAGTTTTTACCAGTTCATCTACCGTAGTTGGTTTGGGAAGTGGCGGACCTCCACCAGTAGCTCTAGCCTCGATTAGACAGTTTGCAACCTTCTTGTTTGTCCTTGATCTGAGACCGTGCCATTGTTTTCTGATTTCCCTTAATGGATCTCTGCATCGCACCAACAGAGCTGATTGTTTTCTGTTTTGCTTTCCATATTTAATTCTTTTGTGATAAAGGCACTGTGAGGGATGACTTTCCAAAAGGTTTGTCTTGGTGCCCAGCGCACTGCTCTGTCAATTTTTCCAGTTCTTGTCTCGAATATTGTATTTTGCGTCTCCAGGCCCCAGCCTCCTTCTCTGTGTCCTTTCTTGACATTTGATATCTTTATGGGTGGATGCCACACACACAGGCCGATGTTGTTTGGATACTGTCCACAATCTCCAGCATGCACACGCTGCTGTTTCCAATTGAGCATCATTTTTCAGTTGTGAGGTCATCCGGCTATGACAAAATACGACGGCCACTAATTCTGACAGAATTCACAATGTATGAAGTTGCAGATTGCGATTACCTGAGTAGCACACCAAACAAATACTGATTCTCAAATTGTTGATGCAAATACTATTGTGCATTCTGAATAGCGATTTCCTAATTGCGAGGTGGTATTTGTCACAATTAGGAAATCACTAATCAGATGCTTCATACATCTGTCCCAATATTTATAGAACCCTCTCACGCGCAGCTAAACCCTCTGGAGACCGACAAAACTAATACAACCACTATCAATACCCCTGCAGGATCAAATCCCAAAAATGTAGTACACTTCAGGCCCCCATGATGCACAGTGACATGGAGCCGCTCAAAGGGTCATGATAAATTGAAAGCCACCAGGACTAACAGCTAAATAGATCTCTATACTCACATTTTAGTATTATTAGCTTATACAGATGCTACAAGGCAAAGGCTTCCTTTACATGGTCCAATAAAAACCAGGAATGTCCAGCCCTCGGAATATCAGAGCTGGCGACCAACAAAACCACCCAAACTGTAAATGAAAATGAGCAACGGTCCAAGTATACTTAAATATTATGTTGCTAACGAAGCAAACATCCCCTGTACTCAACCAGATCACAAAGCCAATCGCTTATCAAATAACAGATGAAGATCCCCTTGAATCAAGCGCATTCGATTTTTTACAAACCTCAGAGGAAATCATCTCCCCAGAAGAATGTCAGGTCCGCTCCGCAGGATCCAGTTGTTGCTAAAGGGGTCCACCTCCTGACGTTACCAACACCCTGAAGAAACATACAGGGTGTTCGAACCATCAGGTGAGGGACATAAAAGGGAAGGGGACAGCAGGGACAAAGGCTCTGAAACGAGATAAGACAAGGATATAAACACGCATATGCATATAAGACTACTCTCAATAGTTCTTGCTATTCTTCTATGTACCTGATAAATGACAGATCTTACTCTTACAACAAGACTTCTCCAATACCACTCTTTTCGTGTGTGAAATCTGTGAATACAAGAATACTTATGAAATAGGTGTCATCAGATAAACATGCCCCCATTCATGCATATGCCCTTAGTTCAGTCATACCATCAGTAGACCTTTGTCATCACATAACAATCTCTCCTAGCACACCAATGAGGGAAGCCTCCCCGAGTCTTGGAAAATGCAAAGGAACTCAAGAACCCCTTCCTTCAGTAAGGTGAAAGTGATAGCGTTCTGTAAATAGTTTCAATAGCAATAATAAAAGGAAACTCCTCTAGCGCAACAACCAGTTAATTAGTTCCATGAGCGTGGTTGCTGGTGGATACACTCACCACTGAGCTCCGTGCTGGGAAATACCTAAAGTGTTTATTAGTAGAGAAAAAACAGCAACGTGTGGATCCCCACTACGCTCCGCTTCTCAGTTCCAGCCGCTATCCAAAAGCTGGCAGTGCGTAGTGTTGTGTCGGGTGATGGGGGATCAGGATCGCCCTGGGGAGATGTCTCTGGGACCTACACTCATGGGGCATCTAATCCTGACTAGGCCTAACACGTGGCCCTAGAATAAACTCAGCCAGACACTGGGAATAAAGTTGCTTGCTCGGTCGGCGCGTCTCTATCTGAACGCCCTCGCACGTGCTCGACCTCTTTTTATTATAGGGCGGTCACATGACCACCTTGTCCGTCCCTCCGGACATCGGGGGCGGACCTTCAGGAACATAACATTCCTCCTAAAATAAGGAAACAAAAACCAAAAACAAACTGCAAACATTAAACATGTCCTAACCATAATCTTTGTCTTAGTAACATCAGGATCGATGCCTTCAGCGTCCTTCAAATGCCAGTGCATTCAACTCAAACACCACGTGCATATATGTAAATGAGAACAGTCTTACGTAAAGTAATCTCTCAGCCAGCCGGAGGGGGTGGGATTGTCACGTAGCTGGCGTTGGGACCCCCGATGAGTCATCAGCTCTGTTCCAACCTCCACCTCGTGTCTTGGCGCCTCGCTGTCGGCCCCCTCCGGATCTGGGGCCTCATCCAGGGCCTCCGTGTCACCGCCCACTTCCTCACTAGAAACCTGATGTTCGTCACGTGGCCTGACCTCGGGCTGAGATGTTGATTCCCCCGACGGCAACGTAGTTGCAGTTTCGGTTTGTCCGCCGCCTTGCTGGCGCCGTGGCTCACTGCTCGAAGGGTGATAGAGTTTAAAGTGAGACACATTGCGAGTCACCCTGTCTCGTCCTCGAGTGGCTGTGATGCGGGTGCCCTTCACACCACTGACTCGCCATGGTCGTTTTTCGTAACTGAGTTTGAATTTGCCACCAGTTGCCCGATTCTTGATGAGCACTAGGTCACCTCTTTTGAAGTGGGGGGCCACAGCCCGGCGTTTCTTACTGATCTTGTCACATGCGGAACGTCTCTTCTTCTCCACTGTACGTTCATCTATCATTTCAGGTGCCCACTGGGGGTGATGGGGAATGGAGTCCGTTATTACCCGTCCTAGGAGGAGGTGTGCGGGAGCTACCCCAGTTGTGGAGTGCGGGGTCTGTTGATAACTTCGGAGGAACGTGAAGATGGCCATTTCCACTGACTGTCCCTTATCATGCGCAATGCGGATGACCTTGTTTAAAGTCCTCATGAACCTCTCGGCCTCCCCATTGGCTTGAGGCCACCTCGGTGTGATGCGCCTGTGACGCGTTCCTAGGGACGAGAGATATTCCGCAAAGTCTTGACCTTGGAAGGGTGGTCCATTGTCCGTTCTGAGTTCCCTCATGGCTCCATGGGTGGCAATGATTTTTTCTATCTTGGGGATCACACAATCTGCACTGGTGCCGGTGACAATTTCAACCTCAGGATATTTAGAGTGGTCGTCAATCATTACCAGCGTGTGTCTTCCATCCGGAAGGCTACCAAAATCCATGCTGACCCTTTCCCAGGGACCTCTGGGCCTGGGTTCCACAATGATGGGGGCTTCACGGGGGCTGTCGCCCGTGGTTTGGCAGGCCGTGCATGTTCGCACCACATTCTCCACCATATCGTCCATGAGCGGGAACCACACCTTTGTCCGCAGCCGGGCCTTTGTCTTGACCATCCCCTGGTGCCCCACGTGTGCCAGTTGAACTACTCGTCCTGTCAAGGCCGTCGGGATCACCAGGCGATGCCCTCGCAGAAGGCACCCCGCCGCGTCTTCATTCAGCTCAGCCCTCACGTGGTACAGACTGTCCATGATTTTCTGGGCCTCTGGTGTGAGTACTTTCCAGCTCTCCTTGGCTCTCTGCCAGTTAGCCGTTCGGAGTAGATCCTTGGCCCGTTGTATGCAGGCATCCTGAGCCGTGGCGCTCCCAACCTCTTCCAGGGATATGGGGCGCGGGCATGATCTGGCCACGACCCATTGCACATAGGCCTCCGTCTCTTCTGCTTCCTCCATCTCCTCTGGGGTGGCCGCTCTGGGGTGTCGTGACAAGTAGTCCGCAGGATTCTTGGCCCCTGGCTGGTACTCGATTGCACAGTTATATTCTTGCAACTGCAATATCCACTTTTCAATTCTAGGAGGTGGCTTGGAGGAGGTACCTGAAAACAGCGACAGCAGCGGCTTGTGGTCCGTCACTACTGTGAAGGGCTTGCCATATACATACAAGTGGAAGTGCCGGCATCCCCAATGTATCGCAATGGCCTCCTTTTCGATTTGGGAATACCTTTGTTCTGTGTCCGTGAGGGACCGGCTGGCAAAAGCAACAGGGGCCCAGTCTATCTCATCTCGGGCTCTCTGCATTAGAACGGCCCCCAAGCCTGCCGGTCCGGCATCTACCGCAATGAGAGTGGAATGTCTTGGGTCAAAGAATGCCAATGTGGTGTTGCTGGACAGCGCACTCTTAATGTTTTGAAAGGCTCTTTCCTGCTCAGGTCCCCAGTTCCATGGAGTGGAGTCTTTGGTTAGTTCACGCAGAGGGAGGGTCAGGTTGGCTAAGTCTCTTATGAAGCGACCACAGTAATTTACCATCCCGAGGAAACTTCGGACTTCCGTGACAGTGGTAGGCGGAGGTGCATCCTTGATGTCCTTGACCTTGTCGGGATCAGGGTTGACGCCATCGGCTGAGAACACGTATCCAAAGAACCCAAGTTTGGTCTGAAGAAATTCGCATTTGTCTCGGTGCAGAGTGAGTCCAGCGCTGCGGAGCCTGCGGAACACCTGCGCCAATCGTTGGTTCTGTTCGGGGATTGTTCTTGCATGCACCATGATGTCATCACTGACATTGATCACCCCCGGTATGCCAGTAATGAGCTCCTGGATAACATTCTGGAACACCTCGGCAGCGCTAGATATCCCAAAGCTCATCCTGGTGTACCTGCGCAGTCCGATGTGGGTGGAGAACGTCGTAATGTTCCGGGATTCTTTATCCAGCACGAGCTGATGGTACCCCGCCCGGAGATCCAACTTGGAGAACCACCGGGCCCCGGCCATCTCTCCGATCAGGTCGTCGATCGTAGGGGTGATGTGTCGTTCCCTTTTGATGGCCGCATTGGGGAGGCGCATGTCCACGCATATCCGGACCGCTCAAGGCTGTTTTGGTTTCCTTGTGACCACGATGGGTGATACCCAGGGGGTGGGTCCGGACACCTTCTCAATGATGCCCGCTGCTTCCAGCTTCTGTAGTTCTTCCTCGACCAGTGGCCTCAAATGAAACGCGACCCGCCGGTGCCGCAGGGCCACCGGTTGAACGGTGGGGTCCACATGCAGGTGTATTTCCCGACCCTTGAAACAGCCAATCCCTTCAAACAGGTCAGAAAAGTCTGCAATCAGTTGTTGCACCAATTCCTCATGCACCCCAAACGCAAAAGAGACCACTCCCAAGTCTTCTGCCGTCCGACAGCTCAGGAGCATGCCTTGACCTTCTTCCGACACGAAGATGTTGGCACGCGTGATCTTGTCTCCGTGCCGAACTGCTGCTTTAAACTTTCCCCGAATGCGGAGGGGAACGTCCTGACCGTAGGCAAAAACGGTGATCGGAGTGGAGCGGCGGCTGGGAGGGGTAGCCATGTCTCCGTAGAGGGACGCACTCATGAGATTTATCGAGGCGCCCGTGTCCACAGTTGCCATGATGTCCTGATCAGCCACTTGTATCGCACACTGTGGTAGTGCCCTGGTGCGTCGGGTGGCCGTGGCGATCATATGCACCTTATGTACGGACCGCTCCTCCTCGTCGTCGTCCATATCACTGTTGCTGGGTCCTCCTTCCGCGCCTTCGGGCTCCGCCACCGTATGTATTGTCTGTCGGGGCTTGCTGAACCTTTTGGACCGGCACACCTTTTCAAAATGGTTCATTTTTCCGCACCCGGAGCATTTCTTGCCCCGTGCTGGGCATTCTGGCGCCGGGTGTCTCGGGCCTCCACAGTACCCACATGACTGCGCCGAAGCTCCGCCCTGCGGAGTTGTTGTTCGCTTCACCCATTTGGGCTGTGGGCGGACTTGTAGTTTGTTAACCGGTTCCACTTTCACATTGGCCTGTAGAGCTGCTTCCATGTGGGCTGCCCTGGCCTTGGACAGCTCCTTTGTGCGGCCCAGCGTGAGAATGTCTGGGAGGGGTTTCCCCGACTCCTCCAGTATTCTCTCGCGTAGTTTAGCAGAGGCGCAACCCTGAATTATCTGGCCTCTGATTTCCTCCGTGACATCCTGAAATCCGCACGTTAATGCCAGTTTCTTTAGTCGGGAGTGGTAAGCGTCCAGCGATTCATCTGGCAGTTGCCGCGCTTGTCTGAAAATGAATCGTTCATAGTCTTGGTTGGCCATTGGTTCGAAGTGCGCATTGAGTGCGTTTATTAGTGTGTGGTGGGTTTTGGGAGTTGCTTCCGTAAGGGTGCGGGCAATGGAATGAATGTCCTTGCCACCAAGATGGAGAATCATGGCACGCTTCTGCTCCTTATGGACCTTGGTGGCCTCGAAGAATATGAAAAGCCTGTCCACCCATTCTTTCCACTTCGGTGCGAGAGTGGAGGGCGCACCCTCCACCACAAACGGCTCAATGGGCGGAATGTTAGCCATCGCCTTAGACGCTTGGGAGGATGTCCTTGGGCAGCCGGGAGATGATCCGGCGGCAACCGGAGCGCCTGGCCAGGCGTACCTTTGTGCGGTTTACGCCCGTGCAGCCCAGCGCGGTGTGGCACTAGGCGTGGAGGGTCCACGGAGGGAGCACCTCGCGCGACCAATCAGACTCCAGTGCGCCGCAGGAAGATGCAAGCCAGCGCCGCTCACCTGATGAGAGCCAGGGATCGGAGTCCTTCCCCCAGGCAAGCAGAGTGGGGGGTGTGTGGTGGCAAGGCACGAGCACTGCGGACACGTGGGAGTGCCCGCAGCCGCCTCACCCCAAGAGGGACACACACACGCACCCCGAGCGGGGGATCGACAAACCACCCTCGTCGCCAATTGTTGTGTCGGGTGATGGGGGATCAGGATCGCCCTGGGGAGATGTCTCTGGGACCTACACTCATGGGGCATCTAATCCTGACTAGGCCTAACACGTGGCCCTAGAATAAACTCAGCCAGACACTGGGAATAAAGTTGCTTGCTCGGTCGGCGCGTCTCTATCTGAACGCCCTCGCATGTGCTCGACCTCTTTTTATTATAGGGCGGTCACATGACCACCTTGTCCGTCCCTCCGGACATCGGGGGCGGACCTTCAGGAACATAACACGTAGTAGCTTACCACCACACTCCGGTGGAAAAGGAATATAAAGCAAATCCAAAGAAGAGAACACGGCAACGCGTTGTCAACCCTAACCACCGCGCTCCACTTCCCCTGAACCAAAGTCTATTTAACCGGCAGCGTGTAGCGTTCCACCACCACACTCCGGTAACAAGAGAAATCCAAAGGCTTCCCCTAGCCAGATCAAAGAGAAAGGAAGAAAGGAACGACAGCGTGCAGTAGGAAACCGCCGCGCTCCGCTTACCTAATCTTCCCGCTTAAGAACTGCAATCTGTTATGTTCCTGAAGGTCCGCCCCCGATGTCCGGAGGGACGGACAAGTTGGTCATGTGACCGCCCTATAATAAAAAGAGGTCGAGCACGTGCGAGGGCGTTCAGATAGAGACGCGCCGACCGAGCAAGCAACTTTATTCCCAGTGTCTGGCTGAGTTTATTCTAGGGCCACGTGTTAGGCCTAGTCAGGATTAGATGCCCCTTGAGTGTAGGTCCCAGAGACATCTCCCTAGGGCGATCCTGATCCCCCATCACCCGACCCAACAATTGGCGACGAGGGTGGTTTGTCGATCCCCCGCTCGGGGTGCGTGTGTGTGTCCCTCTTGGGGTGAGGCGGCTGCGGGCACTCCCACGTGTCCGCGGTGCTCGTGCCTTGCCACCACACACCCCCCACTCTGCTTGCCTGGGGGAAGGACTCCGATCCCTGGCTCTCATCAGGTGAGCGGCGCTGGCTTGCATCTTCCTGCGGCGCACAGGTGTCTGATTGGTCGCGCGAGGTGCTCCCTCCGTGGACCCTCCACGCCTAGTGCCACACCGCGCTGGGCTGCACGGGCGTAAACCGCACAAAGGTACGCCTGGCCAGGCGCTCCGGTTGCCGCCGGATCATCTCCCGGCTGCCCAAGGACATCCTCCCAAGCGTCTAAGGCGATGGCTAACATTCCGCCCATTGAGCCGTTTGTGGTGGAGGGTGCGCCCTCCACTCTCGCACCGAAGTGGAAAGAATGGGTGGACAGGCTTTTCATATTCTTCGAGGCCACCAAGGTCCATAAGGAGCAGAAGCGTGCCATGATTCTCCATCTTGGTGGCAAGGACATTCATTCCATTGCCCGCACCCTTACGGAAGCAACTCCCAAAACCCACCACACACTAATAAACGCACTCAATGCGCACTTCGAACCAATGGCCAACCAAGACTATGAACGATTCATTTTCAGACAAGCGCGGCAACTGCCAGATGAATCGCTGGACGCTTACCACTCCCGACTAAAGAAACTGGCATTAACGTGTGGATTTCAGGATGTCACGGAGGAAATCAGAGGCCAGATAATTCAGGGCTGCGCCTCTGCTAAACTACGCGAGAGAATACTGGAGGAGTCGGGGAAACCCCTCCCAGACATTCTCACGCTGGGCCGCACAAAGGAGCTGTCCAAGGCCAGGGCAGCCCACATGGAAGCAGCTCTACAGGCCAATGTGAAAGTGGAACCGGTTAACAAACTACAAGTCCGCCCACAGCCCAAATGGGTGAAGCGAACAACAACTCCGCAGGGCGGAGCTTCGGCGCAGTCATGTGGGTACTGTGGAGGCCCGAGACACCCGGCGCCAGAATGCCCAGCACGGGACAAGATATGCTCCGGGTGCGGAAAAATGAACCACTTTGAAAAGGTGTGCCGGTCCAAAAGGTTCAGCAAGCCCCGACAGACAATACATACGGTGGCGGAGCCCGAAGGCGCGGAAGGAGGACCCAGCAACAGTGATATGGACGACGAGGAGGAGCGGTCCGTACATAAGGTGCATATGATCGGCACGGCCACCCGACGCACCAGGGCACTACCACAGTGTGCGATACAAGTGGCTGATCAGGACATCATGGCAACTGTGGACACGGGCGCCTCGATAAATCTCATGAGTGCGTCCCTCTACGGAGACATGGCTACCCCTCCCAGCCTCCGCTCCACTCCGATCACCGTTTTTGCCTACGGTCAGGACGTTCCCCTCCGCATTCGGGGAAAGTTTAAAGCAGCAGTCCGGCACGGAGACAAGATCACGCGTGCCAACATCTTCGTGTCGGAAGAAGGTCAAGGCATGCTCCTGAGCTGTCGGACGGCAGAAGACTTGGGAGTAGTCTCTTTTGCGTTTGGGGTGCATGAGGAATCGGTGCAACAACTGATTGCAGACTTTTCTGACCTGTTTGAAGGGATTGGCTGTTTCAAGGGTCGGGAAATACACCTGCATATGGACCCCACCGTTCAACCGGTGGCCCTGCGGCACCGGCGGGTCGCGTTTCATTTGAGGCCACTGGTCGAGGAAGAACTACAGAAGCTGGAAGCAGCGGGCATCATTGAGAAGGTGTCCGGACCCACCCCCTGGGTATCACCCATCGTGGTCACAAGGAAACCAAAACAGCCTGGAGCGGTCCGGATATGCGTGGACATGCGCCTCCCCAATGCGGCCATCAAAAGGGAACGACACATCACCCCTACGATCGACGACCTGATCGGAGAGATGGCCGGGGCCCGGTGGTTCTCCAAGTTGGATCTCCGGGCGGGGTACCATCAGCTCGTGCTGGATAAAGAATCCCGGAACATTACGATGTTCTCCACCCACATCGGACTGCGCAGGTACACCAGGTTGAGCTTTGGGATATCTAGCGCTGCCGAGGTGTTCCAGAATGTTATCCAGGAGCTCATTACTGGCATACCGGGGGTGATCAATGTCAGTGATGACATCATGGTGCATGCAAGAACAATCCCCGAACACAACCAACGATTGGCGCAGGTGTTCCGCAGGCTCCGCAGCGCTGGACTCACTCTGCACCGAGACAAATGCGAATTTCTTCAGACCAAACTTGGGTTCTTTGGATACGTGTTCTCAGCCGATGGCGTCAACCCTGATCCCGACAAGGTCAAGGACATCAAGGATGCACCTCCGCCTACCACTGTCACGGAAGTCCGAAGTTTCCTCGGGATGGTAAATTACTGTGGTCGCTTCATAAGAGACTTAGCCAACCTGACCCTCCCTCTGCGTGAACTAACCAAAGACTCCACTCCATGGAACTGGGGACCTGAGCAGGAAAGAGCCTTTCAAAACATTAAGAGTGCGCTGTCCAGCAACACCACATTGGCATTCTTTGACCCAAGACATTCCACTCTCATTGCGGTAGATGCCGGACCGGCAGGCTTGGGGGCCGTTCTAATGCAGAGAGCCCGAGATGAGATAGACTGGGCCCCTGTTGCTTTTGCCAGCCGGTCCCTCACGGACACAGAACAAAGGTATTCCCAAATCAAAAAGGAGGCCATTGCGATACATTGGGGATGCCGGCACTTCCACTTGTATGTATATGGCAAGCCCTTCACAGTAGTGACGGACCACAAGCCGCTGCTGTCGCTGTTTTCAGGTACCTCCTCCAAGCCACCTCCTAGAATTGAAAAGTGGATATTGCAGTTGCAAGAATATAACTGTGCAATCGAGTACCAGCCAGGGGCCAAGAATCCTGCGGACTACCTGTCACGACACCCCAGAGCGGCCACCCCAGAGGAGATGGAGGAAGCAGAAGAGACGGAGGCCTATGTGCAATGGGTCGTGGCCAGATCATGCCCGCGCCCCATATCCCTGGAAGAGGTTGTGAGCGCCACGGCTCAGGATGCCTGCATACAACGGGCCAAGGATCTACTCCGAACGGCTAACTGGCAGAGAGCCAAGGAGAGCTGGAAAGTACTCACACCAGAGGCCCAGAAAATCATGGACAGTCTGTACCACGTGAGGGCTGAGCTGAATGAAGACGCGGCGGGGTGCCTTCTGCGAGGGCATCGCCTGGTGATCCCGACGGCCTTGACAGGACGAGTAGTTCAACTGGCACACGTGGGGCACCAGGGGATGGTCAAGACAAAGGCCCGGCTGCGGACAAAGGTGTGGTTCCCGCTCATGGACGATATGGTGGAGAATGTGGTGCGAACATGCACGGCCTGCCAAACCACGGTCGACAGCCCCCGTGAAGCCCCCATCATTGTGGAACCCAGGCCCAGAGGTCCCTGGGAAAGGGTCAGCATGGATTTTGGTAGCCTTCCGGATGGAAGACACACGCTGGTAATGATTGACGACCACTCTAAATATCCTGAGGTTGAAATTGTCACCGGCACCAGTGCAGATTGTGTGATCCCCAAGATAGAAAAAATCATTGCCACCCATGGAGCCATGAGGGAACTCAGAACGGACAATGGACCACCCTTCCAAGGTCAAGACTTTGCGGAATATATCTCGTCCCTAGGGACGCGTCACAGGCGCATCACACCGAGGTGGCCTCAAGCCAATGGGGAGGCCGAGAGGTTCATGAGGACTTTAAACAAGGTCATCCGCATTGCGCATGATAAGGGACAGTCAGTGGAAATGGCCATCTTCACGTTCCTCCGAAGTTATCGACAGACCCCGCACTCCACAACTGGGGTAGCTCCCGCACACCTCCTCCTAGGACGGGTAATAACTGACTCCATTCCCCATCACCCCCAGTGGGCACCTGAAATGATAGATGAACGTACAGTGGAGAAGAAGAGACGTTCCGCATGTGACAAGATCAGTAAGAAACGCCGGGCTGTGGCCCCCCACTTCAAAAGAGGTGACCTAGTGCTCATCAAGAATCGGGCAACTGGTGGCAAATTCAAACTCAGTTACGAAAAACGACCATGGCGAGTCAGTGGTGTGAAGGGCACCCGCATCACAGCCACTCGAGGACGAGACAGGGTGACTCGCAATGTGTCTCACTTTAAACTCTATCACCCTTCGAGCAGTGAGCCACGGCGCCAGCAAGGCGGCGGACAAACCGAAACTGCAACTACGTTGCCGTCGGGGGAATCAACATCTCAGCCCGAGGTCAGGCCACGTGACGAACATCAGGTTTCTAGTGAGGAAGTGGGCGGTGACACGGAGGCCCTGGATGAGGCCCCAGATCCGGAGGGGGCCGACAGCGAGGCGCCAAGACACGAGGTGGAGGTTGGAACAGAGCTGATGACTCATCGGGGGTCCCAACGCCAGCTACGTGACAATCCCACCCCCTCCGGCTGGCTGAGAGATTACTTTACGTAAGACTGTTCTCATTTACATATATGCACGTGGTGTTTCAGTTGAATGCACTGGCATTTGAAGGATGCTGAAGGCATCGATCCTGATGTTACTAAGACAAAGATTATGGTTAGGACATGTTTAATGTTTGCAGTTTGTTTTTGGTTTTTGTTTCCTTATTTTAGGAGGAATGTTATGTTCCTGAAGGTCCGCCCCCGATGTCCGGAGGGACGGACAAGTTGGTCATGTGACCGCCCTATAATAAAAAGAGGTCGAGCACGTGCGAGGGCGTTCAGATAGAGACGCGCCGACCGAGCAAGCAACTTTATTCCCAGTGTCTGGCTGAGTTTATTCTAGGGCCACGTGTTAGGCCTAGTCAGGATTAGATGCCCCTTGAGTGTAGGTCCCAGAGACATCTCCCTAGGGCGATCCTGATCCCCCATCACCCGACACAACACAATCCCAGCGAGCCGGGAGCCGTCAGCTGCAAATCCCCGTTCACTCTGCAAGGGATCAACACGAAAGCCAACAGGAAACAGGAAACAAAATTACGCGCAAAGAGTTCAGCGCGTTTCAGCCTAAGTACCTCCTCCCCCATTGATTCATGGGAGATTTAGTTTGTTAACAGCCAGGTAGGCGCGGCTGGGACCGTATCTGACAAAGAAGACCAAATTCAAAATAACCAAACACATTGGTAAGAACTATCAGCTGCATAACGTGATGATCCCAGCTCTTTTGCGACAAACTCACATCCTTGAAAAACAAATACCTGCTATATAAACGGCAGAACGCTCTTTGGCAATGATCAATACTAAACTGCACAATCTGAACTTCTTAATAATCAAGCCTACCAGTGCCTACAGGCATGTCCCTCCTGCTTCCCAATAATTAATAAATGTTAGCAGCTGTTTACCAGGCCTTCAGGTAAATAGGGATTTCTTTTCTTCTATTTACTCAATCACTGGCTAAATAGTAGAAATGATTTACTATTTGGCTGGCAACCTTGAAAATAGAAAATAAACTTTAATATTTACCAGGCCACTAGCTAACTAATGGTCTGACTGCTTTGCAGACGACCGTGCAAATAGCAGAGAAACGTCACCATTTACCTGCCCACATACGAAACAGTTGGGATTCTAAACTGATCGGCTCACAACCGTGTAAATAGCAGAAAAAAATCACAATTTAACCGGCAACTGGTTAAATAGTAGAGACTCTGCACTATCTTTCTGGTGGCGTTACAAAGAGCAAGAAACCTAAATATATACATGACTGCTGACTATTTACATGACTGCTGGCTAAATTGTAGATATTTTGATCTGTCCTGCTGGCACCATGCAATTAGCTGAAAACTTCACTATGTACTCACCCGCTGGATAAACAGTAGAGATTCTGCACTGTGTGGCTGGCAGCCTTGCACATAGCAGACAAACTTCACTTCTTACCCTGCAGCTGGTTAAATAGTAGACTGGTGCATCTGGCAGCTGTGCGAATAGCAGGAAAACTTAAATATTTATGTGGCTGCTGGCTGAAAAGTAGAGATTCTGCCTGTTTGTCCATCTGCTGTGAAAATAGCAGAACAGCTTTTATATTTGTCTGGTCATTGTCTAAATAGTAAAGGTACTGCATAATTAGCCGGCAGTCTTTGGAAAAGCTGTCCCTCCATGAGTCATCCGTCCTGAAGGGACGCCTTCCCTCTGTAAATTAGTTGCCACCCCCTACTAGGAGCCATTAGCTCATCAAAGGTTTACAACAACATTTGCAGCCACCAATGATCAATCAATTCCTTTCTGAATTGGAAAAGGGAGGGAGGAAACCCCTTTCATGAACCCTCCTATTTGCAATTCATAAACGATCGCAAGTGTCATTTTACTAGTCTAAAGAAATCTCCAACTGATAAAAAAGTGTTTTGAGCATAAAGATAAGTATTTGTGTGGTCAGAAACCGTGGGATTTTGCAACATGAGGCCCTTAGTGCTAAAACTGGCTGCGATGCTGGCACTAACCTTTAAGTCTAAAAGTCCCAAACATTTGAAGCTTTCCTAGTTAATTTGAAAGACATGGCACAGAATGCCACTCCATTACACCGCGGGCCAAGACATGGCAACTTGGGAGGCCCTTCATAGAGCTGTCTGGTGCTCCAAAAAGGTTCTTACTTCTTCACATTTACCTGCAGATGCGACCAAAAATGAAGATGCTCAGAACCTTTGCAAGACTAGTTAAAGCTGTTTACTCTTCTAAAGCTATACACTCGCTTTTACTCACAAAGCCTTGGGGATGTACAGGAGCCAGATATGGGTTTAACGAAAGACATCATGTTATGAGAACATCTCTTTTTCTGCAGCAAATCTGTGCATTTTTGAATTATTCATTCTGGTTCAGTTCAAGTCAGCAATTCAGACTAAAACACTTGAAAACAATGATTTGTAAAAGTAAAAACCAGAAATGGAAAAGTGCTATGTCAGTAACATAGGGGCATCTAATATTTAGGATGATTTATCAAAATGTAAGCACTTGCTTAGGGCTCCTAATGAAGGGACCTACATAGTATGTTAAGAGACTTCATTCCAATCTCATGACAGAAGTAAAAAAAACGATGGGCTCGATTCAGAGTTTCGAAGACAAAGTAAACCCAGTCAAGATGGATAAGGACAATACCACCGATGTCCTGGGAGACCTCGGCCCCCCAAAAATGTAGAGTTGTCCGCTGGCCTGTGGACAGCACTCTAGATTGACAGGAAGTGCTATCATGGCAGTTCCAGTCTATGCACAAATTATTTGAAGGACAGTGGAGTCAGATATGATGGGTAGGTACAAACCTTCAAAAACATTTTGTTTTTGTTGGAAAGGGGTTTCTTAGTAGTGACTTACCACTAGTATTAGGGCCACAAACAAAATAACAGGTTCAGGTGGGGTCTCAATAAATGAATCCCTTGCTGTAGCCTTGGTAGCTGGCAGCGAGCAGGCAAGATACAGGTGGGTAATACATTTAAAAACACCAGTACAAAACTAATTTATAAAAATTGTTTGTATTTTTATGAAGGAATTGACACAAAACCACGAAAATCCAATTTAGGGAACTGGAGATATGAATTTTTAAAGAAAAAACACTTTTTAGTGCACAAAAACAATAGCGCCAAATTAGGACATCTGCTCACTCTTGGCCAGGAAAAAGTAAAAGTTTGAGGCCGACCACAATGGATCCCCGGTCGGATACACTAAGCAGGAGGCCACGGTCAAAATTTTACCTTCTCATTTAGTCATTTTTCTGGAACTTTTTCTCTCGACGTCAAGCAAGGCTCCTCTTCCAGCCAGATTTTTGTCAATGTCATTGTCTAGGTGTTCTTTGATGCCCCTATAAAATCCTTGAAGTCTGCAGCTCCAGAGCTTACAGCCGGATGAATCTGAAATTCAGGCCTGGTCGCCGGCGTTGAGTCGGTCAACTTATGGAGCTTTTTACAAAAAGGTTCCCAAACTTTACCAAACTTCTGGATTTACTTCCAGAAGGTCCCCATGAGGGTTCAAAGTGTCCACTACACCATTCCAGGGGTTTGGAGTCTCTTAGATGGTCCTTTTGATGTTGGTACTACAAATCCCACTATGCACCTGGTCAAATCCTTAAAAGCCCACTGGACACATTCCAGGCGAGGGACTTCTTGGTGGAGAGGATGCAGGTGGGCTCAGTTAATGGGTAGCTTGCAGAGGGTCCACTCCTTAATCCTTCTTGAAGGAAGGCATAGTACTTAGAGTGCAGACCTTTGTAATTTATTCTCCTCGTGGTTTCAGGAAACAGATTGGAGTTACCATGCAGCTCTTCTATATTTATGCAGTGGTCCTGGGTGTCAAATGGGGGGGGACCCCTGAACAATGGGATGAACTTCCTCCAACGTGTGGCATAGTCTTGTCTCAGAGGGCACTATTATTCAAAAATCGAAAATGAGAAAATCAGACCAGGCAAGGCCAACCGACTGGTGTGGCTCAGATTCCTCAACAGTCCTCTTCCATCCCAGTCCCTAATCTAATTAAAGGGGTTCCTGTGTGCCAGGGGTTGCAGGATGTGGGGGTGAACCTGTGCTGACCTAAAGTGTCCTTCTCCTTTAGATGACCAGTCTGGTTCCTCCACCCTATCCTCTCGGTTGCTTTTGCCACTGTAGTTCTCCACCCACAGAAAGTCCTTTGGCTACTTCACACCACATTAAGATAGCGTGGCTCAGCCTGGCAAGGCTAGCCAATCAGGAGAAGGCAGCTGGAAGGCTGGATTTTGGCTTACAGAAAAGAAAATGTATCAACTTATTTTCTGCTATAGTTATTATAAATCTAACAGTGTCAAGTTAGTGGATTTATCATAACTATCATTTTAAGTCCTTGAATGACATTTTGAGCTCCTTCCTATCAATATTTATGGTGAAATAAAATATTCCAAGGTTAGCCTATGGAGCTTGTTATCTACAATGGGGAAAAACAAATTTGGCAGTTTTTTCACTTACCAGGACTTATAAAACATCTTTTATAATGTCCCGGATTATAGTTACATGTAAAACTAAGGGACATCATTTGTTTAGAGGTACCTGTAATTCCAAAGTTGAAGTTGCATATACATTACTTTTAAAGACAGTCTGCAAAGCAGGGCAGCCATTAAAATGGCAGCTGGAAACACGGCAGTGCAAACTCCAATGCAGGAAACCTACTGGGCCTCTAAACTCCCGGCTCCATGATATACTAGTGACTAGGGACGTATAGGTAGTTTGAATCCCTCTTACCTTATTATATCCTAGGGACTTACAGGGGTCTCTCAGTGCCAATCCTAATGATACGGAATTACAATATACTTTCAATCAGAGCAGAGGCCCTGGGTCTGGTTAGAAGAGCCCATGGAGCTGTCAGAGTCACAAAACCAGCATCTACTAGGCAAAATGGGGGCTAAAAGTGGGGGGACGCTGCAAACAGGTCCTGCTGTCTCACAGTGCAGAGTTACTATGTATTCGCCTCTTTTACTGCATCTGTAATACAGTCTGGAGGCAATGCAAAAAGGATGCCTCATTTCCATGGTCTTTCACTTGAACCAGACGCCACACTGGCAAACAGCAGGAGCAAATGCACTCTAAACTTTGATATACAACAACCAACTTAAATATTCATCAAACTAAGAAGTTTAAATGATGACAACACGTGTACTGCACCCTGATGAAGTTCTTGGTGGACGAAACGCATTGGCAACTGTTCGATTGAGGTGATTGTAAGAAAAAAGAGATGAATAAAGATTTACTGAAAGAAGAAATTATTTTCACATCTGTTTATTGAGACTAGATGATGATATTGCTTGAAGTTACACATTGTGAAATATAGACTCAAGTTAAACAAAATACATTTAACAATTTTGGAATTGAGTGCTGAGCCACTATCTTGTGTGCCTGTGTAGAGATGTTGTGACTAGCACAGCCTGATAGTGGGCCTATCACCGAGTGTCCAAACAGTACAAACTAGAATTCCAAATAAAAGCTGTGCCTTTCACCACGAGACCAGCTGCCTCAGGCTACAATGTAAAATAAAGTTGTGCCGGTCACAAGTTTGAAGTCATATCCCAGCACTATACAAGCATTTCACATAGGTGTAGCTGTCACCGTCTATGCTGTTATGCAATATCACAGGTAACAATAAATACGCGTATTTCCTTTTAGCTTCTTTACGATAGCTCCCTGCACTGTAAACAGACACCTGCATCTTGAGGGTGCTGTGCTGATTAGGCAAGCCTCTACCCCCAGAGTGTTATGTTCTGTATTATATATTTCCACCCTGGTACTGTGATGCTGTTACCCCGCAACATGGTGGATTCCACTTCTGGAATCTGGTGTGTGTGGATTTTGAGAAGCTCTGAGGGAGACAGTTGCCATCGGCCAGAGATCAGGGAGGTGCCGGGTCATTGTAACCTGCTGAATAAAGCTCTAATTAATGTTATCCTCTGAGTCCTGTCTTACAGAACTGGCAACGAGGATAGGATCATGTTGAAGAGGACACAGTGCAGAAGAACATACGTATTGTGACAACGTTTTTACTTGAAAGCTCAATGCCGATGTTAAGGGGTTTTCAGTCTAAAAGGGAGAACAACACAGGGTACACAACCCTTTAACGCACAGCTCAGGTTAAACAACAGCAAAGGGTACCTGAGCATTCAACAGACACATCAGGTTAAACAACAGCACAGGGAACACGACCCTGAATCGCACACCTAAGGTTAAACAACATTACAGAGTACACAACCCTTCAATGCACATCTCAGAGTAAACAACAGCACAGGATACACAAACCTTAAGTGCACACCTCAGGTTAACCCCTTCACCGCAGTAGTAATTTCTGCGCTGTGCTTGGGAGAGAAGGGGTGCACACAGCGCCCAGTGGTCACGCAGCATGGTGGCGCTGTGCTCATGACGAGCTGAGCTCGTCACGGCCACACCCGTTTCCTCCGAACGCTCAGCACAGCGGGGGTATTATCCCCGCGTGTGAGCGCCGCGGCAGTTATGACAAGCTCAGCTCGTCATGAGCACAGCGCAACCGTGCCTCATGACGAGCTCAGCTCGTCATGAGCACGCATGAGTTTAAACAACAGCCCAGGATACACGACCCTTCAATGCACACCTCAGGTTAAAGAACAACACAAAGTCAGAACCTATAAAGAAAATGGACAGAATAAGCAATCAGGTACATAGGTGAAATCACAGCCAAGCCAACACATGCAGACTATTACCATGAAGAGAATGTTTTCAAAAATATGTAGGAACAGATCAAGAATGGAAAAAACTCTTGCAAGCAAGCAGCAAAGCTAGCACACCACATACTTAAATGCACGTTCAAAATTTGTATTGGCAAAATAGGAAAGGTTAAATATTGCACTGCTCACCATTAAATTATTGCTATGCACAAATGCAGAAAGAAAAAGTTTGTGCAAATAACAAGGCATGCTAAGAAGATTGGGGAGAAATGATGAGTCATGCTAAGAAAATTGGTGAGAAACGATAAGGCATGCTAAGAAAAATTGGAGAGAAATGACACCGGTACACAAACCTAGTACCCGAGTATCCACCTGCTGGGAAGGAGAAGGTTATCAAACTACATAATAAATGCACAATCCTGGAGTACAAATGAAAATATTCCATGATCTCACAATGGAGCTGGGATTTTTGCTGTTTTATGCACCGTACATGTTTGCGTTTTAAAATCAGCTGTGTCGGAACACCACGATAAAGTAACTATCTGCAACTCTTTGGGCAACAATTCACTAGCCCGAGGGTATATTCAATAGCTTTTGCCAGTTAGGTAATGGAGGGTAAGTTATATAATTGGCGCAGCTGACTTGGCCTACAAACCCGACCAGGCGATGCAGTGGCAGGACACATTTTCTTGAGTGCTTTTCCACCATTATGCATTAATGGTTAACTTTGTGGGCTGTGGCTGGGCACGTGCCACGTGCTTGGCTGTGCTTGTGACCCAGCTCGCACAAAACACACATTCTGCATAACAGTTTTGAACCTCTTCTCGGGTCCTGTGATAGGATGTCTGTCTGCCTCCCCAGACAAAGCAACGTTTTATTCCTTCACCCAACTCACGGGCAAAGTGTGTCTCTTACTGTATCAATACAAGGCGCCCACTGCTGGTGGGTGCCATAGGAGGCCATCTCCTGCATCCTGGGCCTAGAACTACATGCCAAGGAACGTGCTGCAGTACCCCAGCAGCCCTGGCAGGATGCCCCTCGTGCGGCCCTCCAACTGTTGACACGAGCTGCACTTGTTCACACGAGTGAGGAGTCGAGGCACTGAATGCACAGCACAGCTTTACCGACACATTTATCTTCAGCAATGCCAATAGGGCGGAATGACAATGCTGTGAAGTGAAGTTGCCATAAACTGGCGGTTTAAAGCCTTTAATTCGGCTGATCATTGAACTGAAGTATTGCGGGAAGGCAGGGGGCCATCTGTTTTCACTCAGCTGTGTGTTTATATTTGCATCACGCTTTCACTTTAAGTGAAAGGGCCATGCAACACTAAACACGGGCTGAGTGAAAACAGATGGCCCCTATAAAGATAAGAAATTGCTTTGTGACAGTAGCAAAGCAGACAACCCTGTCCGGATTGGCCGGACGAAAAGGTGAAAGGGCGTCAACAAAAATAACTAATTTCTAATGGCAGGCCACCATTTAGCACAAGCATTAAAAATGCAATAGGTCTCGCCTTTGATTAAGTTAAAGTTATTTGCTTTGCTAATGGTATTGTATAGCAAAGCAAATGACTTTAACTTAATAAAAGGCGAGACCTATTGCATTTTAATGCATGTTTAAGAGGTGATTTCATGTAGATTATAAAGCAGCATATAGGACTTTTCTTGAACAGGGTGATGAGGAGTTAATTATCTGTGTAGGGGCTTTTTTGAAGACTACTGTCCGAGCTCGTAACTCAATGAATACTGTATGATTGTATTTTAGTGTACTTTCTTTTTTAAGTTCCCATTATTTGGTATGTTTTGATGTATAATATTTTATCTTTTATGGATATGTTTATCCGAATAAAGCTATGAAAATGGAAAGGAATGCAATACTTTAGCCATGTGAAAGGGAATCGGGGCAGATTTTGCAAATACTGAGTACATGGTTTCTCATATTGGGTTGAGCAGTTCAGCAAAGATTCTGCCTGAATTTCCAGGGCAAGAGTATTCCTGTGAAACAGCATAGGAAATGGGAAATGCTTGTATTCCGACCTTGTATGGTAAGAAATATATTTGGTCTTGGATTACAGCATAACAGAATGGATTTACATTCTGTGTCGAATAGCTATGAGACAGTCAGAAGCTTTAGATTGCAGATCAGGGTAAAAGTTGAGAAGGAGTCAAATATTTGAGCATCACTGGCAAAAAGATGCCAGGCAAAACCAAAGTTTGAAATGACGTCTCCAAGACATGCAATGTAACAACAGAAAGCAGGGGCCTAGAACCAAGCCCAGGGGATTCCTAACTGACAGGTAGGAAACCTCTGAGTGGAAAACACCATGAGTCTGAGATACATTAATCAGAGGGATAACAGAAAAATCAACTTGGTGCTTAGAGAGTTGACTACAGTATTGAGTACTGAAATTATGGTACTATGGTCCACGGTATGAAAAGTGAGCGCGAGGTCAATACATTCATACACTAAAACACATCGCTTAAAATGTTGAAGATTATGCCCTTGAAATTCCAATAAGCTAAACAACCTTAATGGGTGGCTTCATAGGTCTGCCTTTAGCACCTTTTGAATTTACTAAAATTATAGAAGACGGGCTAAAAACCACTACATATCTGTATGCTGTGCTGGGTGAAATTAATTTGTAAATGGCATGGCAGCAGACCTGCGGATGAAGAGGACTGGCTAAAGGATATAGCCAGTCCCCTTCATCCACAAGTTCGCTGTCATGCCATTCACATATTACTTCCAAACACAATTTCTCAACCCGAGCAACTCTAGTAAAATCAAATGTCCATGTCAATAACAGCCTTTTCACTTTGTACATTTTTTGGTCTTTTATTTATTTTTCTATGTAAATTCTTGATTCAATCCAATCACCGGGTACAGGACATAAATAATTTGTCAATGTTACAAATAGCCAACAGATTTTGCCAACACGTGTTTCCTCTGGCTTCTCGGCCAATGACTTCGTCGGGGCAATTCTAATATTTTCCAACTTGTATCATGAAAAAGGTTTTTTGCTCCAATTCAAATCAATAAAATTCCTAAACGAAGATATTTATCACTCTGTAATCTCTATATAGTGTTAGTCTGCCAGTATTTTGACCAGTTTGTTCGAATCTCAACTAGGGAGGAACATATCCCATTCTAGTTGAGAAGAAAACCGGTTCTTGTAGCTCAGTATATCTTTCGAGCTTGAACCGGCAAGAAGAATTTTCTTCAGTTCCCGTCTGGACTCATGTTCGCGTCGGCGTCTCTTTTACTTCCACCTAGCACAGAACAGGGCAGTGGGTCAGCCCACTTCAGCCATTGGCTAACATCCCTGAGTGAGGGCATCCTGCTCTTTCATAAAGTACATATCCGTCCACAAAGAAGTTCCTTCAGAACCAGGAGCCAATAAAGAGGTAAGTGAAAAATATGTTCAACTGCTCAAAATGTCTTCGAATCAATGCTTCAAAAATGCAAGTTGTATTTTTCTATTTAATTTAAACACGAGCCTTACAACTCCAATCCTATTCAAAAATATTGTCTCAAAATGATGCATTTATAACTACAAAGGTGGCCACTTATGTTATTGAAAGTATTTTTATTAGCTGTCCCCATCAAGCCTATAAAATACAAATTAACCAGAATGTTTTCACAATATAAAAATAAAAAGGTACACCTAAAAGCAAATCCCTAACAGGTTCAAATGTATGAGTCAACATAGACGAATTGAATTTAGAGGCATCGCAGATCAAAACGAGGGCTGCTGTTCCTTGAAAAATATAGAGGAAAAGTAAAAACAGATTAATTAACCCATTGGAAGCTTGAGGAGCTAAAATGCCAGCTTCAGAGTTTTTGTATTCAGCAGAAATGCACACACGAATGTACACAAGATCGGAATAGATGACAAATGTTCCCTTCACAGTTATCACATGACCGGATATCACGCGTGACATCATCCGCCGGTCTTGGCTTTTTAACCAAATACCACGTTGCATAATGTGGCCCTTGTAGTTTCGCTTTTAACATTGGGGACTATAGGCTCCAGAATGCATAGCGCTGAAACAAAACATAAAACCAACAAACACAGCAGAAGAGAAGTACCTGGTCCCATGAGGGCGGTTACAAGATCCCTGTCACGGCAGCAGGGCTTTAACCGAAGAGACTGAAATAGCAGTGGGAGCAAGAGAGGGGGCGTGGAGGAGGGAGGGAATTACAAGGAACACAAACTCGGTGTTTGAATGCACAACATCCCGCCTTGTGTTGCTGCACGGCGCTCTTCGCTGCTGGAAAGCACACGGAAAAGCATCAGGGCTTGATATTTCCCTACATTATGCAAAGGAAACAAAACCTTATTAAGGCAAAGTACATGGCTGATATTCAAAAAGGGGCTGATACTGAGGGTGCAGAGAGACACAGGAAGAGTGGCGGGAAGGGGAACACGAAGGTAGACAAGCATGGAGAATATCTAACATTCAACCAGAGGCAATCGTTGAGCGAGGCAGGAAGTGGTACTTTATTTTTATAAATAAAATAAGTGAACAGAGACACAGGAAAATGTAGGGAACAACTTGAGGTGGACGGAGTGCCAACACTTATTTAAGAGAGGGGGCACTCGCCCTTAGCTTGAAGCAGAAAGAGGTTTAAATATGTCATCCCTAAAGGAAAATAAGACTTCAAGTCCTAGCATGCAGTTCATGAGATAATTGAATAGAGCTTTGGCAGCTGCTGGTAATCGCAGCACAGCTTGCAGCTGCTCGCACAGTGGCCGTTAATGGAGAGATATGTCCCGCAACTGGACCGGACCCCACCGGCGGCTAACTTTAACCTGCTCCGAGTCGTGCTCGCAATGGCAACACAGCTGCTAACACCGCAGTAAATGAACCTGCGACCGGACCAACTCCACTAGCTGCTGAGTGCAATCATGAAAATGTCACAGCTGGCAATCTGAAACCTTGGCAGCTATGTACTCAGGACAGTGCTGGCAATGGCGGTAAATGAACCCGCGACCAGACCCGACTCCACTAGCGCTGGGAGCTGAGTGAAAGTTTGAAAATGTCACAGCTGGCAATTTTAATCCTTGGCAGCTGTGTAGTAAGAAGGCATCAGATGGCTGGGGAGCTGTGAGTTTTAGGTGAAAGGTTCGCTGGGTCGCGGCTCCCAGGATGTCAGAGCTGAGAGTATGGCAGACCGAGAAGCTGTGGCGCTGGCAAGGCTCTGAGGCAGCGGTGGCTGCCCTGGAGTAGAGAGGGGAGCTACGACCCCATGTGCATAGGCAGGGAAGTTGTGGAGCTATGAGGCAGCGGAAGCTGCCCTAGAGTAGAGCTGTGAGCTCCAGCCCCTGGTGCATTTTGAGGACAAAGGAGGAAGAAGGCGCGGTGGCGTTTTGGGAAAAGCAGATAAAAATGTTAAAAGGCGGGCGAGTCCCTTATTAGGCGAAGATACAATATTTATTCCGAGTCTCCTGGGATGCTGCGTCTCCGTCCATTGTCCTCCCCGTTCTCCGTGCTGATGCCTAATTTTCAAAACTTCGGTATTGCCAAGGGACCTACGACATCAGCCGAAGAAATATCCTGCAAGTACAATATCTGGTCGAGGGAGCAGCTCGTGTGCAGAGGGGAGACTTCGTTTCCTGCAGGTTTTTTTTTTCCTTCCGAGGAGTGAGCAAAGTCTTAGGAGACGAAGCGAGCGAGAGCTGTAAAATGTGCCATAAGGGTCGTTGAAAGAGGGGGCGCCCGAGCAGGAAGACGGAAGACCCCAATTAACGCAATTAAACTCTAAGAGCAGCAGCGCGGAGGTGGCATCGGGACCCCCGTAAAACAATAAAAAAAGTACATTTATTGGTCCGGAAGTGTCCGGCCGGAGCCAGCCTCACCTTGCGGCCGCATCCATGAGAAGAACTGGGTGGGTGACTTTTCAGGCCACTCAAAGCTATAATAATGGCGTGAAAGGCTGAATTCATTTTCTAGTGCCTTGTGACTTAATAAAAACAGTTGTTGTGCACATCCTAGGCAGCTCTACCATGGGGTTGACTGCCACTAGAGTTGGACATGATGCTGACAATTAAGTGGTGGAGCCGAGCACCAGAAACCACTGGCACAAATTGAGCACTATTTAAAAGTATAAAACTCAGTGCACTCCTCAAATACTTCATCTTATTGTCGCACAACTTAATGGTACCGATTTTATTGAGTTTGAAAGGATGAAAAGCAGAGTTTGAGGTCTTCGAATTAGATCCTGCCAGACGCGCCACGTTCTCTGTTTCAGACCCTGTTAACCTCTGAGCTGTAATTACATGTATGCTTATATGGGAAGTGTCTGTGGAAGGAAATGATAGGTGTAGTACAGAAGCAACCTGGACCGTCTAGGACGTGACAGATGCGCCTCTGTTGGAGGCACTGTGTGCTTGGCATTGTATAGCGCTTCATACCCCTATGTGGTGCGCTATAGCAGGCTGCGCCTTCGAGGAGTGGCCGTGTTGAATTTGCAGGAAGTGTTTTGGTGTCAGGTGTGTGTAGCCAGAGAGGTGCTCCTATCTGAGGGGCAGCGCCCAGGAGGGCAGGTGCACAGTCAATACCAACATATCTGGCAACAGAGGTGCTCCTATCTGAGGGGCGGTGCCCAGGAGGGTAGGTGCACAGTTAATACCAACATATCTGGCAACAGAGGTGCTCCTATCTGAGGGGCGGCGCCCAGGAGGGCAGGTGCACAGTCAATACCAACATATCTGGCAACAGAGGTGCTCCTATCTGAGGGGCGGTGCCCAGGAGGGTAGGTGCACAGTTAATACCAACATATCTGGCAACAGAGGTGCCCCTATCTGAGGGGCAGCGCCCAGGAGGGCAGGTGCACAGTCAATACCAACATATCTGGCAACAGAGGTGCTCCTATCTGAGGGGCGGCGCCCAGGAGGGTAGGTGCACAGTTAATACCAACATATCTGGCAACAGAGGTGCTCCTATCTGAGGGGCGGCGCCCAGGAGGGCAGGTGCACAGTCAATACCAACATATCTGGCAACAGAGGTGCTCCTATCTGAGGGGCGGTGCCCAGGAGGGTAGGTGCACAGTTAATACCAACATATCTGGCAACAGAGGTGCCCCTATCTGAGGGGCAGCGCCCAGGAGGGCAGGTGCACAGTCAATACCAACATATCTGGCAACAGAGGTGCTCCTATCTGAGGGGCGGCGCCCAGGAGGGCAGGTGCACAGTTAATACCAACATATCTGGCAACAGAGGTGCTCCTATCTGAGGGGCGGCGCCCAGGAGGGCAGGTGCACAGTCAATACCAACATATCTGGCAACAGAGGTGCTCCTATCTGAGGGGCGGCGCCCAGGAGGGCAGGTGCACAGTTAATACCAACGTATCTGGCAACAGAGGTGCTCCTATCTGAGGGGCGGCGCCCAGGAGGGCAGGTGCACAGTTAATACCAACATATCTGGCAACAGAGGTGCTCCTATCTGAGGGGCGGCGCCCAGGAGGGTAGGTGCACAGTTAATACCAACATATCTGGCAACAGAGGTGCTCCTATCTGAGGGGCGGCGCCCAGGAGGGCAGGTGCACAGTTAATACCAACCTATCTGGCAACAGAGGTGCTCCTATCTGAGGGGCGGCGCCCAGGAGGGTAGGTGCACAGTTAATACCAACATATCTTGGCAACTAAACAGCACCAGCCGAGGCAGAGCGACAGTGCAGGACTGTGAATGCACAGAGCAAAGGAGGGGAAAGCGAAGGCACAACAAGCACATGGCGCAGGGGCCAGTAAATTAATAAAAAGAGGCCAAATGGCAAGTAAAAGGGCTTGATGACATGAGCTGTATCCATTGACCTCCTTTAAGGTAGGGATATTGCCTGCTTCTTGCAAGGAGGAGAGAAGTGAAAGAGAATTCATTCTTGGCAACCTGAAGATAAACTCCATGAACTTTAAAGGGCTGCGCTTCACTTACTCTTGCTAGATCAGTAGAGGTCAACAAGCTCTTCTCATGCACCCAAAGGCAACTAAAGCAGATGAGTACCAGTTTGGCAAGCCCTCGATGGGTCAGGACTAAGGCCCGAGCCAGACCTGTCTCCTGCACATGCGCCATGGTGCTTAGTACGTTGCTGCTGTGACGACAAAAGAATGAATATACTCTTCCTTTGTTACCCTTCCGTCTTCACCCCTACAAGCGAGCCCGGTACTTTGTCTTTGATCCCAGAACACCCTGCTCTTACAAGTGTCACACAAGGAGGCCACACCTGCCCTTCAAGACTCACCTCCCTGCCCACTTACACTTCATTTATTAGCATGGAATGATATTTAAGGTTTGTGAACACAGATTTACCCTGAATCCTTTGCTTCAACTGGGACAGCAGTGTGAGGAGCAGTCTGCTCCCAGGTTGTTAAATGCCACAGAGGCCCAGAGACAAGTTCTGTCAGTGCTCACCAGGAGGTAGGCAAGGCCTGCACTGGGGGAGAAGCAGCAGGTGGTACAGTGGTGAGGTGAGCTGGGGGACACTTGAGGGAGGAGTACAGTGCACATTATGTGTGTCATAGCCCTGTGAGTGAAATCCTGTGTGCTCCTCTATGTTTGTGTGTGCCTCAGGCTTATGTGCATCAATTGTGCCTGTGCTTGTATGTGCCTGATAGTGTATGCTTATGTGTATGCTAGTTTGTGTTGCCTGACTTAGAGTGTTGTTGCATGACTGATTGCTTGTATGTCCCTGTTTACGCAAGCCACTTGTCTGTATGTGTTTGTGCCTGTCGCAGGCACATCCCTTTCTATTTATGTGTGTGTGAACACCTTTGCTGGGTGTATAATTATTGCTCTACAAATGTTTATGTGCAGGTACCACTGGACCAATGTGCATGGCGTACATGTGAAAGATAGAAATGTATATGGTAATGTGCACTGTATTGAAAAATATGTAAGTATTTGAAAGTTCAGTTTTGTCCATATTTGTATGTACTTGTGGTCTACTCGTGAGGCTTTCCAAGGGCTTGCGTGAACTATGTTTAAATCATTGTTATGTTTGTGGCTGGTCCTCGTGTGCGTGGATGCGCAGGATTTTGCATGTGCGTGTGCATTTGTGGGGTTGTTTTTATGTGTGACGTGTGTTATCTGTGTGCCTCCTTTATGGGTTTGTTTACCTATAAACTCATGGCTCAAGCTGGAGTGTGTGTCCCGGTCGGTCTACATAGGTGTATCGGTATGCTCCTGTGTGTGCAAGTGTGTGTGTGTGTGTGTTATTAGTGTATGTGTGAGCATGGATGTGCGTCACGTGTGTCTGCATAGATTGGAAATGCTTTTTCTGAAAAAGGTGATTTGGATTATTTTGGAATTTAGTTTTCAATCTCATATCCTGATTAGACATGGTGACGATGAAACACGGCATCTGTGGCTGAGAAACACAGGAAAGAGATAATCTGGTATGTACTTTTTGTGTGTACGTCTGCATATGTATCAATGTGAGAAACTGGTGTGGATTTATTTTTGAGTTTTTTTCGTACAAATTTATAAACATCCTGGAAATGAAAAGCGCTTAATGTATGCATTATTTAGTTTTTGACGGTCTCCATGAAGGCATTTAATACTTGGAACACGTGTGTATATGTGCTGCCACTGCTATGTTTGTGTATGTAGCGCGCATGTGAGATATACTTGGGGGTGTGTGTGTACGTGGCATACATAGCAGTGTGTGTGTTAACCTTGCTGCGTGTAGCTACTGCTCGGCGAAAGTGCTGAGTGTGCAAATGATTCTGAGAAATGTGCGCATGCGTGGGCTGAAATAATGATGTGGGTGTAGCTTTGTGTCGGAGGCATTCCTAGGTGCCTATGTTTGCGTGCATGTGCACGCTTGTGTGAACTATGTTGAAATAATGGTCATGTCTGTGTGTGATCTGAGTGTGTTTGTGTGCGCCCATTTGTGCACGTATGTGTTTGTCTAGGGGATTATGTATATGTGTGTTCAGGGGTTTGTGCACATATGTTTGTGTCCTTTCAAGATCATATTTGTGTGCTAGAGATGCGTGTCCTTGATTGAGGGGAAATTAATTCTCACTGCACTCTGCTGTTAATGGAAAAACTGCATATTTGTAAGAATTGCCGATAGGGGTTAAGTTAAAGGCCCTGCCCTTTCAGCCTCCTCCTGATCAGGGGCATTGTACCTGCACACAGTGCCTGGCTGGCGCCGGAGGCATAATTGGTCAGGGCAGGCCTCCCACTCCGTTAACTTCACATACCAAGTGAGTCTGTTTATTATCAAGCAGCATTGGTTTGCTACTTACTGTTACTGATGGGCTGCACTGCCTTTGCTGCCTGCCCTCGACTGACTTGTCGAGGGCGTGGCGTGTGTGCAAGAGGGCGTGGCGTGTGTAAATGTAAATGTAAATGTATAGGCATTTATATAGCGCACTACTTACCCGTAGGGTCCCAAGGCGCTTCGACCGCTGCGAAACCCTTCCTGGCTTCCCTGAGAGATGGTCCCTTAATGGGTATCTCCAGGGTGAGACCAGGCATCCCCGGCGGTCTGGTGGGGCCGTTAGTGAAGATGAGGCAAGCTAATGCCCAGAGTTGCCGAGTGTGATCGCTGATCAGAGTGGGCACCGAGGCGAGAGAATTATCGAGTCCGCTGACCCTGGTCCAGAAACCTGCCGCGCCGGGAATCGAACCCTGGTCCCGGGCTGTCCTCTGCTCTCGGGTCTGCCGCCTCTAACCAGTGAGCCACACTACTCCACTGTGTGCAAGAGGGCGTGGCGTGTTGAAAAAATCTATACACGCTGCCGCCTGCCGCACAGCCCCTACCCCGGCAGGACTAAACCCAGCTCAATCAGTGTCCCGCCCACCGGCAACACTAAATTAAGGGCCCACAGCAAATTTGCACAATCTATAGGATTTAAGTCTTTGTGTAATTAGCTCTCCCAGCCACAACACACTTCACCGGGACTCAGGAGAGGAGCAGCACTGTCTGCGATGAGTCAATGACGTAATTATATTTACTGTGCAGGTCATATGGCATTGTGGCAGATGCCTACTGTAGACCCGGCCCTGATGAATAAGTGCCGGTGCTAAGCACCGGAAAGCACCGGCACAAATTAAGCACTGGTTACAAATGGGATGTTGGTCGGTGTGAGGGCATTTGGAGTGGCACATCGGACAGAAATGGAACAAAATGCGTTCCATGGGCAGGTCCTTCTCCGAGAGCATTGGAAATGGAGACGTTTTTGCCTGAGCCTAAACCCGCTATGTATAGAGTCTAAGTATGAGAAGTAATAAGATACAGAACAAGACAATACCACGGATATAACGGACCGAAGGGAGCCAGAAGGAGACTCGAACTGGATTGCGAGATTTTACATCTGACCCCGCCAGCGGAAAAAAACATTCTGAAGATGGCGTCGATGACCTTGCGCAGTATTACCAAGAGGTGAAATCCCTAGGGATTACCCTCGACCCCAAGCTGGACATGAAAAAACATATCAAAAGCCGCCAAAAGTGCGTTCCTAAATCTGAAGCTGCTGTACAAAATAAACCCCTTCCTCCCCCGGAAAGATCTTAAACAGGCCACGCAGGCATTGGTGCTTTCCAGAATTGACTATGGAATTGCAGCACTGACCGGGTCAACAAAATCTCACCTAGGTCCCCTGACCACTACCCTCAACGCCGCAGCAAGAATGGTCAGAGGAACTAAGAAATATGAGCACATTTCGCCGGAACTCAGGTAACTGAAGTGGCTTCCTACTGATCAACGAGTCAGCTTCAGCACAGCCTGTCTCACGCATAAAGCCTTGCACACAGGCAAACCCGAATATCTGGCCGCCAAACTCAAAAGGGCGGGTCAATCCAGGAACCTCAGAAGTTCCAATACGCTTCTACTCATCCCACTAAAATCACGGAAACACAAAACCGCAAATAAATCCTTTGCGGGTAATGCGCCCAAGATTTGGAACTCCATCCCCCACCCCACATCAAAATAACCACCTCCTTCCCGAAATTCAAGATACTACTCAAAGCCGTCTTCCTAGAGTACTCTCGATCGTAACGAGTAATCCAGAAAGGACTTGGGGAAGGATAACTAACTCCACTTCTTAAAACCCCTCAACCTGGAGATATGTTCTGTAACTGTGTACATATTGCTCTTAAGTTGGTAAACTGAAGATTATTTATTTATTTATTTTCTCTGCTCTCGTTTTCCGCCCAAAATTTGTTTGTTCATAATTGTACATGCTGTGAAGCACTCTGATACCCTCGGGTCCAGCTAGCGCTATTCAAAACTTCAATAAATAATCATCTGAGCCCAGCACTAGGTAGCGGACTTATCTACAGCACACATGCCTCGAACATTAGTGTTTAAGTCAACTGCTTTATGGTGTAATATTAAATATGAAATGCTATCTATTTAACAGAGACAAATACTGTGAAATAACTTTTAGTGTCATATTTTACTAAGAAAATTATTAAATTAAATGCGGACAGGCGTAAAAGAATATCACATAAGTGAGCAAAATAACCTTGTGGAAATGTATTGTGACTTTACACTATATTTTTGAGATGTCATTCTTATTTACAATTGTTTTGATATCTTAAATTGTTTTCATGAACTTTTTTGGGTGATAATTGACCTTTGTTAATAAAATGTTTTCTTTGTGTATTTATTATGGTCTTGAAGACACGGTCTTATGTAAAGCAAGGTGAAACATATGATAACTGTTTGTCTTTTTTTGGATTAAAGATATTGTTTATTGTTGGACAGGCCACATGAAGGGCCGCCTCCCCCGGCCCAACCAGGCCCGAGTCCAGGCCCACAAGTACCACACACCACCATTGCACGTCCTCTGTCCCCTCAGAGACCCCTGCCCTCGAGCATGTCAACCTCGTGGGTCCGATCCACTGCCGGCCCTCGCGCCCATCCTGGGGCGCCATCTTGGACCTTCCACCACGAGGCCGCCTGGCCCCCGATCGACCTCAACCCTGGGCCTGGCCCGGCCTCAGACATCCCGGCACCACCATCCACCCAGGAGGTGAGCGGGCTACTTGGCAAGTCAATGGGAGAAAGAGGTGTCGATGGCTCTCCCCCGCCAAGTGCCGCTCGCCCATCGCCTCCCCGGGCGCCGGCTCCACCCCCCTGCTGGGTGTCTGGACTCCCTCATCCCGGACCTCCCGACCTCCAAGTGCGAGGGTCCGGACATCAAAGCACACCAGCCCTATAACTGGGGCAGCTCCAGAGCAGGAAGGCAGTTGTATCTTGGAGTCGAGAGACGCAAAGAAGAACTCATCCTTGACGGACTACTGGCGCTGCCGTAGCTCTGTCTTGTGCACCATCGTCTGGCCTGCTGGTGCTGCCGCAACCTTCGTAACCTTCATATCCTTCATCGTCGTCGGGACCTGCTGGCGTGGCCGCGGACCGTTTGTAACCATCATCGTCATCGGGACCTGCAGGCTCCGCCGCGGACCGTCGTTTCCTTTGTCCATCTCGGGACCTGCTGGCTCCGCCGCGGCCCGATCATCTAGAACGCCGAGCTCGAGGATTGAGAGCTATTTTCATCTTTGTGGTAACAAGACTGTCCCGCTACCCTTTTCCCAAACCAGAGACTAGAATCGAGGGGACCCCGGAGTCCAGACCTCCTTGTACCATTCCATCGTAAACTTAAAGAATTGCCTATAAAATCTCGTGGAACTTTAACCTTGTGTGGTGTCCGTCTGTGGGGGGGAAGTTACTTGTCTGTACGATCGCTGGAGACGGCTCTCCCCGGAGACCTCTCCCCTTATCCTCGGCCGACCCTCCCGGTCCGTCTAACATTGGTGGCCAGCGGCGCGATCCGAATCACCGCATAAACGTACAGAGAGTAGCTCACCCCACGACGAAATCACAATGACAACTAAAGAAAGCGGATCAACCGAGAAGTTCCAGATGGAGAAATTGGATGAGTACAGCCATCGTGAACTAAAACAATTCTGCATCGAACTAGGTATCGCTACCACCGGACTAAGTACCAAAGACGATTTTAAGCATGCCCTAGAGTCTTGGGCAGAAACCGGGGCCGCCGGAACCCCCGATCAGAGCACCGCAGCAAAAACCACCACGGCCCCTGAAGAGCAAAGAACGGGTCTCTCGCAAGACGAGATCCAGGAAAGAGAAAAAACCCGACTACACGAGCTGGAAATGGCCCGACTCAAAATGGACGTTGAGCTTAAGTTGGCCGAACAAAAAATCAACTTAGAGCACCTGCGTCTCCGAGAAGAAAGAGAGGAGAAACAGAGACAAAGGGAGCTCGAGGAAAAGAAACTAGCGTACGAACACGAGCGGAACCTAGCTGAGATCAACCTACGCAAGCAGAATAAAGGAGTAGGGGTGCCCGAGCAACCCCACTCCCCAGGGGCAACAGAGAAAAAGGTACACATCCCCAAGGATGTCGTTCGAGAATACTTCCGAGAGGACGACATCCAGCAATGGTTTAAGGCCTATGAAATCGCTATGACTGCACACCGGATCGATAGAAGCGATTGGGGAGCCGGTCTATGGGGGAGATTCCTCAATGAGGGCCGCGATGCCCTGCTACAGCTCCCGGACCACCAGATGACCTCCTATGACCATATGAAAGCAGCACTCCTCACCCGCTATGGCCTCACACCCGAAATGTACCGTCAGAGGTTCCGAGACTGCACCCGCATCCCGGGTACAACTTGGGTGGACTATGTAAACTACTTTAGCCGAGCCTTCGAGGGCTGGATCAAAGGAAGCAACGTCACAACCTACGAACAACTGTTTAATCTTATGGTATGGGAGCATCTGTCGAACAATTGCTTCATTGAACTCCGCCAGCACCTCCTCGACAGCAAGTTAACGGATCCCCGGCAGCTCGCAGCCGAAGCTGACCGGTGGGAGATCACCAGAGTGGGCCGGAATGGGTCCTACGAACAGAACCGGAACAACAATGGTCAGCACCGTCCCCGAGGGGGAGGAGGGGGCCAAGGACGAGGAAGAGACAACGCCCCGGTCGCCCCCGCTACCAGCACCACCCCCCCGGCCAACCGGGGCAGCACCCCGGCGCGACCGGGTTACCGAGCCAATGTTACGTGCCATCGATGCCAACGAGTCGGCCACTATGCGAACGACCCAAACTGCCCCCAGTACCAGAGCCCAAGGCCCCGCCAGGTGGCTGCTGCTGCCCTAGGGGAGGAACAGATCACAGAGGAACAAGAGGAATATGAACAAGAGCATCAAGAATGGGAGCCAGCCGCCATGGCCCTAGCCTGCTTAGGGGGGAGAGACATGGTCCCGCGGGTCCCCCTACCCGCTAACACCCAGAAGTACAGCCAATGGGTGAGCATCAATGGACGCCGGGCCGAAGCCCTTCGTGACACCGGGGCCAGTGTAACAGCCGTCCGCTGTCACCTGGTGACCCCAGAACAATATCTACCGAACATTCTCTGCCCGGTACGTTCAGCCGATAACTCAGAAAGTCTGTGTCGGATGGCCTGCGTCCCTTTCGAATGGGGAGGGGTCTCCGGCATGTTGAAGGTAACGGTCCGAGACGATGCCCCCGTAGACTGCCTCCTGGGGAATGACCTTGAAAGCTCTCCGTGGGCAGCCGTAGAACGAAGAGAACACCTGGGGATGTTAGGCGTCCCAGACTGGGCATGTGTCACCACCCGGTCCATGGCCGCCCGTGCCAACCACCGCCCAGAAGAACCCGAATGGCCGGCGCCACCGCCTCCGGTCGCCCCAGCCGAAACCACTGACCATGACGTCCCCCCCGAACCAGCTCAACCTTCCGACCTCGCTAACCTCGACCAGTGGCCTCAAGAGGGGGGGCCCACGCAAGAGCAATTTCGCCAGGAACAGAAGACCTGTCCCTCCCTCGAGGGACTCCGCCAGCAAGCGCTCGCCCAAAGCGCAGGGGATACCTCCGGAACTCACTGGGTCTACTGGGACAATGATCTGCTGTACAGTGAGCAAAGAATCGCAGAGCTGGGGGCCAGCCGAGTACTAGTGGTGCCGCTCCGTTTTAGAGACTTTCTGCTAAACCTGGCCCACGATGTCCCCCTAGCAGGACACCTGGGACAAGATAAAACCTACAGTCGCCTAGTGACCCACTTCTTCTGGCCCAAAATGAGAAACGATGTACACCAGCACTGCCGATCTTGCCCCACGTGCCAAGCCAGTGGAAAGAGCGGCCGCAAACTAAAGGCCCCCCTGCAACCTTTTCCCGTGGTCACCACCCCGTTCGAGAGGGTCGGGATAGACATCGTGGGACCCCTGGACCCGCGTACCAAACAAGGCCATCGATTCATCTTGGTGCTAGTGGACCACGCCACCCGCTACCCTGAGGCTGTTCCCCTGCGGACCGTGACAGCCCCGGTAGTCGGCCGGGCTCTGATGGGGATCTTCTCCCGGGTGGGCTTCCCCCGAGAAGTCGTCAGCGACAGAGGCACGAACTTTATTTCTAAATATATGAAATCCCTCTGGCAACAGTGCGGGGTTACCTACCGATTCACGACCCCCTATCACCCTCAAGGGAACGGACTCGTTGAGCGGTTCAACCGCACGCTAAAAGGGATGATCGGGGGGTTGGAAGAACCCCTCCGTCGCCAGTGGGATGTGCTGCTACCGTGCCTCCTCTTCGCCTATCGGGAGGTCCCTCAGAAATCCCTGGGCTTCAGCCCGTTTGAACTGCTATATGGACACCCAGTGCGGGGACCACTCAGCCTAGTCAAAGAAGGCTGGGAGATGCCCCCGCTAAAGAACCCTCCAGATGTCTTCCGGTACCTCCTAACCCTCCGCAACCAGACCCGGCGGTTCAGGGAGCTGGCGAAAGCTAACCTAGAGGCCAGCCAAGAGGACATGAAAAAGTGGTATGACCGGAATGCCTCTTCCATTGAATTTGAACCTGGCCAACAGGTATGGGTGATGTCCCCCACCGAGCCATGCGCCCTGCAAGACAAATGGACGGGGCCCTTCAAAGTAGTCGAGCGCAAGGGCCCTGCCACCTATCTCATCGACATGGAATCGCCCCGGAACCCCCTCCGGGTCCTCCACGCTAACAGACTGAAGCCCCACTTTGTGCGTACAGAACTCAGCCTCCTGATGGCCACAGACAATGGGGCTGAAGAAGACTCCGAGCCCCTCCCTGACCTCCTACGGACTCGGGAGCAAGACGGCTCCGTGGATGGGGTCCGACTCTCGGAGGCCCTCACCAGAGAGCAACACCAGGAGTGTCGAGTCCTCCTGTCACAGTTCGCCAGCCTGTTCTCCCTCACCCCAGGTGTCACTTCCTGGTGTGTGCACGATGTGGACACGGGGGACAGCCCCCCTATCCGCCACCGGGCCTACCGCGTGCCAGATCGGGTACGGGCCTGCATCCAGGAAGAAGTAGCCAAGATGCTCGCGCTCGGGGTCATCGAGCCCTCAGACAGCCCCTGGGCCAGCCCTGTAGTACTGGTCCCCAAAGCAGCTGCCCCCGGCACCACACCAGAACTCCGGTTCTGCGTTGACTACCGGGGCTTGAATGCGGTCACCAGAACAGACGCACATCCCATCCCCCGGGCAGATGAACTAATCGACCGCATGGGAGCTGCCCGCTACCTCAGTATCTTCGACCTGACGGCGGGCTACTGGCAAATCGGCCTCACACCCCGGGCGCAAGAACGCTCTGCCTTTTCCACCCCCGATGGCCATTACCATTTCACAGTCATGCCCTTCGGCATGAAGAATGCCCCAGCAACATTCCAACGGCTCGTCAATCAGGTCCTGGCGGGGCTCGAAGAATACAGCGCCGCCTACCTAGACGACATCGCTGTATACAGCCACCATTGGTCCGAACACCTCCACCACCTCCGGACAGTGCTGCAAGCCCTTCAGCGAGCTGGCCTCACGATCAAGGCCAGCAAGTGTCAAATTGGGCAAGGGTCTGTAACCTACCTCGGGCACCAGGTGGGAAGCGGCCTGGTGGCCCCTCTGCAGCTAAAAATTGCCGCCATCCAATCCTGGCAGCCCCCCATCACCCAGACCGAAGTACGAGCCTTCCTGGGCCTCACGGGCTATTACCGAAGGTTCGTGAAAGACTATGGTACGATGGTGGGGCCCCTCACAGAACTCACGTCAAAGAATCAGCCCAAGAAAGTCGACTGGACCCCCGAGTGTCAAGCTGCATTTGAACAATTGAAAGCCGCCATGTGTTCCGCCCCTGTGCTCCAGGCCCCCGACTACAGCCGGGAGTTCGTCGTCCAGACGGATGCCTCCGACCATGGCATTGGGGCAGTCCTGTCTCAAGTGAACGCCGAAGGCCTTGATCAACCGGTGGCCTTCATCAGCCGGCGACTCCTACCACGGGAACAACGCTGGAGCACCATAGAGAGGGAGGCCTTCGCTGTAGTCTGGGCCCTCAAGAAACTCCGGCCCTACCTTTTTGGTACCCACTTCCGGGTGCAGACCGACCACCGACCCCTGCAGTGGCTGATGCAGATGCGGGGGGAGAACCCGAAGTTACTACGCTGGTCCATCTCCCTGCAGGGTATGGACTTCACAGTTGAACACCGGCCTGGGCCAGATCACGCCAACGCGGATGGCCTGTCCCGATTCTTCCGCCTCGACGAGGAGAGTCCCCAAGAAGATGGGTAACTCTCCCCGCCTTCAGCTGGGGGGGACGCATGTTGGACAGGCCACATGAAGGGCCGCCTCCCCCGGCCCAACCAGGCCCGAGTCCAGGCCCACAAGTACCACACACCACCATTGCACGTCCTCTGTCCCCTCAGAGACCCCTGCCCTCGAGCATGTCAACCTCGTGGGTCCGATCCACTGCCGGCCCTCGCGCCCATCCTGGGGCGCCATCTTGGACCTTCCACCACGAGGCCGCCTGGCCCCCGATCGACCTCAACCCTGGGCCTGGCCCGGCCTCAGACATCCCGGCACCACCATCCACCCAGGAGGTGAGCGGGCTACTTGGCAAGTCAATGGGAGAAAGAGGTGTCGATGGCTCTCCCCCGCCAAGTGCCGCTCGCCCATCGCCTCCCCGGGCGCCGGCTCCACCCCCCTGCTGGGTGTCTGGACTCCCTCATCCCGGACCTCCCGACCTCCAAGTGCGAGGGTCCGGACATCAAAGCACACCAGCCCTATAACTGGGGCAGCTCCAGAGCAGGAAGGCAGTTGTATCTTGGAGTCGAGAGACGCAAAGAAGAACTCATCCTTGACGGACTACTGGCGCTGCCGTAGCTCTGTCTTGTGCACCATCGTCTGGCCTGCTGGTGCTGCCGCAACCTTCGTAACCTTCATATCCTTCATCGTCGTCGGGACCTGCTGGCGTGGCCGCGGACCGTTTGTAACCATCATCGTCATCGGGACCTGCAGGCTCCGCCGCGGACCGTCGTTTCCTTCGTCCATCTCGGGACCTGCTGGCTCCGCCGCGGCCCGATCATCTAGAACGCCGAGCTCGAGGATTGAGAGCTATTTTCATCTTTGTGGTAACAAGACTGTCCCGCTACCCTTTTCCCAAACCAGAGACTAGAATCGAGGGGACCCCGGAGTCCAGACCTCCTTGTACCATTCCATCGTAAACTTAAAGAATTGCCTATAAAATCTCGTGGAACTTTAACCTTGTGTGGTGTCCGTCTGTGGGGGGGAAGTTACTTGTCTGTACGATCGCTGGAGACGGCTCTCCCCGGAGACCTCTCCCCTTATCCTCGGCCGACCCTCCCGGTCCGTCTAACATTTATGATAACCCAATAATCATGTAAACAATATTGCTGTGTTGCATAGACGAGGGCGCTGGCCTAACTCACTAGGCTTTGGCCTTCCCACCCACGGGTGCCTGGATTGAGTTCAGTGCTCTATCGCTTAAACAGAGTTAAAAGTTATTGTACCACCACACAAACCCACTGGGCATACCTGCTGGTGTGGTAGCCATGCTTTCTGGGATACCAATAGTTCTGTGATGGGTGGCTACGGCGCCAAGGAAGATGGCCGCAGGTCCGGAGAGCTCCGTTGCGACGTGAGGCGACGGGGACCCTTACAGGCGTCTTTCTCCTTTTTGGACTGCCGGAACAGCGCTCAAGGTGTAGCGGAAGACACCCTGCATCTCTACATATGCTTCCCTCTCTACAAACAGCGGTACTTTACCTTTTAAAGTTATCGGCGGTTCGCGTCTGATCGCGACCGCCATTTTGTTCCGCCTTTTGCCGCTTGTGCCGCTTTTGCTCTAATGGACTGCATTTTCAATGTGCTGGACATCTCTTTTTGATGACTTCTGCGGTTTCCGCTCTAATGACTGTGCTTTCATGTTTTGAAATCCTCCTATGCTAATTTAATAGCAATTTCTACTTCTCCTCAAAAAGCAGCCGCCATTTTGACTTTCTCCTCACGTCATCTTCTTTATGCTGTTTTATGAAGTACCACTTTTTCATTGACCGTCTTTTGCCCCTTCATATATGATTGCTTTACCTTTTATTGATATTCCTTTTGGGGCAAAAGTCACTGTTTATTCAGTCTTGGTATTTTCCCTCATAGCGTCATTGTTTCTCTTCTGACGCAGTGCGTTTTCAGTTGTCTTCTTTATATCATGGCAACGTCACGCACCAACCGTATGGCAGCCCTTCAGCAACGCGCTGCTCCTTTAGAGGATAATAATCCTTTCAGCGTTCTACAGGATCCATTTGATGATTCACAATCGGATACTCCTGCCTCCAAGGGTTCTACCACTCCTGTTTTGCGCACCTCAAAACCTCTCTCCAAGTCCTCCTTACCATCTCCGACTGCTAATTCAGGGAAACGCACTAAAGCTAACCCTCCTTCTCCTACTAGCATGTCAAATACTATTTCTATGGAGTTACTATTGGAAGAGATTCGTGCACTTAAACCCTACATGTCAGAGACTAACTCCCGTCTTCAGAATCTTGAGGATAATTGGTCTCATACACAACAGAGAGTCGTAGACCTTGAGGGTTCCATGGCTTCAGCTCAAACAATTATCGACCAGGTTCCTACGATGCACAAGGAGATTGCTTCCCTCAAACAACAGGTTGAAAATTTGGAAAACAGAAATAGACGCAATAACCTACGTATTTACGGCCTTGCTGAAAATATTGAAGGGTCAAATCCAATTGCATTTTTTCAATCTTTGCTTCCTACTCTTCTCATCCTTCCACCATCACCTCCTCTGAATATTCAACGTGCTCACCGGTTGGGTCCAGCTTCTCATTCATCATCATCTACTTCTTCTGTGAAACCTAGGGGCGTTATTCTATATTTTTTGGAATATACTAACCTTCTCCGAGTCCTTCAAGCTGCCAAACAGAAAGGAAAGATTTCACATAATGGCTCGAATTTGTTTTTTGCTCAGGATTATGCCAAAGCTACTGCGGATCGTCGCAAGCGATTTCTGGACATGAGGCCTGCCCTACGAGCTTTGAATGCCCGCTATGGATTATTTCATCCTTGCATCTTCAGAGTCACTTATAACAACAAGACGACATCTTACGAAGATCCTACTCGCCTACAGCAGTTCCTGGATTCCTGTCATGCTGATTCAATGGAGATTCCACAACCATAGTTTCTCGTTTGCGTTATTATCTTTTATTGTCATGTTCTCTTCGGTTGTTTGATCTCTTCCTCATGTAGACTGTTTTGTAGACTGTCTTTGTGTAATGTTTTGTTGTTTTATTACCTATGCCTTACCTTTTGTTTCGATCCATGATATTTTTTCCTTTTTCGTATTTCTTTTGTTGCTAGTCTTGTGGTCCCTGAATTGGTTTTCATCTGTTCCTCCTCAGTCGCCTGGTGGTTCCCCCCCTTGCCGCGTCTTCGTGGAGTCTTCGACCAGTTGTGCTTCCTTCCTTCATGGTTCCTCCATCCCCAGTTTTCTTCTATTTTTACGGTACGAATTTTCTTACTCAATTGAATTTCTGTATTTATCTTCTTTCTGTATTCTTTCTCTTCCCTTTTTCCTCCTCAGCTCTGTTCTTTTTTCCATTTTCTTCTTTCTCCAATTATGTCTTCTTCTTGCATTCATCATCCTTCTCCTTTCTTTTAGTCTATTTTCCCATTTTTCTATCTTTATTGTATCATGTGCGTATTTTCATTTTTCTATATTCTACATCTTCTTTATGCTTTTCTTTTTTCTCTGACATTTCTTGCACCTTTTTCTATTTTCGTTGGTTGTATAGTTTTTCTCCTGCTTATTCTCATATGTTTCAAGTACTTTTTTAGATTTTCTAGATGTCAATTAATGTAGTTTCTTGGAATGTTAAAGGTTTGGGGTCTCCTATTAAGAGACAACGTTTTCTTTCCCATTTAGCTCACCTGAAAGCTGATATAGTATTACTACAAGAAATTCATGTTAGAGATGTTGAAGTTTCTAAATTGCGTCGTAATTGGGTGGGTCATGTATTTGCCTCTCCGGGTACGGGTAAACGTAACGGGGTCGCTATTTTATTGCATAAACGTTTAAATGTTCAACTGGTTAAACAAGAAAATGACACGGAGGGCAGATGGGTTGTTGTATCGTTGTTGGTTAACAAAATTCCTCTGACTATTTTTAATTTATATGCTCCTACTATTCCTGATAAGCTGTTCTGGCCTCAAATGCTCTCTTCCACAATGCAATACACTGATGATTATTTTATTTTTGGTGGGGATTGTAACATGATTATGGACCCTTTCCTTGATCGTAAGTCCAATTCCCGATTCTCTCCCTCCCCAACACATGCTCAATTCAATTCATTTATTTCCCAACGTTCATTAGTGGATTCATGGAGGCTTTGTAACCCTACTCTGCAGGAATTTACATACTTTTCCCCAGTCCATTCCTCCCAATCCCGTATCGATTATCTTTTTATATCTAAAGCTCTCACGCAACTCATTACTCACTCTGATATAGGTTCTATTTTAATTTCAGACCATGCCCCTGTCACACTTCAGCTGGATTTCCTTCCTCCCTCTAAAGGTACTAAGCGATGGAGATTCAACAACTCCCTTCTCCTAGACACTTCGTTCTCGGCTGCTTTCCTTAACTTTGCTTCCCTTTTCTTTAAGGAGAATGAATCCCCTCAAACATCTCCTCAATTGGTGTGGGACACTTTTAAAGCTGCTTCTAGGGATTTCATCATTTCATATGTTGCCAAGAAGAGACGGTTATCCTCGCAATCTATTTCTAACCTTACCTCTCGTATTAAACATTTGGAACAGGTATATTACTCGACCAAATCTCAATCTGATCTTAATAATCTCATTACCGCCAAGCTTGCATTCAGTAAAGTATCTACCGAATCTGCTAATTTAATCTTACTTAAATCCAGTGCTACTTATTATTCTTCGCAAAATAAAGCTGGTAAAATGTTAGCAAATTATCTTAAAGTTAAAAAAGAGCGTACAAAAATTGAATCGATTGTCTCCTCCACTAATACCATTCTTCATAAGGACGAAGATATTCTAGGAGAATTTTCTAATTTTTATCAGAAACTGTATACTCCTGAGTCTCCCCCTGTGTCATCAACCATCGATCATTATTTATCTTCTATTCCTTCTCCCTCAGTTTCTGATGTAGATTTCTCCTCCTTAGATAAGGATATTACCTCAGTGAATATTTTAGAAGCCATTCGCGTCCTTAAAAAAGGAAAAGCTCCTGGCCCGGATGGTTTCTCCATTGAATTTTACTCTCATTTTTCTGCGTTTCTTGTCCCTAAATTACATCAATTATTTTCTTTCTTTATATCTTCCCAAAAATCCGAAGGCTCCTTTCAGGAAGCATTGATTTGCCTTCTTCCCAAAGAAAATAAAGATCATACTTTATGTAAAAATTATCGACCTATTTCTTTAATTAACCTTGATTATAAAATTTTTGCTAAGATTTTAGCTTTACGTTTAGACAAAATTTTGCCCCAACTCATAGGTAAGGAACAATGTGGTTTCATCAAAGTCCGTCATCTATCTGATAACACAAGATTGTTTTTCAATGTTCTTAGTAAATCACATACTTCATCTCATTCTTTAGCTGCTATAGCTCTAGATGCTGAGAAGGCGTTTGACAGAGTTAATTGGTCCTTTCTTCTCTCTTCTTTTAAATGGTTTGGTTTCGGATCTAAGTTTCTTTCTTATGTTTCCTTATTGTATTCTTTTCCTAGATCCTTTATTTTTGCTAATGGCCTTATTTCCTCTTCTTTTCCTCTGTTTCGTGGTGTTCGCCAAGGTTGCCCTCTTTCACCCCTTCTTTTTATTCTTGCTTTGGAACCTTTTCTAACAAAAATTCATCTTAATGCAAATATTTCTGGATTCTCTTATGGTGATAAACAAGTAAAGTTATCTGCTTATGCCGATGATATCCTCCTTTTTATTTTGAATCCCCAAACGTCTATTCCTGCCTTTCTTTCTGAAGTTTCTGATTTTGCTGCTGTATCTGGTTATAAATTGAATGTCGATAAATGTGAAATTCTTCCCCTTAATAAATTTTGTTTCCATGCGGATTTTATGATCTCCTCTTTTCATTGGTGCCCTTCGAAAATCAAATACTTAGGTCTCAGTTTTGCCCCTTCCATTAAAGACACTGTTGCCCTTAATATTAAACATTTACACACTACTCTCGCTGATGCTACGGCAAGGTGGCATCCTCTATTTCTATCTTGGTGGGGAAGATTAGATTCTATTAAAATGATGCTAGTCCCTATTATCCTATTTTTTCTTTCTAATCTCCCTATCAACGTTCCAAAATCCTGTTATAAAACTGTTTACTCTATATTATCCAGTTTCCTTTGGCAAAAAAAGAAAGCAAGAATGTCTTTTTCCAAGCTTAAACGTCCCAAACATCTGGGAGGAGTTAATTTCCCTGATTTCTCCTCGTATCATACTTCCTTCTTTCTTTCTCATTCGCTTCCCTTTCTATCTGATTCTTCATTAGAGGATACTTCTCTTCCGCTATGGGCTGAAATTGAATCTTCCTTTTTTCATCCTTTCTCCTTCAAGGAGTTTGTTTCATTACCTCGTATTCCAAAACAAATGTCTTTACCGATTCTTAAGAACTCTAGGAAACTCTTTTTCCCTATATTTCTTAGGGGTCTTGATGATCGTACTCGATTTTTACAATCTCCTATTTGGTATAACCCCTTTATTAAAATCAAAAATAGGACTCTTTTCTGGAAGAATTGGTATGATCAAGGCCTTTTTTGGGTTCATCAACTTTTTCAACAAGGTACTTGTATTCCTTTCCCTATTCTTCAGATTCGCTTTTCTCTTCCTCTTTCCTTCCTCTCCAAATACACATTACTGATTCATGCTGTTCAATCCTCCTATAATTCTCTTCCCTCCTCTGTTTCTTCTACTTCCTCTTCATCTCCTCTTACCGTACCTTTTCTACTTTCCTCCTCCTCTGCCTCACAGATTTATAAAAAACTACTTGAATCTCCTGCTGATAGAGATAAATCCAGTGTTGAACAGGCGTGGGAATTAGATCTAGGTGAAACGTTTCCTCTCTCTTTATGGCAAGATATATGGAATAAGATACGGAAATCCTCTAGAGCAGCAAATACCACTCAAACTTAATTTTTTCTTTATAATCGTCTCGTGCTCACTCCTACTAAATTGAATACAATTGACTCTTCCCTTCCCTCCAAATGTTGGTCTTGCTCAGAAATAAGGGCAGATCTCAAACACATGCTATTCTTATGTCCTCTTGTTAGTACATTTTGGTCCAAAGTGTGGCAACAACTTAACAATATTTTTTCCACTGATTTTCCCTTTTCCCTTACGCACATTTTCCTGGGTAGCCTCTCCGATATATGGTCATCCTCTTCTTTCAACACTTCCATTATTGACCTTCTCATAGCTGTGGCATTTCAGCAAATTACCAAGGCATGGAAGGATACTTCATCCATATCATATCAGGCTTGGTGGTACGGTGTTTATTTTAATCATAGATTGGATAAAGCTTATGTTTATCCTATTACAGTTTCTATCAAACGTGATTTATTGTGGTTACCTGTCACTTCCTTCTTAGACTCCTCAGCCAAATCCTCTGTGCTTCACTCCCCTCGTACTGAGGAAGTACCCAAACCCCCTTGATTTATTTCTTGTTTATCTCCTTACTTATTTGCAACTGGTGCATTTTCCGGTTTTTACCTATTTATCATTTTTTTTCTAGAATATTGCAAGTTTTTGTTTCCAATGATGTGATTTATATATTGTTAATGTAATTTTATCTTTGCTGAGTTTCTTTCTTTCTCTCTTCCTCCTTTCTCTTTCTCCCCTTTTCTTTCCCCCTCTTTCTCTTGCTTTCTTATGCAATATAATGTTTTGCTTGCTTTTGTTTCAAGCTGATATTGTATCTTTTTTCTTATTGCATCTCTTATACCCAATAAAAGTTTTCTTTAAACTTAAAAAAACAGTTCTGTGATGGGGTCAGGGACACAGTGGTAATTCAAACCAAATTTCTTTCTTTAGAATAGCACTGTAGTGAGAAAAGACACTTAGGGGTCCATTAGGATGGCGGATCGCCACCGCCATGCGGGCGGTGGCAATCCGCCCTACATCCTTCCCCGCCCGCCACCCATTTCCCTTCCACCATATTAGTATGACGGGGGTACCACGGCAGACAGAAAGACCGTCCACTGCTTTTCCGTCCAGTCCACAAGTCGACCGAGCGGAAATGGTTTTCATATGGTGATGGTGTCTGTTAGAGACTGCCATCCATATTACGATACATGCAGGGATGTGCCTTTCCTTGGCGAAGGCATGCAGTTTTTGCTATTGGGGGCCCGTTTCGGGCCCCCAGGTAGTTGGGGCATGGGGGGTGCACATGGGGAGTACCTATGGTACCTCCCTGCATTTGCATGCACAATGCATTTTTACCACTGGGGCTGGTGCTGCTGAAAGCACCGCCAGCCGCAATGTTGAAAATGTGTGATGCGCCCGCCAGTGTGGCGGGCGCATCCTAATCTCCCCCACGGGACCCCCGCACATATGGTGGGCGGTCCCATTTTCCATCAGGATGGCGGGCGGACATCCTAATGATGCCCTAAATATGTTCGAAAGTGTTTATTTCAACCGCCTAGTTGCTTAGTACATGAGTAATAATAACCACATAGAATATAATTAGTACAGCACAAATGTATGTTACTAGCAGCAAAAATAATATGAACATTTGTAACAAGAATGGAATGTTCCTAGGAGCCTAGCAACTGGAAGACTACTTCTAAGTGCTACACTACAAGAGTTTGGAGTAGCTAACGTGCCTCTAGAGTATCTTGGGATTCGGCACACTGCATACCTGCTCACATTGGAGAAGATGTGACTACGAGATTTAAGTTGGAAAGAAAACAAACATCAGCTGAGCTTAGCTCCGCTCCGCTCTGGAGTGGCTCTCAGGATATGAATGGATGCTGCAGCCGTCTGGCAGGAGCTCTTGCGGTAACCTGGGGCAAATAACTCTCTAGTTCAGTGGTCAATTCATGAGGTGTATATAGTGTTAACAACAGACGTTTACTCTACATTGGCGGGCTTTCCATCAACCCGAGACATAAATGGGATAAACCAGCATGATGAGAATATGTAAAACTAGAGTACCAAAATGTCAAACCAGATTACATATCTATTTTTCTCATTCACTGTCAGACCTTGAAAGGCAGATTTCATGGAGCTGGTAGCAGATGTGTGTCGCCTTGTGGGGTAGCAAAGTTATTGTTTGGATGAATTGACATTTTTTTAAACTGGGAAAATCTGGATTTTCTTGCCAGACTGGAGACTGCCATCATGCTATTTTAAAGCTGCTTAATAACAGAAGACGCATGCACAATTGGTTGGCAATGGCAAGTTTTGAAAGTGGAAGCCGAAACAGATTAGCTGTTCTCAGAATCTTCTGTTATACACCATTTGCGCTCGGTTTTCGCTACCTTACATTACTTTGACCCTGACTTCTAAGCGGTGGCAGTGCTGCTGGATGCAGCGGAAGCATTTGATTCCTTTCAGTGGGACTATATGTTCACTGTTTTAACAAGGATGGACCTTCCACCGTTCTTCCTTCAATGGATTAGGGTGCTGTATACCACACCCATGGCCAGAGTGAGTGTCAATGGCTGGGTGTCTTCGGCCTTCCCAATCGGTAGAGGCACGCAGCAGGGTTGCCCCCTGTCGCTGATGCTTTTCGCGTTAGCGCCCTTGGCTTGCAAATTGCGCCTGTTGCATGCGTCAGCTGCTCTGCATTTCCGTCAGCGACCCCTTGTTGTCTCTTGTTATATGCTGACAACATGCTACTTTATGTTCGCGAGCCAGTAACTTACCTCCTGGAATTAAACCGCGAGTACGTTAAATTCGAGGGCTACTCTTGGTTATGGGATTACCTGGGCAAAGTCAACGGTGATCCAGCTGACAGCTGGCTCGTGTGAAGTTGAGCTGAACTTCCCTCTGACTTGGATCCGGTGAAATACTTAGGGATATGGCTGCATAGGGATCCTGACCAGGTAATCTCCATGAATTATGGACGTGTTGTAACACAGATCACAGATAGGGCGGAGCAGTGGGCTCGGCTGCCGCTGTCGCTTGCTGATCGCATTGCAGTTACGAAAATGTCTATATTACTCAAACTGTTATATTTGTTTGTGAATATCCCCATTCGGCTGAATATCTCTTAGTTCAAGACACTGCAATTGGCCCTACTGTAATTTGTATGGGGGGTAAGAAGCCACGATGTAGTTGGAATGTTCTGGTGCAGCCATTTGACCAGGGAGGATTTGAGGCATCCGATATGCGCTTATATTATCTTTGCATGGAGGCGCAGTTTGCCCCTTATTGGTTCTTTCCACAGTCTGATGTGGCACTCCCAATGGCGCTAGTGGCGGCAACACTCTCTGGAGAGAACGACGTCCTGAGGACGGAGATTTATCTGGTACAGTGCACTGCTTGGACCTGGCAGACGCTTGCCAAGAAGGCACAGCTAGATTAGCTACATGCCCGAAGCTCCCTATTGCTGCACAGCCAGACATTTCGGCAGCTCGGGTGCAACCTGCTCTACGCGTGTTGGAGACTGTTGGTATTACGCAAATGGGTGACCTATATGAACGGGGACAGTTCCGCTCACTCCAAGATGTACAGGCGGGTCGGGATTCCAGGGTGATGCTGAGATTCACTTATGTGAGAGTGCGGCAGGCAGTCAGGGTCGTTTACCCTAACTGTCCCACTCAACCACAAACAATGCGAGCACTGCAGGCGGTGCTGGCTGGGAAAGAAGCAAAGGTCTGATCACTAGGCTATAGGATGCATCACAGCGGGAGAGGCAGCCAGGGGACCAACCTTCATAACTTAAGTGGAACACTACGCTGGGGTATGAGTTACCGTTAGATCACTGGAATTTCTGCTGCAAGTTGACTAGGCGCCTCACGGCGAACACATCATTCATTTATGCACCAGTTATATTATACTCCAATGCAATTACGCAGATTCAGCGTTTGTAATTGTGTACGGTGCGGGCAGGCTGACGCTGATTTTTTACACCTGGCGTGGCAGTGCAATGGGATAGCTGCGTTCTGGGCCAAGGTAGCGAGTGTGCTTTCAGATGTTGTGATGGGGAGTGTGCGGTGTGTACCGGAAGCATGCCTGCTGGGTAGCATGAAGTATTTTAAGCCCTTCAACAGGCGGGTAGTCGCTGTCTAAACCCTGTGGATAAGCGTGCTGTGGCGCAATGCTAGGGTGCAAAATCCACGCCTACTGTGAAGAAATGGATCCGAGACTTAATATATTATAGGGAACAACTGGAGGCGTACGCGGAAGAGCGGCTTGAGGCCTCACGACCAAAAGACTTTTGGGCTCCACTGACTGTGTACTTTTTGAGCCACCCTGACGTGTAACTTGCCTTACGTATTCACATGATCTCTTCCCTCATTTGTCTGGCCAGGACCTATTGGACTTGTGCTATCACTCAAGTGTGTTCACATGGCTTTTGGATCAGACATTTGTATGATGCAAAACTATTTCAGTGCCGGAAGAGGTGGTGGGGGGTTCAGTTATTTTTTTCATTTTCTCTGTTAAAAACAAAAATTTGGCTTGTATCGACACATGTGAGGAAGATATTGCTGCACCCCAGCCTTGGGGTGTTGTGTATACTTGTTGCAAGCATTTCAATAAACAAAAATAACAAATAAAGAAAGGTTGAGAGAACTGCACTGTTAGGCCAGATCTAAAGGAACACTCCCTTGCTTTAAACTGTATGGTGTTACCAGCTTGGTTGCTGAAGTATTTGAAAGAGTTGATGAGATAAGGAACATGAATGAGGAAAAACTGCCATATTGTACTATTCCATTCAAAATAGTTTGGAACGCTGACTGCTTGTTGAGGAGTAAAAAACATATGCACAGAAAAAAAGAAGAATGTTCTGGTATTGCACACGTTTAGGAAGCCATGGCACCCCTAGAGGAATGACCCATGAAACAGGTTCTATCAATTCCAGATTGTTTCATGGACCATGTAACACATCTGGAAACAGTAGCCGAGGATGCAGGACAATGAAGCTTCCTAAAGTAAAGATGGATTTGAGAATCAAGCACTCAGAGAGCCGATGTTCAAACTTCCTATTATTTACGACATCAAGCAGCCCAGAGATTTGGTCGCTCCAGAAAGGCAGGAAAATCCACGGCTATTAAAAATGTTTTGTACAGCTGGAAATTGAGAACAGAATCTACCGAAATAGTGCCACTAACGTTGGATTTCTTTTATATAAAAAAGGGAAACAATATAAACCCAACACTGTTAAAAACCAAATGGAACCCTGTAATAAGAAAAGCCAATCTCCCTGTAAATAAAAACAATTGGGGAATTTCGATAGAAAACAGGTTCTCTGCCCTTTCAGGGCTAAGTCAATGTGATTGACTGGAAAAATCAATGAGTTTAGGGGAATCAAAGATTGCAAAGGTCAAACACGGGAATACTAGTATTCTCATGACAATAGGAACAGATTGTGGTGAGTGCAAGATACCTGACCCTAGAGATTACACCTTTAATCCAGTAGAGAACAACTCATTACTTGTTCATACTGGTATTAATGTAGATGAAGTTAGTTCTCCACCTTGTGCGCCTCTCCCTAACCTGACTATTCCCTTAAATAAGAGGAATATGGAAAGGGAAGGTAGCATTAAGATCATCTCATGGAACATTGCGGGTATCCAACATAAAATAGAGACTCCAGAATGGTGTGACTTTATAGACTGTTATGACATTGTGCTACTACAAGAAACATGGTCAGTGTCACCGGTTTTTCGTCAGGGCTTTTTAAACTTTTATGTGCCCGCAAAAAAGAATACCAAGGGACGCCCTTCAGGGGGTCTAATTATCTGGGTACGTCAATCCCTGCAATGCACTATCAAGCAGAGCCATATTACTAATAGCGACCTACTCTCTATAGTGCTCACCTGTAATGATGGTTACAAGTTGGCAATATATAATATCTATGCAAGGGGAACCCAAGGGGGCACGTCCTCTGACATAGTAGGAGCTTTAGACAATGACCTAGAGATGCTACCCACGCAGTACACTATTCTGGTGGGAGGAGACCTAAACACAACATTTGAACCTCTAGGCTGCGAGGATAACGATCTGACACATGAGGAAGACACCAAATGGGGAATTCCCCAGTTAGACCTTCCGTTGGTTAAACAATGGACAGAAGTAGCTATACAGGTTAAAAGTTTATGCCTATCCAGAGGACTGAGGGCAGCCAATGGCCGCACCCCTTCTGACTTTCAGGGCAGGCATACCTTTGATAACCTAAGATCAAGTAGTAGGATAGATTATATCCTGATAGATGTTAGAGGTTGGAGCAAAGTGGTTGACATGCAGGTCATATCCAGGTTGGAGAGCGATCACAATCCTTTGTCTTTGCTATTCAACTTAGAACAAAAAGTAACCATAGAAAATTTAGCTAGGAACTTTACGACCTTAGATGTTGTTCCATCTAATAATCTCCGTCACATTAGATGGATAACTGGGGAGACGCTTTCCGTGGCTGAGAGGAGGAGTACCTTTGCACGCTGCTTTCCCTTGCTGGGCTTGCCTTTCTTTTGCTGAACTTTTTGTAACACCTCGCGGTCCCCGCTGCGCGGGTCCCGCTTCGCCTTCGTGTCAAGGCGCTAATCGTCTGGATTCCTTCACCGGGGGCAGGAGGAGGAAGCACAGGGCTGCGAGCGCCAGGTGAGGAACAGGGACTCCATTGCCCAGGAGTCCCTGCGCTGTAATCACCTACACCTGGTCGCTCTCCCTGTTTGCCCCGCCCTGAACACCGAGTGAAAGGCGCCTGTGAGCTGCTGCCTGTGGGAGACGCTTTCCGTGGCTGAGAGGAGGAGTACCTTTGCACGCTGCTTTCCCTTGCTGGGCTTGCCTTTCTTTTGCTGAACTTTTTGTAACACCTCGCGGTCCCCGCTGCGCGGGTCCCGCTTCGCCTTCGTGTCAAGGCGCTAATCGTCTGGATTCCATCACCGGGGGCAGGAGGAGGAAGCACAGGGCTGCGAGCGCCAGGTGAGGAACAGGGACTCCATTGCCCAGGAGTCCCTGCGCTGTAATCACCTACACCTGGTCGCTCTCCCTGTTTGCCCCGCCCTGAACACCGAGTGAAAGGCGCCTGTGAGCTGCTGCCTGTGGGAGACGCTTTCCGTGGCTGAGAGGAGGAGTACCTTTGCACGCTGCTTTCCCTTGCTGGGCTTGCCTTTCTTTTGCTGAACTTTTTGTAACACCTCGCGGTCCCCGCTGCGCGGGTCCCGCTTCGCCTTCGTGTCAAGGCGCTAATCGTCTGGATTCCATCACCGGGGGCAGGAGGAGGAAGCACAGGGCTGCGAGCGCCAGGTGAGGAACAGGGACTCCATTGCCCAGGAGTCCCTGCGCTGTAATCACCTACACCTGGTCGCTCTCCCTGTTTGCCCCGCCCTAAACACCTCCTATCTTTATTAGGAGTAGGCCCTGCCGCTTCGCGTGAGCGCGCGGGAGTGCGCCGGGAGAAGCCCGGGACAAGGGCGGGACCGTCTGTGGCCGTCCGGGGCCGTTGGAGGCCGGGCTGGGCCACCCCACTAACATCTACGGGCCAGGTATTGATCAAACCCGCTGTTGTTGGAAAGGCTTTGTGACCTATTTCCCTATAGGTGGGTAGAAAGGGGGTCCCTTGTATTATGGCTAGCTCAACAAGTACTTCTACTCTGCTGCCTCCCCTGGGGGAAGCTGAGCCTGCTATCATGGGCCCCCTTGACTCCTACTTCAAGCGTCTGCCGCAGGATATCGATAAAGAGATCGCCTTGGCAGAAAGGCGAGCCGGGCGTAGGCTTTCGATTGAGCTTCTGAAAAATCCACTGGAGAAAAACCAAGGCTTGAACTATCCTGCGCTGGTTACACCATTATCATCCATTGTTTTACCAGCCCCCCAGGACTTATTACTTGACGTACCACTGCTTACCGAGTTAGTAGCTAACCCCCAATTGGACATTGTTACAACAAACTTATCTGTTGTGCATCCTGAGGCACCTAGCCAAACAGTAACAAGGAAAGGAGCCTCAGAAAATCACTGTGTACTAACAGAAGCGGGCAAACTTAAGCCTGGTGTCAAAAGGAAATGGGGAGCTACTGTAAAAAAACCACAACCAATAAAACCTGCTAGAAAATACAGGAAGCTAGGTACTAAATCGACTTTGAATCATGTCCCTCCAAAGCATGATGCCTTAATGACAATAGGGGAGGCTGAAGTAGCTCCAGTTGTATTGGAGCCTATAAGTATGGTGCACCCGACAATAATGGCGGTGCCTGTCCCAGATCCATCTGTCATAGTTCCCCCTGGTTCGCTACCCTCCAACCACGATCTTCTGATAGAAGTGGAAAAAATAATGCGTTCCCTCCTTAATCCAGTGGAAATAAGACTTAAAAAGCTAGCTGAGCAACTTGACCATCTAGAACAAGCTAGCCTAGATAACTTTTTTTCTATTAAATCTTTAATTAAGTCTGGCAAAAAAATGGGTGAGGTTGGAAACAACCAGCAGAAGGGTGATAAAGTTCAAGGAGCCATGTTGGTTGACCTACAATCTCCGCCTGTAAGTGGTATTCCTGCACAGGTCAATTATGAAGGGGGGAATAGCAAGAATGTACCTGATCCAGTGTCTAGCAAAACCAGTAGTAATTGCGGGAAACCGAAGTCCAATAACACTAGAAATAAGGAAAGCAAGGACAGTGTAAAAAACCCACCTACAACAATTAGCAAAAATGCCACACCCTTGATGACCGGATCGGGAATAACTTTGGCCCAACGGTCAGGAAATGATAAAATTCACCCTAGTAATGGGCATGGGAATAATACCTGTGTGACAGTGGTAAAACCTCCCACACAGAGCCATGTTCCCCCACAACAAGTCCATACACAGGCAGATAAAATTCACCCGAGTAATGGGAATGGGATTAATTCCTGTGTGACAGTGGCAAAACCTCCCTCACAGAGTTATGTTCCCCCACAACAAGTCCAAACACAGACCCAAATAACCAAACTGCCAACTAGAATCCCGCCAGTACAGCTCACCCCTGACTCCTTCCCATATGTGGCCGTACTTACTAACGTCCCACCCCTAACGGAGGGCCAAAGAGAAACCTTTGACATGTTAAAAAACAAGGCCATGCATTGGCTTTCAGTCAATAGACCGCTCCCAGGGGGGGTGGATGGCTTGATAATCGGGGCTAGAAGGGTCCTTTGGATAGGGAATACTATAAAAAAACAGGGGGGTGAGTGTATTATAATCAATTTCCAGGATCCAAGGGTTGTGGGGCTGATTACGGGACAGGGTTGGAACACTAACATTGGAGGTATTGGGGTTGTTGACCTCACTTTCTTTTACCCAAGACCGGCGATCTATCTAGGGGGCTCCAATGAGCAACCGAGACCCAGTCTTTGCACCTGGGTAGAGGCTGTCCCACCTGCTGCTCCTATATTTAGATCGACTAACTGTTATACTGAGGCATTTAACCCCTATAAAGGGCAGGGGCAGATGAGGTGGGGTTGCTGACAGAGATCAATTGAGCAATTACGACAGGATGAGGTCATGGTTAGTGGGAAGTTTCCTGATGTAATACTAAGACCCCACGATGAAATGACCGGAAAACTCGTAGTGGAATATGTGAGGGATGTGGACATTATTGAATGCTCGGGGGGGTGTGTGGGTGAACCGAGTTTGCAAACTATTGACTGCTCCAAAGATGGTACAGATGTTAATTGTATAAATATTGCTCTAAGTGAGGTTTGTGATTGTGGGAAGCAGGATGATCTACCGCCTATGACACCTAATGACAAGGGGATTTGTGTAGAAAATATCCTGGAGAGATTTTTGTCATGGAATGTTGCGGGGTTGGGGGCAAGAATGATGTCGCAGGATTGGATTGACTTCGTAACCGGGTTTGAAATGTGCCTATTTCAGGAGACATGGGCATGTGAGCCAATCCACTTCCAGGGTTACTTAAACTTCTGCATACCGGCAACGAGAGGCCACAGGGGTAGACCTATGGGAGGCCTTGCAGTCTGGATTAAACAAAACTTAAATGTAAAGGCAAAAACGATTGATCTAGGTTGTAAGGATATCCAGTTACTGAGATTATCTGTAGCCAAGGGTTCAACAATAGATATCTATAATATATATGCCAGGGGCACGAGTCCAGGGAATTCTGTTACCCTAGAAGTACTATCCGCTTCCCTTGAATCCCGGTCACTTGGAAACAGTGTAATTTTGGCAGGTGACTTGAATAGGACATTCGAGCCCCTAGAACATACTGCATTCCCAATAGGACTAGAGGAAGATGCCCTTTGGGGCATCCCCAACCTAGACCTCCTACCAGTGAAGCGGTGGACTAACGATATCTTGTTGTTGAATGCATTATGTTTGGAATATGGTTTGAGGGCCCTCAATGGCAGGACAAAAAGTGATCAAGGTGGTAGTTGCACATACGATAATGGACATAATAAAAGCAGGATTGACTATGTCATCTGCAGTCTTGAGTTATGGTGTGGCGTGGGTGACATGGAAATTGTGGCCAGAATAGAAAGCGACCACAATCCTCTCTGTGTCTCCCACTCATGGTGGAAGGCCGCACGAGCCAACTCAGTGTCAGGTAGTGGGAGCGTACCTGTTATGGCCAATGACTCAAGAAGGGTGAAATGGCCATATGTCCTGGCTAATTTGACCACCTTGGAGTCTATTAATCTGGAGGTTGACAATGCCATTGCCGCCATGGAAAGAGTAGACTCTGTACTACCAGGTTCTGTCCAAATAACTGACATACATGAGACTTTTTTTTCTCTGTTAAAACCGCATTTCACTAAACCTCTGAAGGCTAATAGGAAAGTACCAATCACAATTCCAACCTGGTTCAACAAACAATGTAGGGTAGCTAGGCTGGAGTTGGGCAGAGCACTCAAAAGCAGGGACAAGGCCTCGATTAAAGCTACAAGGAAATGTTATAATGACAGTATTCGAAAGGCTAAGAAGCAGTGGGATGAGGAGTACTGGGAGGAGCTACTGGAGGCCTCAGGTCAAAGGGACTCCAGAATGTTCTGGAAAATTGTGAAATGGGGAAGAGGGGGCGCCCCCAACAATCCCGACAACAATGTCGATGAGGCATTGTGGGTCGAGTATTTTAAACCCCAGTATGCTGAGTGTAGGGATATAGTGGTTAAAGAACCTATCCCTATGGTATTTTGCAAGGGTGATTTTTTTAACACTAAGGATGCGGAAATTGTAATCTCAACACTGCAGGGGGGAAAAGCCCCCGGGCTGGATGGAATCCCTTCAGACATTTTTAAGTATGACAAGGTTAAGTGGGCAAAATATGCGACTTTGTTGGGAAATGGCTTGGCTAAAGGGGCAAAAATCCCCAATATATGGAAGGGGGCCATAATTATACCGATTTTTAAAAAAGGCGATCGGTCACTCCCAGCAAACTATAGACCAATAAGTTTGCTGGCTACTATACAAAAAGTAGTGGGGAAGATGCTTGTCGACAAACTTATGGCCTGGGTAGATGACAATAATGCCCTATCCCCTTACCAGGCAGGATTCAGACGTGCAACCAGTACGGTCGACCAAATTTTCCGCTTCACCATGCTGCGGTGGGGGACTGTACTCCTGGGTAAAGGCAGCCTTTATGTAGCATTTGTAGATCTAAGGGCTGCCTTTGACTTGGTGCCCAGGTGCACGCTGTGGGAGGTTTTATCCAAAATTGGGGTTCCCCTTGAATTGCTCTCGCTGATAATGCGTCTTCACGAGAGCAATTATGCCAAGGTCCAGTGGGGGAGGAATGGGGAATCCACTACTAACTTCCCGGTTGAGCGGGGAGTGCGGCAGGGTTGTGCAATGGCACCCCTGCTGTTCTCCCTGTTCATCAATGGCATCGTGGACAGGATGTTGGACGCAATGGTTGACGCACCTTCGTTAGCGGGCATCAGAGTCCCAATTCTGATGTTCGCGGACGATACCTTGATTGTGTCCAAGACTCCGTCGGGCCTGCAGAGAGCCCTGAACATTTTTGACGCATTTTGCAAAGAACGGGGTCTTGAGGTGAATGTAAATAAAACCAAGTTGATGGCCTTTGGGCATAAGCGCCAATCTCAACCTAGGGTATTTTTGAATAATGTTAAGTTGGAGCTAGTAAATGTTTTTACATACCTCGGGGTTGAGATCTCAAGCAAACTTGGTTGGGCAAGACACATAGAGAAGGCGCTGTTGAAGCATCGGCAAATTTCAGGAGCCCTCAGGCTTGAGCAAGTGAAATCTAAGACCAGGCCCATAAAACCAGTTCTTATGGTTTATGACGCCAAAGCCTTGGGCGCAACCCTTTATGGGGCCGAAGTCTGGGGCTTTGAGAGTCTTATCAACATTCAAAAATCTGAGAACAAGTTTTTGAGAGGGATAACTAGTCTTCCCCAAAGCACCCCCTTAATACCGCTTGTCCTTGATTTAGGTAGAAAATCGCTCAGGGACCGAGCCCGACTGAGGCCAATCCTTTATTGGAGACGGCTTTGGACAACCATGGAAATAAGGCACTACGCCGAGGGCTTCCTAGCATTAGCCAAATTAGATGCTTTTCGCAAAATTAAATGGCTAAAAACGCTCAAGGACGTTCTTGCGGAACTTGGGCTCTCCAAATTATGGGAAAACCCCCTCGGGGAAGTATTCCCCAGTAAAACCAACATTAAAGAAATATATTGGGATTACATAGATCAGAAATTATGGAGGAGCGCAACCTCGGATTCAATGGGGGGAAGATTCCTGGAAATCAAACAAAGCCCATCCCTGGAAAAGTATTGGGACAGCATAACTGTCCCATTAGACAGGAAACTATTTTTCCAGCTAAGGGCGGGCTCTCTCCCCCTGAGGTGCCTGACGTCCGGCTGGAGAAATAGTGGTGGTTTGTGCTGCCCGTCATGTGGGGCCCCCAATGAGAATATTGCACACTTCCTGTTTATATGTGAGTCCTATGCAATCCCAAGAAAATCATGGTTGGCTCCAGTATGTAGGAATCTTGGTGTCCGAAGCGGTGTGGAGGGGCTGAGAATTATCTGTTCCTCCACTGAAATGCCCATCGTAGTTGGAACAGCTAAATATCTGGGGTGGGCATGGTCCATAAGGAGGCGGGCTCTACTCCCCAATGTGTTTTGAATTCCACATCTTTATATTTGTTTGACTAAACCTTGCAAATATCCACTGGGTGTTGTATATGAATTTTAACATCACAAAATGCGGGCAATATGTATGGTATGAGTTTTAATTTGTCCAAATTTTGGGAATGGTCTGTAACGCGGAGGTTCCCATATCTCAGCATGCATTTAGTATTCGCATAGTATGAAAAAGCTTATTTTATTCCAATTGGTAAAAATTTTAATGCTTTGGTATTATGTATTTTCAATTATAAATTGTTGTTATAGAATGCTTGATGTTTTAAAATGTATGAATTTATATGCCAGTGCTTTTATGAGTGTATAACTCGAATAAAGCTTTTTCAATCAAGGATAACTCTAGCAGGCAACCCAGAGGATATGCAGGTCCTTGAGGGGTTAGTTATTGATGAAGTCGCCAGCCTACAGGTTTTAATGAATGACGAAAATTTTAAATTAAGGATTGAAGAGTCACAGCCAAAGTTTTTTGCTAATATCCAGAAGCTATTCTTTAAAACAAACAAGAAGAGGAAGGGTACTGGACCACCCAAAAAGAAGGGATGGTACGACCAATCCTGTAGAATAGCAAGACAAAACCTTAGCATAGCATTAAGATCTAAAACGGGAGTCTTAAATGCTAGGGATGAATATAGAAAAATTCAGATCAAGGCAAAAAAGCAATGGGATGAGAACCTTTGGCTAGATTTGAAGAAAGCATGTGCTGATAAACACCAGAAAGAGTTCTGGGCCATACTAAAGTGGGGCTCAGGGGGTGTAGCTGACTGCCCGAAAAATCATGTAGCAAAGGAGTCCTGGGTGGATTTTTTCAAACCCCAATATGCAGACAATTCAGGTTCGCAAGTTGTTCCCCTCCTAGAAAGGGTATTTTTTACTAATGAATTATTCTCATTAGAAGATGTACATAAGGCAATGAATGGAGTGACCAGAGGTAGGGCGCCAGGAATCGATGGTATACCGGCAGATGTTTTCCTATCGGACAGGGATAGCTGGTGTAAATACTTTGTATGGCTTGGAAATGCCATTGCACAAGGGGCAAAGATACCAGCAACATGGAAAGGAGCAGAAATAATCCCAGTCTACAAAAAAGGGGATAAGGCTCTACCAAGCAACTATAGGCCCATCAGCCTCATCGATTGCGCCCAAAAACTGATGGGCAGGATGGTTCAAAATAAGATACAAGCCTGGATAGTTGACAAGGACATCCTCTCCCCATACCAAGCGGGATTTCGCCCTTTAACCAGCTCTGTCGATCAGGTATTCCACTTTCTAACTATATACTGGAAAAATGTAACCCTGCTAAATGGTCCTCTGTTTGCTGTTTTCGTTGACCTGAAGTCAGCATTTGATTTAGTTCCCCGGCAAAAACTTTGGGATGTTTTAAGGGATTTAGGAATAAGTCCTGAATTACTAACTTTGCTTGTAAGGCTCCATGAGAACAATTATGCCCGACTTAGGTGGGGAGCCCAGGGAGAGGTCACGTAATCCTTCCCTGATGAGAGAGGCGTGTGACAGGGCTGCGTCCTGGCCCCCACCTTATTCTCCCTCTACATTAATGGCATAGTGGACTTTTTGAAGCAATTTCCGACGGATGCTCCATTATTAGACAGGAAGCGAGTTCCAGTACTAATGTTCGCAGATGACACCCTGCTGGTCTCACGGACCCCTAGTGGTCTACAAAAGACAATAAACTCTTTTGGTGATTTCTGCCGGATTCGGGGCTTGGAAATAAATACAACTAAGACTAAATTTATGAATCTGAATCCCTCTAAGAAATTCAAGGGGAAAATGGTTCACAATGGGGCCTTTTTGGAAGAAGTGGATGCTTTCACCTACCTAGGTATGAACTGGAGATCTCATATGGACTCTGTAGAGTTAAAATTTAACCAGTTGGCAGGGGCAATAGCCAAAAAGCACAAATCTTCATTCACAAAACCAATACAGCCAATAATGGAGATCTATGGCATGAAAGTGCTGGGTGCATGTCTTTATGGATCAGAATTATGGGGCCTCACCAATTTGAACACTTTAACAGTGGCAGAAAACAAATTCTTGCGGCGCTTAATTGGTGTTCCACAGAGCACCCCCTCGACCCCACTCCACCACGACCTCGGGAGGAAAAGGATCGAGGACATGGTCAGACTGCGTCCCCTCCTATATTGGAGGCGCATAAAAACCACTCCTGAGTTGAGTCATTACGCAGCCGCCCTCTTGGATGTTGATAACTCTGATATTTTCCGTAAAGTACTTTGGCTAAAAGAAGTGAGGAAACTACTCCAAAAACTGCACCTTGAACACTTGTGGTCTGCAGTAGACCCAGATGATTTTCCTTCAAAGACCATACTAAAAAAGTTATACTGGGACATGATAAACAATGCTGCATTGACCTCTAGTCAACCTTCTGTCCTGACATCCCAGTTCTTAGAAGTTAAAACTTCCCCAAAGTTTGAACAGTACTGGGATTTGATCTCCAAGCCTCTAGATAGGAAATTGTATTTCCAGTTCAGAATTGGCACCTTACCCTTAAATGCTTTTACTGTCAAATGGTCTTCTGATAATGTAAACACATGCTTTTATTGTAAATCACATGTAGAGGACATTTTGCATTTTCTATTTGCATGCCCCTTATATGCTGCCCCAAGGACTAGATAGTTGAAGCCCGCATGCAGAAATCTGGGCACAAGGAAATGTCTAGAGGTCTTAAGGATCCTGAAATCAAACTGTGCCCCTAATCTTGCAATTGCTGTGGCTAAATTCTTGGGGTGGGCTTGGATAATACGCACGCGCACTTTAAAAACTCCTATGAACTATTTAAGCAACTAATTCTTGTTTTTAAACTTTGTGCTGTGATGATATTCTTCAAAAATGTGCACTTTTTAAAAATTGTTATTCGCCAACAAAGTACAAATTGTATGGTATTTAATACGTTTTTATTATTAGATTAGTATTTATTCTGTTTAGCTTAGGGATACATGCTTTTATGACAATGTTGTCGAATAAAGTATTTAAACTTGAAACTTGAAACTTGAGAACAGAATTCCAAGAGAACACTGCCTAGCCAAAACATCCATATTATGGCTGTCTGAAACGCAAAGTCATGGTCAATTAGACTCGATAGACCCATCAGAGAGAGATCGGGATTCTCAGGACAGGCATTTAACACAATAAAGACTACGTTATCACATTATAACGTTTAATATTTTGGTAAAGGAGGTCTACTTATCCTAAATTATTTTTTAATAGTCAAATTACTGGATGCTTCACCACAGGTTTCCTATCAATAGAGTTATTATTATTATTAAGCTTATAGAGCGCACAGCTACCCAGAGGTTTCCCGGCGCTAAGAACAGGATCAGGGCAGAGAAAAGGCAAAGTTTGAGACTCGAGAGACAAGGGAAACAGCCTATTGATTAAACAACCAGGTTTTTATGTCCTTGCGGAATTTGAGGTAACTTGGTTCTGTACCCAGGAGAAGGTGGATGAGAATTCCAAAGGGAAGGTGCCAAGTAAGCGAAGGACCGTCCACCCATTCTGGCCCGTTTGATCCTGGGTACCTGAAACTTGTACTGGTTGGAGGAGCGAAGGACGCGAGAAGGGCAATATTGGTGGACTAGATTTCTGAGATAAAGTGGAGCCCTGCCAGTGTGGATTTTGTGCATAAAGCAAAGGGCCTTGAACTTTGTGCGACACTCAATGCAAAGCCAGTGAAGGTTCCTTAAGGACATAGATGTGGGGGATTTATTAGGGAGTTTGCAGAGAAGCCTGACCGCTATGTTCTGCACCATCTGCAATTTACGAGTTACTTCCTTACATGCACCTAGGTAAAGGACATTACCATAGTCCAGTCTGGATGTTATTAGCGCCTGAACTACGGTTTTTTTGTGTGTCCTGAGGAAGCATCCAGATGATCTTCTTGAGCCACTTGAGAATCGTTACACAGGTGGAAGCGACTCTGACCGCTTGTTGCTTCATAGACATCTGGTCATCGAAGATAATGCCGAGGTTGCGGGCCGTTTTGGAGGGGGCAGGAAGAGGACCCATTTGAGGCGGCCAGTGATGGGATCCCCACAGAGCTGTATTGTTGCCAAACAGAAGAAGTTATGTTTTTCACCCCATTAAGTTTTAATTTGTTTTCATACATCCATTTGGCGATATTGTTAAGTCCTAAGCATAAGGAGGATGGAGTGCAATGAGGGTTCGCGGAGAGTGAGTAGATGATCTGGGTGTCATCAGCATAAGAATAAATGGTGAGCCCAGATTGTTCCGCAATAGTGGCTAGAGGGCTGACATGCAAATTAAACAGTAGGGGACTCAAAATGGAGCCCTGAGGGACACCGCATTTTGAGTTGTGTGTTCTGGAGGCCGATATGGTGGAAAAAACTTGAAAAGTTCGGTCAGAAAGAAAGCTAGCAAGCCATTTCAGAGCTGAGCCAGTGATGCCATAGGACTGGAGGGTGTTGAGCAGGATGGTGTGGGAAACCGTATTGAATGTGGCACTTAGGTCGAGCAAAATACGGTTTCCCCTTTGTCAACCTGGCATCGGATGGTCTCAGAGACACCTAAAAGTGTTGATTCAGTTGAAAAACCTGACCTAAAGACAGACTGAGAGTGATGAAGGAGATTCCTAGATTCGTTGTATTTGGTGAGTTGTGTGTTATTATGTTTTTCAAGAGTTTTAGAAAAGACTGGGAGGAGTGAGATGGGGCGGAAATTAGATGGATTTTCAGGGTCAGCATTTGCCTTTTTCAGCAGAGGTACGATCATAGCCTGTTTCCATGCATTAGGGACCGTGGCTTCCCTTAAGGATGTGTTGAGCAGTTCTAGAATAAGGGTAAGGGTAGAAGTGTCCAGGGCTCGTAAAATTTGTGGGGGGATGGGATCCATAGGGGAGCCTGATTTGATGTTACCAATGATGTCATAAAGTGTGTTGATATTTAGAGGGTCCCAGGTTGTTAACTGCTGGGAGGAACTGCTGAGTGATAGGTTCAGTGCCTCAGGTTCACTGGCAGTCGCCAGTGCAGGTTTCTCCGAAGGTGAATGGATAGGGGTTAGGTCTCCAAAGTCGGCGTAGATGCTATCAATTTTAGAGATGAAAAAATCTGCCAAAGTATTGCATTGCGTGGAGTCTAGACATGGGGCTTTCGGCTGGCATAAAGCGCCCGAGAGCTCCAGTACCGCTTTGAAAAGCGCTTTTGGGCGATTTTCTGCATTCAGAATTGTGAGGTTGACATATTCTGCCCTAGTGGTGTTGCAAAGCGCATGATATCTAGTTAGGGCAGATTTGTACTCTTGCTTAACCGCATGCGCCCTAGCGCAATTCCGCTCCTGTGCTGAGTTTTTTAAAACCGCACTTTACGTGACGAGCTGGGCTCGTCATCAGCGTGCGAGGAGGCTACGCCATGACGAGCCCAGCTCGTCATGGGCGTGGAAGGGGTTAATGCAGGGGTCATAGTCGGTGCACCACCTCCGCTCCAAGTTTTTACAGATGGTTTTTTACATTTTAAGTAAATCTGTGAACCACGGGGCGGGTGGGTGGTGCAAATTGTATTTCTTCTTACTCTGAGGGAGACACGCATTGACGGCAGAAGTAAGCCAGCTATGTATGACCTCCTCTTGCTTGATGTTAGTAATAGTGGTGAGGGGCCTGGTGTTCTCAAGACAGGAATTACATTTATTGGAATCCAGGTTTTTCCAGTTTCTGGTCACCCTGGGTCCTGTATGAATTACTGGGGTCTTGGGGGACCGATCAGTCGTTATAGAAAAATCCACCATGTAGTGCTCTGACCAGGGGATGGGTAGGGAAGGTTTGCATTTTATGGTATCCAGATTTGAAAAAATGGGGTCAAGTAGGTTCCCGGCCTTGTGAGTTGGGCCAGAGTTATGGAGAATGATATTGAGTGCAGCTAGATCCAAGATGAGATTGGTATTGCTAGGGCAAGATGTATCATTCAAGTGAATATTGAGATCTCCAATAATCAGGTAGTTAGAGGCGTCTAACAGCAGCGG